>NW_015150467.1:2366474-2432213 GCF_000732505.1 Cyprinodon variegatus
AAACCTGCCGGACTACTTTCGGCTTGACCAAAACTGGACGAGAACTCTGCTCACAGGACGCTGCCAGGGGGTAAGTCAGTGTGATTGCATGACACTGGTGATGGGGATGCCATACAGATTCATGTCAAAAATCCCGAACTATCCCTTTAAGATGTATGGATACATATTTGTTCATAAAAGCCTCCTAGTTCTTTTTTCTCAGATTTTTTGTTCTTTTTCAAGTAAATGAATCATTGTCAAAGTGGGTTTCACTGACCTTTGGCCCTGGGCCATAGGTTCCAGTTAAACCAACTGTTATTGTGCTCCTTCCAGGTCAAGAATGTTTTGATTAAAAACTTTTATAAAGACATAACTTACATTACTAACATATAAAAATGTTCTTATGTCAATATCAAAAAATTATTTTAACTTGAAGCCAAATCCTTGAAAAAGTAATATTTGTGATATCTTTAAAACATAAAGTATCGATTATGAATTTTATTCAATTCAATTCAGTTTATTTCTATAGCGCCAATTCACAACACATGTCATCTCAAGGCACTTTACAGTTCACCAGATCATACAGCCAAGTTGATTCAAGGTTTTCTATCTAAGGAAAACCAGTTGATTGCATCTTCTCACTAACTCGGATGCAATCCCTCACACTAAGCATGCTTGTAGCGACAGTGGGGAGGAAAAACTCCCTTTTAACAGGAAGAAACCTCCAGCAGAGCGAGGCAGAGAGGTGTTACTATGTTATCTGTTACCTTTGTGCTTTGCCCGTCTCATTGTGTCATATCACTTAATCTGTTGGAGTGAGTCAAATATATCTGGGATTATGAGAGTGACTCAGTGAAGGGAGGGTTTAGGTGGAGCTGGCCTGGTATATTACAGGAAACAGGGGAGTAAAGACATACAGAAAATAAAAAGTTATAAAAGCTTATCATCAGAGCATGAAATTAAAATCTGTTAAAACTGGTAACTGTACAGAATTTTCTAACACTTCTCATGGGTTTATACGTGTAAAAGCTATTATCAAACAATTGGCAAATTAAGATATTCAGAATTTGGAATATAAACTATGTATCATCAACTCAATGCTAAAGCAAGGGGAAAAACAAATAATGAGACTGTGGTTGTTAGAAACAAGGGTTCACAGCTTATAATCTTTGTTCTTTATCAATGAATATAAATTAAAAGAAAAGCTTGAAATGTGGCATCAGGGTTACTAAACACTTTCAAAGTCAAAGTAAAAAGTTAAAAGGTGATAATCCCCCGTTCATTCATCAATCCATTCATCCAATTATAAATAATGAAAATTTATATATAACTAAAAGTAACTTTTGAACTGATTAAATTTAAAAGAAGGCTCCCAAACTGTCCACCTGAGCCCAACATTTGGTTTAGTGTACCAACATTATCTGTAAAGTTGTTAAGAAGGTTCAAAACAACAGTCAGATACCAATCTAGTATCTAATATCTATTCCAGGAATGGTTCTCTTTAGTCCTCTAACTATGATCCTAACGTTGGTAAACCAAGTCCTTACAAACCTGAGGCACTTCAGATAATTACTGGAAAACAAACGAGGATAATGGCGATTTTATTGGTTCGTCTAAATTCTATATTGAAAATGTTCATACTATAATGCTATGTGAAAATAAATTATGATGTATATATATTTTTTAATACCATATATTGTTTGAGTTGGACATGCAGGCGCGAAAGCTGCATGAATGCAAATTTAGGAAAAGACATTTACTTGAAGTTATGTTTTGGGGATTAACATATCACCTCAACAATGTTAATTTTTTTTACTTGATATGGATTTTTAATAAATAGAGACATTATGGAGTTAGAGGTTGGTAACTTTTGTTCTGTTGAGTTCAGATTTAAACTCATGAATCTCTTCTAACAAGTTGTACATAAAAAAAAATGCTTTTTGTAGACCCCTACAAGCATAATTGGATAAAGATAATAATTACATAAAAATAATAAGTTAACTATAACTAATGGGGTAAAAAAAAAAAAGTTGCCAGGGTAAAAATCAACCTGCACCACTAGTAAACAAAACATCACTGCAGCATGATGCTCACGCCACCATGCTTGATGGTTGATGTTTAACGGTTTGAAATCCTCAACTTTCCTCTTTTCACATATCTAACATTTCTTTTTTTCCCTAAAAGGTGTCTGATTTTTTTCCATTTGGCCAGCCACAAATGTAAGTTAAGCTTTAGCTTGAAGGTGTAGATATGATACAGACGTTATTTTTGTCAGCTCTGTCTCAGGCAGTTGGAAATGTTATTGACACTTGTGTTCCGTTCTCTTCCAGTAAGGATATACTTCAGCCTTAGTGATTCTTGGATGTTTCCTGTAAAAGCAGAAGAACAATATGGACGGTTCATAAATTGAGGTCAAAGTCTAACATATCTTAAAAACATATTTTAAGATATGTTTAGATAGAACAAATTGGTCAACTTTCAGTACTTTTAATCAGTAATGCCCTTACATGAATATGCCATTGCACATCAGCTGCCAGTGCTGAAGCACATGCTGTGTGTTTTCTTTAGATAATTATTCTGACTCATCATGGTAATCTTTCAAGGAGTGTGTGGTGTTAATCCATGCACAGTTTTCTTCTTTTTTTTTTTTTAAGCTGTCAAGACGCCACCCTACTAATAAACCACCCGTGTTGACCTCAGCTCTGTGAAACACAATTGTTAAATTCCAGTATGAGGACCGACAGCATGGCACCGCTTCATAAACTGCAGCCTCTCTTTGATGTGCTGGTTTTTGTGGAATGAAAAGGAAAACCTCATGGGCTGGGCTTTTCTTCATCTCCACCACTTCCTTTTTTTAAAACTCCGCTGGCATCTGCCTCTCAGCTTATATTGACCAAAGGTTACGTGTTTGTACTCACTGTGCTGGGAATGTGACTACCTGCAAATCATTTACCTGTTGAACAGAGGGTCATTTCAGAGAGCAAAGCCAAAGGACTGCCCTGTATACAGCGAGCTGCATGTGACTCGGCTCCACATGGGAAGTAAGGAACACTGCTAACATGCAATTAGATGTTACTATTTTGTCACTGCCCTGCCCTGAAGGAGCACAGGGTTGCTGGTTGTACACTATGCCAGGAAAGTCCAAAGTTTTCAGTGTACATTTAAAAACGTTGTGTATTATTGAATAGATGATTCTTGAAATGAAAAACAAGCCCACTAATTTTTCCCAAACAGATGTTTTTTTATTATCTTTGAGTCTTAAAATGAGCACTGAGAGAAAGATGATTATAGCTTTTGCAGGACCTTGGCCACAGTGCAGAGTAAATGAAATGCAAGACCGTCCTCTTTAAGGGCTGTAAAGGGATTTTGATACTAAAAGCTCCCTTTTCTATTCTATAATCTTGCACTTTGGCCAAATGGAAAGCTGATGCAAACTCCTGTCTGTCTCACTTCCTTTTGCTGTTTCACTTCCAACCATTTCTGGCTTTTAGTAACTGGAGAAACTTACAAAATCATGTTGGTCCCTAACCTACATCTCTAAATGTTTATTATAGGAGGAGAAATTTGTAAAATTCTTCAAGAAAAAAATGTGGTTAAATGAGAGTTTTGCGCTTGTTTGCATCAATATATATAAGATATTACTGCAGGGAAAGCAGGACTGATTAATAGGTGAATTTTACTGGCTTTTGTGTAATCAAGATATGGTATGTTTAATGAATAAGTCAGTTGGGCTCTGAGGGAATTGAATTTAGTGGAAGCTAGGAGGTATTAGCCTGACGTAGTCCGACTCAATTCTAGTCAGAATATGAGTCTGATACTGCTCCATAGAGCTGTGATTGTGGGGCGTGTTTCGAACGAACCAGGAAAAAAAAATGCCTCTGCACTCAATTGGATAGACCTACAACCAATAAGAGCAACGGAGTGCNGCCCTGACAGTTTGATTGGATCGCCAGAGGGTGGGCGATCATACTCGCGCTACTATGGAGCAGAGCCAGACCGAACTTCCCCGACCTCAAACTTTGTGGGCGGGACTAAGTTCGGAATGGCACCCAGGCTAAGGAGGTATAACAATTCAAAGGGTTTTTATGTGCACCTCTTGTCAAATACAAATTTAGTAAAAAGAGGTTACAGTCATAGAATATTTTCAGAGGGTGCTAGTTGGCTTAAAAAGCCTTTAAATGAAAAAAATATCTCAATTATCATTTAACTTAATTGCATATTATCATAAGACACCTTGTTTAGTGTATTTTGGTTTTAAACCCCTTATAGGCTAGTTAAATCTGATGTAACTCAACAGCTTAGGACAGCTGATCTAACCAAAATAGAATTCAGTTTCCTCCTGCAAGTAAATATTTATCACGCATACTTATTCATTTAACCACATTTTCTGCCAAAAGATTTGATAACTTGGAATAATCGGATGTTGATGCAGATACATAGTGTAGTGTCGCTGCATAACATCTCATAACAGACGACTCAATTTTGTTCCAGAATAAAAAACTATGCATAAAGTTAAAAATATTATCTACATCTACTCTACTCTATATTAAGGTTTTGATGTAATCAGGCAAAAAAACTGTCTATAAAGCAAACAAGCAGGAGGGTAAAACATCTATAATATATGGTATTTTATTTCAGATAAGAAATTGACAAGCACTCATTAAGCAACATATTAAAACATTTGTGCCATCAGTCTAAACTCAAGATGGCTCCTTAAAATAAATACTTTTTAAGAGGAAATAATACAGAGAGAACAGGCTCAAACCACACAGACAAACAAATTACCAAATGTTCAAAAGACGAATGGGTCTGAAAACTCCCAAAGTCAACCCCGACTCTCCAACATAAAGAGTTTGTATAAAACATTTAAGCATCTTTAAAAATACAGAATCTTACAAAAAAGGGTTTTTATCTCCTTGCTTTCTCATGTCACTGTAAAATATCAGCTGGTATCATGACAAGAAATCAAGAATCCCTCCCCCCTCCATGTGGAATAATAAAAAGACAGAATGTGCTTCTGCGTTCTTACATCAGTATTCACATATATCATAAGTAAACCGTGTCATCAAAGTCCTCTTAGGTCCTGGTGGTGCTTTGATGGAAACGGGTGTCCAGCAAAGGGCTGCTCAACATTGTCCCTTTGAGCTGAGGTGTCAGCAGTGATGATGTCAGAGATGCAGTCAGTCCTTCACACCAAGCATCTTAACACCTTTTATTCCCCATGTGTGTAAAACAGTACATTTAATCCAAATGTTCATCGTCTTTATAGGTTATACCACCAAGGGTGTTCACATTTTAGTAAAAAAAAAAAAAAAAAAAAAAATCTGAAAAGCTAACTTTTGACAGTTGTCAACTTTTAAATGGTAACAAAAAAGTTAGAGAATAGTCATCAAGTGAGGATTTCAAGAATACATCTTACATTAAAAAAGAAGGTGAGAGCCAGGTTTTGACGTAGGAAGCATGCGTTTGCCCTGCTCACCCTTAAAACCCTCATGCGAAGACAAACTATGTAAAAGGCCACATGGCTTTTCCTTCACTCTTAAATGCACGTGCATTCAGACTGTTGGGAGGAGACTGATGAAAGGTGCTTTAACTGCTCTTGGTAGTGTAAGAACTCCATTATAAAAGTTAAGGATGTGTTTGGTAAATCAGAGGGCTCCTGAAATGATCCGAGCTCTGGTTAGAACCAACACAAGAGAGGGCTATCTGGTTTCTGCTAAGGTAACAACAGATGTTTAGTATTGTTGCGTATTTTGTTTTTGATGCCCTCTTCTTTTGTAACATTTAAAAAAAAATACAAAAAAATTCAGTTTTTCTGGGTTCTGGCTTTTCTTTTTCTTATCATAGATAGTAACCGGCGTAGGTTTCATTGTAAGCACATTTTTAAATGAAATTATCTATTATGTTTAATTTTTAAAAAATGTAATAACCAATTTATTTATTTATCCATTTTCATTTCTTCCAGGATCTGTGGGTTTGTTCGAGGAGTATACTGGGATGTAAACAAAAGGTATGTGGGCATGAGGTTTAATCAGCTTGGTTCCATCTTCAATGGAGAATGTTTGAACTTTTCCAGAGCTTCTTTTAGCTTACAGATGCCCCTTATTTCTACATCATTACCACATTTGTTTAGGTTGGTACTGCAGAAAAAAAAAAATTAAAGTATAACTCAAGATAAACACTCTAGGCACTGTTTGATTTCAAAGGCTTTACATTGTAGAGGGCGATTACAAGGTCAGCAAACATAAAGAAACTCAAATAAAAAACGAAAAGTCAACGAGTGACAGTTCTGCAGACCAAACATTTCCCCTCTAGTTCCTTAAAGTCAGCTCGTACAACCAGACTCCCTTTAAGCTCCGGGGTGGAGAGGCTGTGAGGGCAGGAAGTATATAAAGGGTAAATGTTTTGAAGTTTTTAAGGTTAATTATCAGTTCTGGTCTTTAACCTTTCTTTCTCCTTCATAACAAAAAATAAAAACAATGGATCTTAACCCATTATCTTCTGGGGAATATCTATAGAAGCCTTGATGAAGATGCAGTTGTCTCGGATGTAGTTCCTCTTCTTGATTTCTTCGTGTGAGATGAACTTGGGATAGCCGAAGCCCAGGGTGCTCTCGTCCAGCGAGTTGCGGCTGCTGCTGGGCTTCTGGAAGTTCTTCCAGTTGGGGTCGGGGTTGAAGGTCTCTGTGATATGCTGAGGTTTGGAAAGAGACGGGTCGCTCTGGTCCAGGATGGAGAACGTCACCTTGTAGGAGAACGGCCACTCTAGTAGGTTGTCGTACTCCCCCGGTAGAACGCGGATGTAGACGGACAGATGGGAGCCCTCGCCGCTGCCGTTGCCGTTCAGGAAAGCTGACACCTGCAGTTTGTAACCGTAGCGGTGAGTGTAGAACGGCGGGCTGAAGAACTCGTGGTTGCTCCGGAGTTTGGCTTCCTGCAGTTTGCGAGAGTAGTCACTGAGTTTCCAGATGAGGACACCGTCTTGGCTGACCGACAGCTCCTCCATCTCTCTTCGCAGCTCTAGAATTTCTTGCCTTTGGCGTCCAACCAAGTTACACATCAGGGTAAGGTGGGACTTGGTGGTCTCCTCCAGGTGACGGCCAATAGCCAGTTTAGGGCACTGTGGAGAGAAAACAGATGAATCATGTCTAATTTTTCATCTGAAAAGTGCTCATGCTGATAAACAGCTACATTATTGGAGTCCTGTGTTATTTAACATTATAGATTCTAAATACATTAGATTGAATTTATCTTTTATTCAAATAAAATATCTTAGAGTTATTGTTACCAAGCTGACATGTGTTTAAAATGATTGTTTAAGCTCAGGAGCTGCTCCTTTGCAACTTTATCACCTCTGAAATGTAAGAAATCATAGGGATATTACCTGGCAGGATAATTGACCACTTATTTTTTCCATAATCGAATTCAAATTAATGTATTACTTTTATATTTAAGTTTGTTTTTACTTTAAGCTTTTTATTTTTTTAAATATTTTTCCAATGAGGAAAGCTTAGTTATATAGTAATCATTTTCTAGTTTAACGCTTTTACTAAAAATGAATTTGTAGCTTTTGATGGAGGCCAAACGTCTAGGAAACTAGATAGGAAACCAGACTTAATTTGCTCTTTATTGGGGAGTGCTTATTTTCTACAGGTATCTGTGTGCTTCCACCTGACCATAACTTTGCCCCTGATATATCTGGACCCTTCTATAATGAACAAATAAATGTTGTGTCACTTATAAATGTCTATTCTGTTATCTAAGCCATAAAGGTGCCAAACAGAAGCATTAGGCCTAGCTACCAAGGCCAGAAAGAAAATATGATTTAAAAAAAGCATCCTGGTGAATGATTAACACTAATAGCTGCGTTACAATGCAAATTCCTCCAGAGATGGGGGGTTTCAGGAGAACGGACAGAGGTCAGCCTTACCCTGTGTTTGCAGCCGGCATCTTTGAAGGGACAGAGGACAAGCGCATTGCCGCAGTTGTCTTTCACGTGATTGGCCAGGTCCTCCCGGGCGATGTTAGGAGTGCCGCACTGGTTTGGACACTGGACAGGGAAGCGTGGGCAGTGATATTGGTGGTTCTATAAAGAAAAGAATGAAAACAATAAACATTTTGTTTTGTTTTTTTCAAAGAAGAGATAGTGATGCTTTCATTTCATTATTTAACTGCATTTTCAGGCATCTTACAGGTGAATGCTGTTTGATCATTTTGATTTCAATAAACTAAATGGCAGATAGAAAACCTTTTATCAACTAATATTACTAACTTTATTTGACCCAATTGTATTCTAAATATAAGCAAACAGGCATGCATTTAACTGGGCAATTGAATTGTGCTTAATAGAAAATAATAAAAATTGCATTTTGTAAAATGCTATTAAAACTAAAGAGATGAGCTTAAATGAACGAGTTGATCGAGCAAAAAGTATGTGTAAAGAATCAGACAGCAGAAATCATTAAAATGGTCAGAAGAGTGAGAATAGTTGCATTGATCACACTATAGTGAAAATCCAGAACAATACACAACATCAGCTGTTTCACACTGCCATCCAGATTAGTTTAGTTCAGCACGTCTTGACCTAGTATGTGAGAGGAAGGGAAATCATTGCGTTCCCTTTTGTCGAAGAAGTGCTGAGAGGAAGGTGCTTTGAGTTAAAAGCATTAATGGCAGCATCCAGCTGGAGAAGGACAGAGACACCCTGAATGGAAACATCCTGCTGCTACAGCACTTCTTTGACCTTCTTTGCTCTGCTGAGGCCTCAGACAGAAAGCTGCTGCAGTGATACTTCCATGAAAAGAAATGTATCTCTGTCCGTCGTCATGTCAGATATGGGTTGGCTCTTATTCACCATATAAACATTTTTATAAAAAACGGTTTTTGGTCTTTTGCTTCATGTGAAACCCACCTGGATTGTGTCGAACACAAATTCTTTTCCGCAGTACTTGCAGGGCTGTGTGCGTTTGGGACACTCGGCCATGCTGTGTTGGGACAGCAGGCGACGCATCATCCTCGCCCCACATTTATTCTCACAGTAAACGCTCTCCTGAGGACACACACCCTGGTGGTTCTGGGAAAAATAACAACAAAACATGAAACAACAATGTGATTAGGGAATCTATCAATTATATAAATATGTAAAAAAAAAAAACTGATTGAATGAGGAAGGGTGTGGAAAGGAAGGAAATAAAGAAAAGATGAAAGGACAGGTGAGGGAAGAGGGATTACAACTAAACATGGAATAGAAAAGGGATTACCATACTCTTGTTTTTATTCTTTATTCAGATTTTTTTCCAGACTGCATAGGAGCCTTTAGTATTTTAGTTTGGAAAGGTGGTTTTGAAGCTGAGTTTTTTCTTCCAACAGGATGTCAAACTGAACATTCTGAAACTTGCTTTCCGAGGTCTGAAAAGCCACTTTATGATTTTCAACAACATATACTGAGTTTAAGCAGTGAATGTTCCAAAAACTAATGAACCAAACCTTCCTAAAACATGTCTTTAACGTTTTATATAATTGTGCATTTGAAAGAGGAAGGTAGATTGAGTCATTCTGGAAAGGTGTGCAGAGTAAACAGGGCAGAGTCTGGATTAACAGAAGTGCCAGTGAGCAGCATGAGGCGCCTCAGCTCACTCGCTAAGGAAAAAAAAAACAAAAAAAAAAAAAACACCTCTTAGTATAAGAGATGCAGTCAAAGTTTAGTTGAATTCCTCAAGCACTTATGTTAGCGGAAATATTTTTCCTAAAACTCAGACGCACAGCTATTTCTTTCATTTGACATCATGAGTCATCTCTCCATGTATTGTGCCATCAAAACTGTGTTTACCTCGTAAGCCTCGCCGGTAAACTCGCTGCCACAAAACTCGCACTTGACCTTGCGTTTAGGGCAGTCGTGCTGCAGGTGGTCCGGTAAGTCACGGCGGGTCAGCTTGACGGAGCAGCGGTTGGGGCACGGTATCACGTTGAAGGCGCAGGTGGAGAAGTGGCCCTGAAGAAAACATACAGACATGTTTAGCATATTCACTTCATGTGTTGTTGGGCACTGAAGCAAGTGAGTGAGAGAGGAGTGGAGGAGGTAAGAGCTTCTTCTCACCTGCAGCTGCTTCATCTGTCCGGTCCAGCGGCAGCCCTCTTCGCTGTGGATGCAGCGGATGGGCAACGCCAGAATCTGCTGCTCCAGCTCTGGGTCTGGGTAGATCTGAGGGTAAAAAAGTGGCATGGAGTCAGGGTAGTAGATTTAATCAACAAATATAGACACACAGCAACCTCCATATTTATACACCTTTGGTCAATAAAAAAAAAAAAAAAAAAAATAGTAATTCATCTTTTTTTTATGTTGTTGATCTCTAACGATGAGCCATTTTCCTCTAGTCATTTCCAAAACCCTAGACTAACACACATCATCCCAGGGCTGCATGATTCATTTATTAATTACAATTCCCTGCTAAAACAGAAGATGGGAAAACAAATTTTTTCCCCACTAATGTACTGCTTGGGCTTCTGTAGTTCAGAGTGATTCCTGCCCGCCACCTTACTTGAAAGTGATAAACCAGCTCATGGTGTAAGAGCTGCCTTAGCTGCATACGTTTCTTCTTATATTTGCATCGTTTACCACAGCGGGCCTGACAACTTGCTTTTAACAGCTTTTCCTACCACTAAGAAGGAAAAGTTTTTTTCTTCAGGTTGGAATAAAAGATTTGTACATTAACTCCCAGGACTTTATCTAGACCTTTTAATTTCCATACAGGCTTATATTTACATTTTGTTCTTCCCTTATTTAAGTTGACACATTTTTTGTAGAGTTTACGCTTTATCTGATTGGAGGAAGGAGTGTTCGTAAGGTTCTTCTATTTATGGACTTTGACACATACTACAAAGTCTAGTTTAACCAGAAACCCACTGTCAGCCAAGAAATGGTAGTAAAGAACTGCCTTCTTTTAGTTTAAAACTACACAATTATCAGCTGCAAGGCCAGATAATTGGTTTGACTGTGTAAATAACAGATATTGGAAAGAATGCATTGTTTTTACTGAGGTGCACAGAGAACTTGAGGAATTTGGCTTTATTTTCCAGGAAGAAACCATCATCATGATGCAGCACAGTGAGTCAGAGCTGTCATTGCACTGATAATAATGAACTTTATGACTATATGGGACCTCAGAGAAATAAGATGTAAAAAAAAAGGAGAGAAATATGTATCTGTGGTCACACAACAATGAAAAGGAGAAAGTATACAGCTACAATCCCCCCAGATCCTCCCGACTGGGTTGTTGTCCTGTGGCTTTAAAGTTGTGAAATTAAGCTTTGTCATCCTATCAGGGTAAAAAAAAAAAAAAGAAACTGGTCAAACAAGAAAAGCCACTTCCTAACAAATGTCACAGCAGCCCTCTAAACAAATCACAGCTTAACAGTTGCGCTTTGATCAACTGCACTGAAACTTTGGAGGAAATTGCAGTTAAATAACAAAAAAATATATAAATATGTTTAATCTTAAAACCTACAGAAATTACAGACATGTAAGAGATTCAATCCAGATTCTGAGAGGAAGCACGTTTTTTTTGCTGCTGTGGAAAAACTCTGGAAAAGAAGAAAAACGCTAAATCCCATAAAGCAAACTGAAGCATTCTCCCATTGTCCCAGTCTTGGAATCTGCAGAGACGGCAGCAAGCATGACCTTTTAATAACTTAGTCTCATTGGGGAGGAGGTTAAGCTCTTTGGTTGAAGATGGGGGTTTATTCTGTCTGCTGCAGCAATTTCAGCCCTTCAATACAACCAAAGCAGCAGTGGCAGCAGTGCAATCCTTTAATGACTGCAGCGCTGTTCTTATGTGGCTGCATGGTTGTGTTTATGCACGTTTTTGGAAGGACAGTGTGCAACGAGCATCACGGTAACCCTGACAGGAGACCACCAGGATGGGGTAATTTGCAGGCGACTAGGAGCCTGGGAGCGCCTTGGTAAATAACAATGTCTGACAGGTGTGCCATGAACACATCCTTCCCTTGGGGGAGTCCCTGCTATTACAGGCGCCTTCATAGCTCCTAGCACCAAGCTGCTGCTGCTCTTATCCCTCTCCAGTTCAGGCTCCTCCCATTTTCCCTTTAAGTTTCTTTGCCAAAATGAATTCCTTCCTCACTGTCTCTGCAAACACTTTGCACATTTCAGGAAGTTATTTTCTTTCCTTGTTTAATCCATATTCCAAATAACATTAAGTGATCAGGTTTTTGTCTTCATGGTTCCAACATGACCTTCAACTCTCAGATCTATTTACCACCTAGAAATCTTATCGGCAGATTGCAGGATTTTAAAATAGCTTCTTTTACAAACAGAGAGCAGATACAGTGAATAAAAGTTAGGTATGATATGACCCATATTTCTAGGTGTTAGTCAGAGATCTCGCAGCAGCAGTTATGGACATAAAGATACTAAAAAAATAAATAAATAAATAAATAATAAAAAATGACCCAAGAATGGAGCCTTGAAGAACACCACATATGATCTTTGAAAATGGGTTTTAAAACTACCAAATGAAACATCATCTGAGACAATCCACAAAATACAAGATAATCCTGGCCCGAAAATCTATCGATCAGATAGATCGACTTCTATAGATTGATATAAAAGTTGTAGCAACGCAGTTTAAGCAGCTGAATGTGGCAGAATATTAGACTGAGGAACGCTTATGAGATGGGTTCTGTAAAAAGGATTAAAACCTATGGCGAGACTATTACCTACATGTTTTGCAGACAAATATTCATTATTATTTTCAGTGCTTCTTCCATGTTTTTGGTTGCTTGTCTTATAGACTGAATAAGGCTAAATCTAACAGATTGCTCAAGAGAAAAACCCTCAAAGCTGAAGCAAGCTGATTCTTCCCGTATTCTTGTGCTTCAGGTGCGTTTGAATGCAAAAATCATACATAAAGAAAACTTGCCTCTGAATACAGCCTTCATCTCTCTGCCATCTAAAGACAATCTGTTTAACTACAGGGGTAACGGTCAAACATATTTCTCAAGATCATGATCCTGCGTAATGATACAAAGTACTACCGGTACCTCAAACTGTGTGAAAACCTGTTTTACTGCCTTTATGGGTTACAGAAAATCTGAGACACAGAGATTGAGGTTTTTACTGCAACATTAAGTCAAAGTCAAGGGATCAAAAGAGCTGTTCTCTTAACCAATCAGAGCCTGATGGGTTGATATGAGTTACAGTACATACACAGATACCAGATGTTAGCAGAGCTTGTCAGGTTAACACTCACAGCCTCACTGGATTTAAAACAACTGCCCGTCTACTCTGGGGTCAGATATTTGTCCTTGTAGGACCAGATGCTTGGATGTGTATTAGCTTTATCTTGATTCTGCCATTTTTTTGTAACCATTTTAACTTTATTTTCATCTAAAAAGCAAATAAAACATTTTATTTTGTTTTTTCTAACCTAAGCTGGAGGAAAATCAGACCCCTCCACTCACACTTACATTGTTTCCGTAATCAGCATTGTTGCCTTTGCAAACTATTTGCTAAGGGAGCATACAAATACTGATTACATTTATTCCTTTTCCATTTGTTTTCACCTTTTCAAATGTGGAAATGCTATTAAGGTTGAGGTCAGTAATCTGGTTATCAATATTTGACTATTTCTGAAGTTTATTTAATATAATATGATTGAATGACTGGAACAAGGCTGCTATACTTTCTATCATCTACAGAGAGACACATTTAGCTGTTGAGTCATGATGTGCAAACTAAATGAACTTAGAATCAAACTGTGTAAAGGGAAAATTGTGCTAAAACTACAGGAGTTATGTTGTGCTCACAGTAAATGTATCTTGATCGACCAGAGAGATCGATTTATATGTAGAGATGTGCTTAAGAGCGCTTTTATGCAAAGTGAGGCAAAGGACCCATTTCTAATGATGAAAATGCCCCGATTGATGCGATTACAGCAATGCGATGTGCAGCAATGGTCACCTAAGATGAAAATCTGAACGTTTTAATCTTTTTTTGAGTCGCAACAACCAATAGGGATGGCTGTGATGGTGGAACAGCGCAGATTAAAAATAGCATTAATATAGGATGAAGTAAGAAATTATGCTAAAAGGATGTTTGCTTTAAAAAAAAAAAAGATTTATTTTAGCCTTAGAAAGGTCAATAAAATCTTTTATCATTCATCCTCCTCTTGTTGCTCTGAAGATGGCATCGGCCACCTGTGGCTGGCGTCGCGCTCCAATCTACCGCTATCCTTCTCTGCTCTTCGGCTGTCTTCCTTAGCTTCACAGTAGCGCACGGCCAAATGCCTCTGCCCCATTCTAGTTCACTCTCTACACAGGTCCGTGTTTTGATCTCTCACTCCAGCCTCACCTTGCCTCTAGTATCTGGGTGATACTCTCCCAAAGCCAAATAGTTTCCAGTCCTGGTCAGATTGAAACGACGTGGAAATCAACCTTGATCCAGTCCTAGCTTCTGGACTCCCCAAACTAGGAACATCGCTGCAGGATCTGGTGGAGCTGATATTTGACTCTTATTGGCTGACTCTGTAGAATCCAGGTCCCCCATGCGGAGTTGAACCCACAACCAGCAGATAAATAGAAACTCCTATAAAGCAACAGGTGTGGCGCTTCTGGCCATACTTGTGTAAATATTTTTACCATTGATTTATCTCAAGGTTCTCACCATGAGAATCATATAGTGGCCCACGGCTAAACCACAGACAACTTGAACTGGATTTAATGAGTACCCAACACATGTGACATAAGACGGGAGGCCTGATTGGAACTAATGCATGTTACTGCTTGCTGTAAGCTGCAAATATGTGAGAGTGAACATTAAAAAAAGGTGTGGGCTGCCCAAAGCAAAGCTAAATGCTCATCAAATGAGCATAAATGCATTAAACCTGGCAAGATTTGCTAGCACAATAACTGAGTTTCTCCTGTGAAGTCATGAGGTGGTGTCAGTGTGCATTCATACCTTGGCATAGTCTAATGGCAGTTGGTCCTCTGGACATTTGAAGACACCCTCACTGTAAAAAAAAAACAGGAAAAAAAAGTTTTATATTAAAAACAGACTATTGCACAGTAGAGGCATTACATACAAACCACTGACAAATGACCCACAAGCTCAGATAAAAAGTCTGCATGAGCAGCAGAGCACAAACTTTGAGTCCTTTCAAGCTCCCCCTTAATCTGAAAACTCCTCTGACTCATCAGGCTGTGTGACGTAAAGAGCGCACACTTTTACATCCACAATGAAGCCAGAGCCGAGAGCAACAGACTTTAATAAGCCCTTTCATCCTCTAAACCGCAGTGTGCTCTGTGCATCGGTTATGGAACGACTCCAGAGAAAGCTAAAAACGTCTGTTGATGTTGCTCACTTATAAGAAATCAACTATATCCATGGCCTTTCACCCCTGTCTGTGGTTCAGTTCATATATCTGTAGTTAAGAAGTAATGAAATAATTACGTGGCTTTGATCAAACTGAGATTTTTTTTTTTTTAGAAGCAAAACTGTGTTTTCATTTCCTAAAAGATTGCCCTTAGTAGATACACTAAAGGCCCTCTGTCTGACAGTGGTATGGTGTTTTAATAAATTAAACCAAAAAAAAGTGCTACTAATCGGTGATGGAACAGGGAGAGTTTTGTTTTTCAAACCAGAACTAAAAGTGTGACCTTCCTTTACAACAACTGCGCCGCCAGAAATTCAAAGTTCAATTTAACACCAGAAATAAAGACAAGAGTGGACAATGTATCTGCATAATTGTTACTATCATCCAATGAGGTTAGAAGAACTGGGCCTAAATCAATAAGTTAATGTTTGATTCTGGGTGGGAGAGGGGAGGGAATTGGCCATTAGGAGTTTTAAGGATTATAGCAAAACATGAAAAAGTCCTGGCAGATCCCTAGCAATAGATTATTTTTACAGTATTGAAAAAGTAAGAAAAACAATATATATATATATAATATTGGTTATTGGCCCTTACAGCAATAATTAACATAAACTTTATTTACCCATAACGTCCCAATTTTCATTTTAATATCCCCTTTTTGTTTTAGTGAACTAGAGGTAAATAAAATGCACATGGACTTTCAAAAGCCAACATTTCCAACATGTATTTATTTTTATCCTGGGTGAAGGACAGGCACAAAGGAGCAGCTAACTGCGAACTGGAAGGCATCCCTGCAAGCTTTGCTTCTAACACAATTTTAATGTGAATGTTGCTAATTTTGCTTTGCAGAAATCACAAAAAACTTAATTAGATGGAGTAGAAATCATGTGTGATCGTACATGTTCACAATTGGATTTAGGTTTGGACTTTAAATGGTCCAATCTAATGCATCCATATATGCAAAAGAAAAGCATTTCTCCCCAAAAGGTTTGATTAGAAATCGCTCTGCAAGGTTTAATGTGTCCCTCTACATTATTTGAGCCAGAGTAAAGACTGAACTTCTTGGCTTCCTGATTTAATAAATACCAGTTAACTAGTAGTTGTCCATTCAACTGATTTTTTAAATCCGCTAGGAGAATACATGATGGTCATCCAGAGTTAAAAAGCATCTTTGCTGCTTACTGATGCTCTCCTGATCGCGACGTCTATATCTACATAAGTTTGCACTTGTCAAATACGCTCTGTCATTATGGCAAATTGCTCGTAACTTCTTCAAGGCTTCATCTCTTATTGAACTGCCGCGTCTCTGTGATGCTCTTTGTTTAAAACTTTTTGTGTAACAAACCTCCAAGGGCTTAACCAAACAGCTGTTATTATACTGAGGTTAAAGTTAGTAGTTTAAATGTGAGACAATTAAAAAAAGTTAAGAGTTGTGAATACTTTTTGCTTTGCACAATAGTATAATAACCTAGCAGCATAATCTGACTTTCTGCATAAAGAAGCCCTCTTAACCCAGATGCCTGAATTATGCCTAAACTAATTAGGGAAGAGGACTGCTCAAAGAGGGTTTGCCTTTTAGTGCTTTAATTCGGTCAACAGTGTCACCTGACCTCAACTCCCTAGGGCAAAGAAACATGTGACAAGCCGGGAGTGCATGTGCACTTCACTCCATCTACCCAGCTGTGGAGCGAGCCTGCTGTTGATGGTGATGGGAGGGGGATGGGAGCAGAGGTCAGGCCTGAGAGCGAGGGAGGGTTGATGGAAAGAGGGGAGGACGAGGGAGGTTAATGCATGACGGGACAGCAGTAATTCTTCTCCATTAGGGTTAGTGTGTCAGCAGTGAGCTGGAGACCAATTAACAAAACTACCACGGGCCGTGAGGGAGGGTCAATCGATTAGAAGCTGCAAGAGTCCACTCAGCATCTCTTGTGTGAAACCATTTACTAAACTCATCATCATAACTGAGGAGCTGCGACAGCCAGCTCTGAATGTCCCGCAACTCTAAACCTGAGGGAGATAGCAAGTGACAGTTCCTCTGCTTTGGATGGGGGCGATGCAGGCAGAGGCAGGGGAGCAGCCCTAGGGCCCCTATCCAGCTCAGGCCCCGAACTCAGAGACACAGAGATGAAGAAAGGCGTAGAAAGAGCAGAGTCACAGAAAGTCAGGATCATTTCCATCCCTCGTTGCAGAGAAGATCCTGTAAGCACGCAACAACATAACATGCCTCAAGAGTCGAACTCGTGACCTAGTGAAACCACAGTTGTGTGGTACTGCAACAATTCAATTGTTTATAGTTTCAGATAGAGATGCACATGGAAACAGCTCGTTACCAGAATTAGTTCATTTAAAGGTTGATCTGATTGGTTAGAACTGAATTCACCATGACTTAGTGCTACTGTGCCATTCTAGCAAAGCTCTTCAATCTAATGGCTCTTACTAAATAAAGAAGATTTCTCTGTGAAAAGCATTTCAAAAGCTTGACCAGGACTGGTGCTCAGACCAACTTTAAGCTACATCACTGTGTCACCACAGGTCAACTAGTAAACAAACACAGTGCATAGATGCAGTCTAACAGGAAACTTTTTTTTCCATTTCAATATCCCTGCAAACAGATGACCTGATATCACCCCCTTATTTTACCAACGCTCTTTAAACAAGTGGTGGTAAACATTTCTAAATCCTTATCAGATCATCTCGGATCTGATCAGTACCAGCAGTGCTACAAAACAGCAACAGCATTGACAGCATGATTTATTAACACTGTCTGCCAATAGAAAAACACTGGCAGATATAGGAAATTACTCTGAAATGATGTTTATGGATTCAGTGTGTGAAGAAAATACAACAGTGAGTGGATGATGCTAACCTGACTTTTAATAAAAGCTGAACCCTTGGTTCTTTTAGTTCCTTTTTGGAGTTTACATCCAAAATTACGAAGATTCGAAATGAAACAAAGAATATTTGGGTTTAAAAATCATACATACACACTAATGTTTTTAGTGGAGGAGGCTGCCACAAGTTCCTGACAGAGGCAGTTCTTTCCCTATGGGCAGAGGTAGGAAAAAGCTGCTTTTTCAGTATAAGAGACCACTCTTGTCTCAGCGAAAATATAAAGTGCAAAATACACAACAAAAGAAGATTAGGTTTGGGGAAAAAAAGTAAGAGAAGTAAGGGAAAGCAGAAACGGTGTATCGGGATATTAATGGAAAAAAAAATGTAACAGTATTTTCTTTAAAATGTAAAAAAAAATGTGCATCTTATTTGCAAGAGAGAGAGAGGGCAGAACTTTTAATATACGACAGAAGGACTAAATCAAGGACAACAAAGATGAAACATGTCTTTTTAGACAACCTTTGTTTCTTAACCTTTGTTAAGAAACATGCTGGATGTGAAATGAACATTATGGGACATTAAACGGCTAGAATAACAACTAGTATATGATGTTAAAGATGGTTTAAAATGTAAACACAGAAATAATTCAGTCTTTGATCTAAAAAAGAAAAAAATAGGAATCCTTAATAATGGCCACTCACTGCAAGAAAGCCTAAAAAAGATAATAATGCAGTCATTTAT
The DNA here is from genome assembly GCF_000732505.1 of Cyprinodon variegatus. NCBI lineage: Eukaryota > Metazoa > Chordata > Actinopteri > Cyprinodontiformes > Cyprinodontidae > Cyprinodon > Cyprinodon variegatus. Next base: position 2,385,412 of record NW_015150467.1, read on the forward strand.
TTTTACATCATAGTTTTTAGATGAGAAGATAAAATCTGTATCGTTATATTTCATAGTTTTATAAAAGCAGGAGCTTTTCTGATTAGTGCATCTCTTCATAAAGGCTGAATCTCTAACCTCAGATATTCTTCTAGTACGAATTGAATAATGCTTCACGGGTGAAATATTGTCCCTAACACTTGCAGAAACCAAAGCATCTAAACCACATTATGACGAAATGTTAGCAGCGTTTACTGCCAAGTCAATGAGCGTCCGGGGACAAATTCATCAGCCAGGCCCCGGTGTTGGGATGAGATGTCACAGGGAGCAGCTCAGACTGGACTACATACAGTATAATACAATCACCTCATTAAAATTTAACCACCTCCCTCTGTCTGCCCAGCTGCTGAGATGCTCTCCCCTCTAACCGCCCTTTCTCTCTCATCCTCAAATCTTCTTAGGCAGGGTCCGTTCATCCAGCTGATATCACGAGCAAAGCCGTCGCAACATACTTCGTCCCTCTGCACACAGCTCCTGATAGGCAGACGGGGAGAAGCACAAATCCCTCAGGTTTAATCTCACCTGTGCAGAGCGAATCATAGGGAGGGGAGGGGGGGTTTCAAAGTGACAGCCACCAGCCTGCGGGCCACACATAGAGGACAAGTTGGCGACAGTCTGCTACGCTGCGTAGGACCCCTGGGTAACCTTGAAGCCTGATCTATGAACTGACAGAGAGACTCCTAAACAAACCACCGTGTTTGCCAGAACGATCGGTGAGTCGCACTGAACAAACTGATCAAAAGACTGAAGCACAGTAACAGGCTAAACGTACTCCTGACTCAGGCGGCCTCATCTCAACCGCCAACCCAACCCAAATAGCTCTCATCTTCATGATAAACCTTCGTTTCTTTTCAAGTTCCAACCAGGATTAACTTTAATTTTCCCAAACAGAAGCTGCCTGCAGGCCAAAACTGAACTCTCTGCCTTCGCTCAGGAAGTTTGGAAAGAAATAAAACTCCTGCTCAATCTTATGTGTGCTTACTGTAATTCCTCAAAAATCTGTGTGAAAAGTCAGGATTTCCTTTTTTCTGATCCTTCTGTTTATATCAATAAGGAGAGTTGTTTTCATAGAGACGCCCAGAAGCCTGGATTTTTTGACAAAGCTGAATTGATTGGAAAAAAATCATATTTATATTAAAATTTCTCACTTTGAAACAGTGTCAGGCTATGTTCACAATACAGGCAAATGTGACAGACTACTAAATATTTTTGCCTTATTTGATTCATATCAGATATTGAGCGGCCCGATTCCAACCTTTTCACCTCAACCTGTTATAAATTTGTCCCAGAAGAGAAATTTAAATAGGTTAAAATTTAATTTTGAGTCTGTTATATATCTTAGCCCTTATGTTTTATATTACAGATTTATAAACTATCATTTCAAATTAAATTATACCTACATCACATTATAGCAGGAAGCAAATTATTGTCCTGCCAATACATTTTTCATATTTTTTTAAGTAAAAGAAAAATATGTATAGTATCAATTTATAATACAATGTTGTACATGGCATGGAGTTAACAAAAAAATAGAAGAAAAAAATCATTTCAATAGGCTGTTAATGTAAATAAGATAAATGATTGAACACAAAAAATTTAAATAAAGTTAGAATAAAAAAAAATTGTCTTCAGATAGCAGTCAAAGGCCACTCTAAATGAATTATTTTTTTGATCTTGATTCAAACCAACTTTGGGTTTCAGCCCTTTTTAAAAATTTTTGGGAGTTTAATCCAGATTACTGGAAAATAACAACTAAAAGCTGATTCTCCACGTTTGGTTCTGCGAAGTAGGTTTGTGTCAGAAGACCTGAGAGATCTGGCTGGTTGATAAACTGACAACAGCAGGTTGAGTAATAAAGTCTTCAAGCTGTAACGTGTTCCAGCTTTTTATCTGGGTGGCAGCTTTACGCTTCCGGATGAGTCAGATTTAAACGCATCAACACTTTATTATACTGTTTGTAAAAGTATCTATGGCATGCTTCCACATAATAAAAGCTGTGTGTGAATCACATACTGGCTTCTTCCATTTTAATAACAGAAACTTCCCAAGAAGCGAGTAAACGTTTTTCCAAAGATTAAACAGCAGATTCTTGTGTTTTTTCAGGCATCTTTGAGGCCGTCTGACCACAAACCACAAGGTTGTTTCATTTTCTTTCAAATGACTCTCAGAGAGCTATTGGTAAGTATTTATGCTGTGTAGAGCAAACAGGGCAAAGGTGCTAAAGAAAAATGAAGCTTAAATGGGCATTTATGCCTCAGAAATGCAGCTTGAATAGTTGTCTAAATTTAGCAGCATTATATCATTGACCTGCACTCACTGACCGGAGGTATTCTTACTTAACCATTCATCTTTGTGACAGAGAGCGCCTCAGGTAGGAGTGACGCTTTAGATGCTGCATGTGAGTTTTACCTGTGAAACCTGATCAGTTTTCCTCACAGTGTGTTTGGCTGTCAGCCAGGATTGCTGCAGCCGCTTTTATTTAAATAAAAGGAGCTTTATTGTCACACCTGGCCACTATGTTTCCATTAGTTGGCCAGGTGTGACAGTAAAGCAGCTTCTTTAGAAGTCTTCTGTACTTGACATCTTTGAAGGAAGACGTGGTTAAGCAGCACCACATGTGGGATTTAATGCTTACACGACAGGCCTGCTAAAAACTTTGAGAGGAAGTCCGAGCCATGTTAAAACACAACATGCTAGGTATGGGTGTGCATAAAAATCGTTTTTTCTGGCCCAATATAGCGTAATTTTTGGTTGCCGGATATAATAACGATCTTTTAGTTCCTTAAAAACAAAAAAATCCATCCATCCATTGTTTTCTGACGAGCTTATCCCTGCTGGGGTCGCCAGGGGTGCTGGTGTCAATGGGCGAGAGGCAGGAACACCCTGGACAGGTCAAAACAACAAATGTTTTACCTAAAAAGCATGAGTGAAAACAGGCTACCCCTGCACCGCCACTCTGGAAGATAGAGCTGTGGAGCCCTTTTGCTGTGTGGCACAGCGAAAAAAGTAAAAGATCAATATCTACTGATTAACAAATACAGGACTCGTACACATATTGAGCAAACATTGTAAAGTGAAACTATATTTTTCATTCTCCCAAGAGATATTTTCTTTGTACCACTGTACCATTGATTAATCTTTTAGTCTTTCTGAACATCTTTTAGAGTTTTCTTAGATTTTTGGACGGCTCTTTTTTCATTTTCTGTCCCCATCAGCAAAGTTTTCTCAGCAGGGATGGATAGAAAAAAGAAAGTTATCACCCTGAAGAGTTTGTCGAATTGTCTGGCTTAACCTAGCATGCTCCTCACTTTTTTAATACCTCTAGTTGATCATTTGGCTGTAAGCATATCTCTATTTGGTGTCAATTATTCAAAAAAATAAATAAAAATAAATGCAGTAAAAGTTAAACCTGCTTTCTGAACACCTTTCATTTCCACCAACAGCTCTGCATTAATCTCAGTATTGAGTATTCTATTTATGAACCACATCAGACCATATACTCTCTATTTCAGTAAGTAAATAGTAGCAAAAAATATTGACTCATAGGTAAAATCCTGATTGATTACATCACCAAAGTAACGGGACCGGGGTTATAACTGCGATCAGGAGTTGAGTTATTGGCAGCGCTTCTGATATAGATGATATAAAGGTGACTCAATCGAAGCACAGATCCAAGCTTTGGTTCAAATTAGCCACTGTGAAATAAATACTGTATAGTATTTAATGCTATACTGCTATAGAAACAAGCATTAGATCTATAGACAAAAAGTTTTGTGTTTAGGAGACAAAGAAAATTCTGTGTAGGAAACTTTTTTTATGGCTAAATAATTAATAGGTCAGAATGGCTAAACAAGAAATATGAAAGGTGCAATGGCAGACAAAAAAAAAAAAAGCACTAATAGAATTGTTAATCAAAATAGCTAATAGAAGGAAGTATTTCAAACAGACTCATAATTCAAAATTCAGGCAAACAGAATTAGTTTATCAAACTGATATTTTTACTATTATAATTTTTATTGTGTACTTGAGCTGGGAAACTGTGTGTGTGTTGAATGGGCCTAAAGTGCACGACTAATTGGATATGTGATACTTGCAGAATGGTCTGACTTCCTCTCCTCGCCACAAACGCCGTCTGACAGCCGTCTGATTTAAAGTAACAAAAGCTGACAGTTTGCAGGTCATGCTCATCAGCAAGACAGAAATAAATCACGTCTGATTCACTGTCAAACAAGCCTGAAAGGAGATACAGACAACAATTCGTTCACTGTAAAGATCCTCTCCAGTTTATGCTTCTCTTTCTAGGAAAAAAAAAATACTATTTCTGTCTTGTTGCTTTGGCAAAAAGAGGAAAAATGATGCAAGTGGAAGAAAGGCATTACTACAGTACCAAAGTGTGTGTGTGTGTGGGTGGATGTCTGGCCTCTTTCCCTGGCTTCTCTTCCTGCACCCCATTCAGAGATGTGTGCCCAGATAGAAATACATTAAAGGATGCTTTTACTATGAGCAATGCACGCATCTTCAACAAAAATGGAACAAACAAAAAATCTGATTCTGATGCTGCTGGACTTTTATTTTAACAGAGTAGATATCCTGACCTTGTAAACCATTGCAGGGACCCATGACACCTGGGGCCACGATCGCTGTGTTTGCAGTCACTGCTTATGTAACAACGCTCATCTCTCTGTACAGTTTTCCTCACTGTGCTGACATTTGTGAGCACAGGCCATCTGTAAATGACTTCACACAATGCAGAAAAAAAAATCTCTGTTTGCTTTTCTTAAATGTCACCTCTTGCAGATAAAGACTAATAATACAACTCTGACCCAACAATTCTACTAAGCCTGCAATAGTTGGCCTTGAAATCCTATTTATTTGGTTATAAACGTTTAATTCACTCTTCAAGTCTTGAGAAAAATCTACATTTCCTGGTTAGAAATCCCCACTTTAATCTGATTTGAAATCAGTTAAACGCTGACTAATATTACTAGGAGGACTGCAGCTTCTCACACAGATTTTATTTTGCCAGTAGTAGCTAGAGAGTCACCTGTCTGAGGCTGGCTACAGAGACTGAAGAAGAGAAAAGGAAGGAAGAGTGGACACAAAGGGTCAGAGGTAGGAGGAGAAGCCATCTGCAGGATGAGAGGAAAAGCCTGCAAGTTGGCATAATCCTCTCTTAAGTGTGAGTGGAGGGGAGGCAGAGCTTATAACTAGTCATAATCCCCCCTCACACTGTTGTCCTCCATCTGCATTATTGGACTCTAACATGGAGCATATGTCACTGAGAAAATGTTTGGAACCGGAAAAGCCAATTTAGGCTTTCTGTTTGTTCCCACAAATTGTAGGCATCATGCTTTTCTTTACTTTTAGATTCAAAATCTAAGGTCTTAAAACATTAAATAAAAAAACACTAATCTATAATAACACTAGCAGCATTAGCTTGGAAGTTTAGCAAGACTTAGTGGGACCTAATTATGCAAATTTCTCTGTAGATCTAAGTAGAGCGTTTTAGGCTGCCAAGTGAAAGATGTTTTAGGTGAGTCTAACCCTACAGAGCTACCCTGTCATTTTAAGCTATTAGAATTCATTTAAAAGCTTTAAAATGAATGAGAGAACCAGTAACATAACATCAAAACTGCAACTAAAACCATTCACAGGGTCGTGTACTGATAAAGCAGGAGCTTCAATTCCCAACCAACCTGGTTCCTTTGGTCCTTATTTTAGATAAAAGCTGAAAAAGTGGACATATATGATGCTTTGCAAAACTTAATGACCGAGGGCTCATTCACACTGCTGGTCCGGCGCAGAAATCGGTCAAGGAAATAGCTAAGGTAATAACATTTATACCTTCAATTCACACACTGGGGGAGTGGCGGTCTAGTGATTAGGGCATAGAGCTGCGAATCCTGAGGTTCTGAGTTAGAGCCCCATACCCACAGACTGCCACACTGGGTCCCTGAGCAAAGACCCTTAATCCCGGATTGATCCCCAGGCACTGCAAAATGGCAACCCACTGCTCCCCAAGGGGATGGGTCAAATGCAGGGGTAAATTTCTCTAATGTGAAATTAATAAAGTTCATTAATATTCGTATTAATAATATTCAGTTGCCAATCTCATGCAGTTGCCAAAGATTGATTTGGGGACAGTATTGTTCCAATTTTGCATTAATCTAGAAGAAAAAATAGTATGAAGAAAGAAGTCCGTCTGATGTGTTTCTGTAGCTACATTGGTGTTTGAATGTAGCCATGCGTCCCCATTTATTTAGTACTCTACGTGGTCTCAAAAGACATTTTGAAGCTCTTTCATCTTCGGATTTGACTTTTTAGTTGTTCCTCTTATACTTAAATGCAGTGCACTACATCACACCCTCTCTTCCTTCTACTGGTTTACCTTGACAAACTCATTCATACTGCAAGGCGACCATGTCAGTGCGCCATAATTGTGCCAGGGTAAGGTTCTAGCTTCATGGATTCGATTCACATAGACGTGATCGCTAATCAGAGTATGGAACAATTTAAAGCTTTTGGGTTTTGGTGTGAGAGCATTTTCACAGATTGAGCCTGAAGCTTGTTTTCTACAAAGACCTAAAACATCCATCAGAGAGCTTCAAATGTCTTTGGATAGCTGCTGCAAGTAAAACAGATGCAATATTTCTCATGACTCTAAAATCAGGTCACGTTTGGAATAATCAGAAACCTAAATCTGTTTTTCTAAAGCTGTTGCTGATCCCAATAAAGGGTTAGAGACCAATATAAAGATACAGTACATCCCAAGTAACGCATGACAGCAATCCCCCTAACCCACAGGCGACGGCCTGCGCTACGTACATGAAAGGAAAGGAGGGCTTGAAGGAACACATTTTATACCGGTATGTGATGTGGTGAAAAGCGGTTAGTGGAGGACCAAATTTGGAGATCAATGAAAACTCTGGAACTGTAACGGGTAGAAGTGTGAGAAGCTCCGACCGATTGGCAAAGAAGTGCTAAAAGCTGCTGTCAAGGTTTCAGAAAGTGTGAAACATCCCACCACCAATTTTACTACTCGCTTTCACACAAATGTGCAGAATCAAAGGAGCCAAAGAGTGTTATTTAGCAACAAATGGAAGTACTCACAGCCTATAAAGTCTGTCTCTTTCATGCACATGTAAATTTTGGCTTATTTAATCACAGATGGTTGGTCTAATTTTAACTTCACGTCAGAGGGCAGATGTCGACTCAAAAGAAGTATCTGCAGTGAATGCAGCTGGATGGCTGCCATGAAAGTAGAAGATAGTGGGTTAGTAAAGGAAGAAACTACTAACTCTGTGCTGCACATGGGGATGGAAATGCAGCAGCAAACACAATGAATGCGTTTTTTTGTTTTTTTCTTTTCTTCAAGCAGCATTAGTGAATCAGCTTTTGGAGTCACAATCATCCAGACGCACAGCGTGAAATCACAGCCCTAACACAGATTAACTGAGTAGGCAGAAGTGTATTTCAAGGCTTTTTCCTAAACAGAAGTCATGTCAAGAAGATGGGATGAAATAAATTTTTAATAAGTTCCATGTCTCCAATATTAATGTGTTATTTAATAGGATGCGTCCTTAAATACCAGTTTTTTATTTTTATTTTGATACATTTCTTCAACCATCTACACAACATTTACACAAATAATTTCAATACAAGCTTCAAAACACTGTGATAGGTTGGAAAAAAAGTGTGGAACAGGACTAAATACACTGGAAGCGAAAGCAAAGATTTACTATGTTGAATACTGAATTGGCAAATTCTTTTTTATATAACTTATTCTTAGAAAAAGCTTTATTAAGTTTGGTTTGTCTAATCTTGTTTTCTCTTCGCTTTTTTTTTTTTTACCTTAATTTAACAAAAGACTGGGAACCAGGCTGTAAATCTTGGATTAAAGAGACCTTATCTACGTTTTTATAGAAAATGACCTTTAAAATAGCCTTTTTATTTGATCCTTAACGACTAAAACATCACTTGATGAGCAGACTGACACCTCAGTAGCTAATCGCCGATGCATATAAAGACCTGTAACCTATTTTTGATTATTTACTTCGGGTCACAAGAACATCAGCTTAGATAAGCTTCGACTAACTGAAAGCTTTAGCTTGGTTTACTGTGATTTATTGCAAAGAAAGAAATTAAACTGATTGTCTTTTTATTATAGATTTAGAGTTTGTTTTAGCTCATCTTTGTTTAGTATAAGTCATTAAAATTCACATCAGATGCACTGTAAAATTTATATTTTTTCTAGTGATTCCCTTTTTTTTAAAACTCTTTCCTACATTTTCAGAATGTGAATAAACTGGTTGTATGTAGAATAGTTCATTTTAGAATGGCATAAAAACACACTTCCCTTAAATTACCTATATGATTTATTATTGTCACCTGAGTCTCCACTCTTTCCTACTAATGAGAGTATTTGCACATTAAAATCACCATCTTGGATCAAATAGGCAGAAGATAGATAATTGCTAAAAGGATGACAATGCTTATTATCCCAAATCAAAAGCGGTTTACAGCTATCGCTATTGTTTAGTAATCTACCCCAGAATATGCACTTTGTATAATCCTAACAAAAGCTTTTGTACAAAATCGGGTCATTAACACCTTCCTGTATTAAACAAAGCTGGGAGCTGTAATGCTAGCCTCAGACTTAGCAGAACTGCTATAAATCCTCCACTGTAACCTTCAGCCTGACTTAGATCTTATACATGTTGCACACAGCACTGCTATTCAATTTTGTTAAAAGATCTGACAGATGGTAGATGACATGGTTAGGAGCCTAATACCCAGTAAATCCAGAGATAAGGATTTTCTAATCGGAAACCATTACGAATTTGCAAACTTTCCCGTATTACTTATGTACCCAGATATGAAGCCATTCCTTTATGAAAACTATGGATTAACTAAAGGTTCAAATGTTACAATAGATCATGTTAAAGCATAAAACTGGAAGATGCATACCTGAAATAAACAAAACTCATTTAACACGACAAAGAAGATTAAATAGAGAATTTCTATGATCTGATGCATAGTACCACATTTTCTATTTCCATTTGTTTCTACAGTTTATATATTTGCTACATGAAGATAAAGGATAAGCCAACAGAACAGCATCTCTTACTCTCTAACTGAGTTTGTCCATGATTAGTTTCATCAAGGTCCCAAACCAAGAGGGAAAGATGAACTTTAAAAAAAGAGCTGTGACATCAATCAAGGGCCACTTAAGAGGAAAGGTTTTACAAAATAGCAGCACCTAAAGAAACAAGAGCTTGTGGCAGCAGATGATGAGCTACTGCTTGAGTCATAGATCATTTTAAACAACACAGTAGTCTTTGGTTTGCTCGTTTATGGGGATGACTTTCACTGCCAAGTCTAGCTTGGACAAAGACGGTTTGTTGTTTTTTAATGCTCTTATCCTCCTTTAAATGCTGTGAAGCCAAAGCTTCTTCGAAAACAATTGCACAAAGATCAGGTTCTTTTCACAGAAAATTTCAACAACAGCAAAGCTTAATGTGTTCTGTTAAATGCCGGAAACAAATAACCATTTCTACATCAGCGTGTCTTTAGGGAGAATTCTCAAAATATTTTTGTAGACCACAACTCTTTTTTTTATCCTTTTCTCTACCACATACAGTAAAAAAACAAACAGAAAAACAATCTAAAATAAGATTCAGCTGCTCAGAGTTCACATAATTATTCTGACTTGTTGCGTGCAAGAAAATGATACTGCAACTTGAAACTATAAACCAACCTGCTACCATGAGTTTTTCAGGGTTTTGCAATATTCAGGTGGTTTAGATGAGGTCATGGCTTGAAATTATTGGATAAATCAGGGTTTAAAGAGTTGGAATAAGTTTAAATAACACACATCAAGGTCCTCCTGTCACCAAAATGTAATAATATCACCCTGAGGTATTTCCATTTTCAAATATTTAAAGAGTTTCAGAACCATTAACTCAATCACTGTGAGTTAATTTATTTAAATTTGTAGATAAGGATTTTAGCTAAGTTATGGACCAAAAAAAAAAAAAAAAAAATCTCATTGTATTTTGGTAAATAAGACGGCTTCTCGCTTGGGCCAGTCAACTCATGAAACATTACAACCATTAAATAACTATAATATATGAAAAGAGCAAAAACAGTTTGTCAGTAACTGTGGGGAATATATGTTAATAAGGTCGTAAATAAACTGATGCAAGGTGGGTAAGAAACATCTAAAAAAAAAGATGGCGCATATTTGCACCTTTAAAAATGGGTACAAGAATGATTAGCACTAAATGGAGGTAAGAAAAATGATTAGTAAGCTCTTGTCAATGCACATTTAAAACACAGGGTTGATATGAATTACGCAGTTGCACACTCTGAGTGGTCCCTGAAGAAATCCATACATAAATCCAAGAATCTCATTTTGTGGGTTTTCTTTACAATCTGAGCCTTTGTTGCACAGAAACTCTCTGAAAACCTGAGTTACATAAGAAAGTGCTGTTCTGCCATTATTCACGAGTCATCTTTGTTTGCTGTCCTTCCCACATATACATTCCACTCTCGACAAAGCCAGCCCTCACCTTTTCCCACTGACCCGTATAAGAGATAAAAGCTTTTCTGTGCAGGTGAGCTAATCTGGTCCAATCCCAGAATAAAAAACCTTAGGCCAGATGAATTAACGAGGGGCAGGAAGTTCAATCCTGCAGGATTATTAAGACATAACAGTGCTTTCACAATGATTCAGCCTCGGCGCTGGTAAACTGATTTCATTTGTTAGTGGATCACATGAGCTCAAAGGTGCAGACTTACAGGGTTTATCATTTGGATTTCCCCGTGTCACAGCGTATGATCTGCCTGGCTGTAATTCAGCCTTATCGTAGCAGCGGAGTGCTGGAGGCACAGCTGTGAGTCTGACGTGTTGTGACTCACTCATAGGAACGTAAAACAAAAAAAACAAAAAAAAACAGAAACTTTTATTCCCGATCATCGTCTGTACTTTTTCCTCCTTATCGCTGTTTATCTTCATCACATTTTCTCCTGAAAGAGCGTGGCCTTGCGTAACCTCAACTCCCGTCCCATTTGATTTTTACGTAAACGCTTCTCTCTGTGATCCGTTTGACGCCCAAGAGGTGTGTGGGGACAAATTTAGGTTTGTGTCCATGGAAACAGGGAGGGAAAAGGGAAGGCTTACACAGATTCATGGGCTTGATGACAGAAACAACAAACAAACCAGCCGCACTGCATGGACTATCAGCTGCTTCAGTCTTTATCAGCCATCGTCTGTGAAGGCGGCATGCCATGAGGACCAAAAGAGCACCAGGAGCCGCCCTCTCTCCAGTGCCTGACTCTCCGTCTTGCTGTCCACCTCTCCGCTTTGTGGATGCAGCTCCTTTGTTCAGCAAGGCGAGGGGGCTGACGTCAGATCGCCTCCTTTGTTTCAGAACGCCTCAGCAGCATTGTTCGCTTGAAGGCACGCATTCTGCAACCTGCCCCCCCTCCCCTCCCGTTTCCAGGAGCAACAATGAGGTAGATGACAGGATTTTTTTCAGTTGTTGAATAAAACAAGAGCAATGGGAGTAATTATCAGCAAATAGAGATGTCACCCATCTCTCAGAGCAACTGTCATGAAGAAGTGCTTTTACCTCAGAGCCAAGCAGAAAGACAACCAGCTTCTTCGGCTGCTTCAGAGGAACATGCTGCTTTAATGCAGGCAGGCAGCGAAGTAAACCAAAGTGTTCCTTGTTGGCTGCTGTCATCACCCAAACTTACAATAACTACCTTTAAAAACCGTTAAAGCTTCTCAGTTTTAGTCTCACCTCGTGGTTCACATTTTTTCTACAAGGGTAGACCTGCCAATACTGTTTATTTCTAAATATAACAAACACAGAGAGACAAAATAGAGACACATTAAAGTACAAGCATGCGCTATGTTGGCTCATTTAGATATCTACCATTTATTCTGTTAATCAAGGGAAATCTGTACAATTTCAACTCTAGCCAACTGATTGGAGCTTCTTTGGTTTCCTTTTACAAATGCTGCATTTTCTGCATCTAGGCTCATTGCATAGAGGAAGCAGCTGTAGCATTTAGACTGTCAATTCTCAAAACAGATTGTTAGAAAGGACAAGTATAACTGGTTTAATGCGACAATCAAATCCAAGTTTGTTCAGAAACAGAACAGATTATCTGGAGATGCAGCTAAGCGTATACACTGCCCCCCACATTTTCTTGCACCTTCATAAACATGTGTAAAAAGCTATTAAATTATAGTTTTATTATATATTAACCCAGTTTATTTACTTTCCTATTTCTATCCAGTTATAGTCTAGGTCTTTTGCAGAATGAAAGTAAACGAACAACATTTGTTCTAGTTTAGTGAATAGTTCTCTCTCAGCTCAGTTTAGATTAAAAAGAGCATCTCTGTCCAGATTCATCTGCAGCTGCACCTGACCGAGACACTTCCTGCGGTGCCCTTTCATGGGATCTGTCGCTCGGAGTCAGGAAGGAGGCCGCTCAGAGCGTTAAAGCTGTTCTGACACGTCAGAAAATGAGGTGTGAGCCGGACACAAGGCGCTCATTGAGCTAAGGAGAGGAGGGCTGGGGGGACCTTAACAGAAAGGAAGCATTGGTCTTTGAATTCAACAAAAAAAGCCAACTGGGCAGTGACCTTAGTATTGATGAGGCCCCCCTTTTGGATAAATTACTGATTCACTCAGTGTTCACTTAAAATGAAGGGCTTAACTTCTCTGCTGACACCTGTTTGGCTCCACAGAGAAGCCTTTCACTTAAGACAGGTGCCTCTGCAGCGAGCCGCTCGGTTTCCCCCGCAGCTTCCTGCTCCAGCTGGCCTGCTGTCAGAACTCGGACACACATGCCTCACATGCCTTCCTGCCACCTTAGGAACCTCTTTAGGACCATGAGACAACTTCCTGAGACAATCAACAACTTCACGTTGGGAATTAAACTATGAATACGCTTCCAGATCCAAATGATTAAAATAACTTCTTTATTAGTTGGATTCCAGAGAAATTAATGAAGGAAGCTTTTGCTTAATCAGTAATTTCCTGGGAGTAAGAATTTGCCTCATAGTTTCCTTGTGAATCAGTTTAAGAATGCAATACTAAATCAGATCATTGAAGCTTATATCAGTTTTATCAGAATAACGAGTGTTGAACAATCCAAAACTTCCTAATCTGTGTGAGGGATTGATGTAGAGTCATTAACAAAAGCAAATATCTACTGTTGCCACATGTTCATCTAGGAGCAGTGTGTTCTGCAAGTCAAAGACTTGATGTCAGCAGGTTTTCCTCGGTTTACCTCTAACTGTATTCCCTCTGTAGAAAAAAAAAACTAAATAATTCAATACATTTCAATTGATTGAATTAGACCATAAAATACCAAAAACACCCGTTTTAATGTCTTAAAACTTGAATGAGTAATTTATTTCAGAATCTACAAGTACATTTATATTTTAACTTTATTTAAAAGGCTTCTCTATGAGCTTGCTATCTGCTGTTTTACTGTTATGTGTTTCAGTACCACAAAGGGAAATCTATTAACAAACTAAGTTACACAACTATGAAACCATACAGGTTTCTACTTTTTTGGGACATTCATGATCATTCCAACTCAGAAGTAGTACTTTCCTTATTAAAAACCTGCTATATTGACCACCACCCACCACTCTTATACAAGGAGCTCTTTTAAAATTGCTGTACAGAAAACAAGAACTGGTAAACTGTTTTAATATAAAGACAATTAGGTAACACCGTCTTTGTATAAATACCAGTAAACAATGTCTTAAAGGGTGTCATATGAAACTTTTGCACACTAAAAGGTGCAACTGAAGTTCCCCTTTGTTCTGCCAGTTATAAATTACTTGATTTAATCATCTAATCAGCCGCTTGAAGGCCTCTGACTGCAATGTCCACTTGAGATTTCAAGCTTCAAATCAAAGAGCAGAAATAATTTGTGTGGGAGCTTAAACATGCGTGTGGCTTTATGAGTGTGCAGTGACTCTGCTCGGTGACCTGTAAACAACCAAAACACAGCCTTAAGGGAGGAGTAAAGAGATGAAGAGTGTAGAATGACAGAAAACATTCATAAACATCCACAGCTTTGGTTGCAGGCCTCTACTTGTGAGCTGGGCGTTAGGAAACAAGCAGGGAGCATGTGCGTTATAATAAAGACACCTTTATGTGGGCTGCCTTGCATATCGAGCATAGCCGAGCATGTGTAAGCAGCAGCCATGCTGTGTAGATCTGGGCCAGCTGGCTGCGGTCCAGCGGTGGGGCTGGGCTGAGCAGCTCGGTCCCAGTGTGATCGCTCAGCGAAGGGGAAGGTGGCTCAATGCATGGCTGCAATGCTTAAAGCTTTTTTTTTAAAGGTAGTCGGGTTTATTTTGGAGAAGGATTTGTAGTGCAGGGCAAGTCAAAACATGTCCTGACGTGAGTCATATGGAGACTTCTGCTTTTATTGGACAGGAGCGAAAAAAATAATAATGATAATAAACTAACAGATGGACACTTTACTGAATCTTTCTGTTTTCAAACAGAAAGTCTCCCAGGAAAAACATATTGATGCTTCCTCCAGTTTAAAGGAACCTGAAGAAGGATTATTTATAAAGAATCCTGAAAAAGATACCAGACTTTCCTCCAAATCAGACCACTGGTCCTAATTAAGAAATCAAAAGCTTCTTTTCTGGTACTGGGGATGCCTTCAGCCGACATCGAGTTTTGAATCCATTCTTATAAATCAGTGTCAGTGTGACAAAGCCCAAACCCTAAAACTTGTCCTGGAGTTAATTTGTTAGATTTTTTTTCAGCAGCTACCAAAGATATATATGAGTGGATGCATTAAGAAAAATAATTTTTTTAAACAGCTATTTTAGTTTTTCTCCTTCAAAGCGTTAAAATGCACATTGTTTTATGAGCTCATGATTTGGGGATTTTCCCTAACAGTCTGCAGCTTCTTGTCATTCTGTGTAATATGACCTCCTATGTGCTTTGCTCAGAAAGCCAAACAGCTGAACATGCTGTGGAGAGCAAAGCAGGGAGCAGTTGAAACACAGTCCATTAAAGTTTATGATATTCATAGCAAAGCACAAACTGTATTAAGCAGAACAACAGATTGTTTTTCCAAATAATTGTCCTGACATAATTAAATGAATCCACAAGTTGTAGAAGCAACATAAAAGGCGTTTCCAACCAAAGCTCAAGTAAGGGCAAAATATCCTGTAAATAAAAATGTTTTTCCTTTTACAAACTTCTGTAAGTAAAAATAACAGCAAATCCATTTCAGAAATCCCCACCTATTTTTGGCTTAAGATTGACAATAACACAAAAAACTAAATGCAAATGCAAATAAAGTTGCATAAAAAACCATAAAGTTTAAACTAACTAGAAAAGACCAAAAGTGTGTCCTTAAAAGACATATTTCTGTAAATATAGTGTAAATGATGTCATTCAGGGGTAAAGACTGAGTCACATTCTCTGTAAACCACAAATTACCTTCATTATAACCTTTACATACCAAAACCAGCAGAAACTGCATGTATTACCGTCTAAACCCTCATACTGAGCAAAATCAGGGTCCTTCAAAGTCCTTGCACAGTTGTCTGCTCTCACATCTAAAGCAGCTGCCATAGGAAAAGTCTGGTGGTGGCATCTTGACGGTATTGGGAGGGCCTCTGCAGCTGTGTGAAATGTTCAGGGTGTTTTCTCTCATTATCGCAGCTGCATCTTTAAAGCCTCTCTGCTTCCTCTCAGGAGACAGTCGTCTAATCCCAAAGCTGTGCGGTTCACGTCTATCAGTCAGTCCCTGGAGCAGGTCAAAGAGTCCAGAAAGTTCCTTCAACAAATGTTAGACCTCTGAGTAAAAACAAATCAGGCGTCCACAGGGATTTTACTGGACTTTTGAAATGTTTTGGTAGTTAAGTGTAAAGATGGTTTAAAATAAAACCTGGATGCATCTTTAAAATTCATTGGACTGCCTGTTTGACGCCTGTTTAAGATCCCTGTGAAAACATGCTGGGAAAGGTTCACTGTCGAGAAAACGCTGCATCGTGTGTCATAAAAACATCAAGTCTGAAAGTTCAAATAGGAAATGCCATTTCTCTGGCTGCATCAGTCGGCAAGGAAAACTGTATTTTAAACAAGACGCTGCAGGTTCAAGCCATCGTTTTAATTTTCTAACTAAACATGGATAACTGGAATAAACATCCACATCCTGAACCCATAAAAACCCTGTAATCTGGAGGGGTTTCCTGTTGTCTTTTCGGATCCTCTTCCTGGACTTTCTCTCATAACAAACTATTTTAGGGTTTGATTACAAGATGAAAAGAATTCATAGAGGAAGAAACGATAAATGTGACACACAATGAAGATAAATGTGAAGCAGTTTCTCAAATCCAAGCTTTAAAGCTGAAACTAAACAAACTTTTATGGGTTTTTTCTTCAAATTCAGGAAGTGAACATAAACAAAAGGTGATTTTCAGTTAATGGTTATTCCAGCAGTGGGTCAATGTGCAAAGTCCAAAAATGTTTGGTGACTCAGAGACTCTCCAACCGACGTCACAGAAGCCCTGTTTGTCCTCTATAGCTTTACAGGTAAATTAAAGCTGCGTTAAAAAAGGCAGGCAGTGATCTGTTCCCAAACAAGCACCACTCTGTTCTCCAACCTCTCTGATCTCTGCATGCGTCTGTCCCTCCATTGATGGTGTGAAGATTTACTGGGCCATTTCCAGCTTCATCACCCTGAGAAGAAGAGGAGGAAGCAGCTCTTAAAAGAACTCAACTGATCCCCGGGTGCAGAACGGAGAACCGGGGTAAACACAAAATGCCTCTGTGTGTCAGGGAAGGACACAGCCCTCCCCCTAAATCTCCGGATCTGGACCGGGGATGCCTGTGCAGTCTGAGGACACCTGCGGAGGCTCTGAATGTCTCTGTGTGGAGATGGAGGGATGAGAATGGCTTTAAGGACGCAGCCATTCATCAGCCATCCTTGGATTTGCTGCCGTTTAGATACAGAAACCCGATGAGATACAAAGACCCAGCTGCCTCCAGTGGCAGATGTCTACACAACACTGAGCATGAATGAAACACAAACTCCATTTAGGCCGAAAAGAAACGCCCAAACAGTCTTTCTATACAATATACTAATGTGTGCCAGTGAATCGACTGTTCCTTTTTTCTCTGTGACTTTAAGCTCCCCATAGAGAATCTTTATCACAAACACTTGAGTAACATTTAATTTCTCTTTAAACTGAAACTTTAAATGCTTAACTGACCTGATATTTTAATGATCTCAATCTATCAGTTTGACTTACGTCGATTTTTTTCTAATCCTCACAAGGTCAAAAATGTCCCAAACTTTCTTAAAACTATAAACACACCTCCGTCACCATTTGCCTCGATGCTCCTTAACATATTCAGCCTCACACGCTAATTTGTTGGAGATGAAAAGCTCAGTTTCCTTGGCCAGACATGGCTTTCATGCGCCACTCATTAACCTTTTTTTTAAAAAAACGTAACTCCATAAACAGATCTAATGAGAGTTTGGGATCACCGTCCTGTTGAAATGCTCGGATTATGTCTATCTTTCTACAGTCTGACCAAAACTCTCCACTTTAGATTAAAGAAAATTGGTTTGGATGCTAAAAAAACAGCATAAGAACCAATAGGCGGAAGCCTAACATTCAGTGGAAAGTGCCAGAACACCAGTGTCAATGAGAGGGTGCCAACTAACAAAGAAGCCTCTGCTTCAAAACCATCACCTTAATTTCACTGCCCACACACACATTTGCGATGCCTACAGAAAGAAAGCTTAAAGCTAAACTGTTTGGCCACAGTTTCCAGGAGAATAATTTGAAAAATAAAATAAAATTAAGGTTTTCAAACCAAACAAGGTAGTACCAGCTATCAAGCATGCTATTGGCAGCATCATGCTGTGGGTTTTTTCCTGCCACTCTTCCTGTGGCATTGATCAGAATAATTAGAATCATAAAGGAAACAAATATTTTTGCAAAATTTTGCAGTTTCACCTAAAATCAACTCTT
The DNA here is from genome assembly GCF_000732505.1 of Cyprinodon variegatus. Classification (NCBI taxonomy): domain Eukaryota; kingdom Metazoa; phylum Chordata; class Actinopteri; order Cyprinodontiformes; family Cyprinodontidae; genus Cyprinodon; species Cyprinodon variegatus. The sequence goes on from NW_015150467.1 coordinate 2,403,497, forward strand.
TGTTTCATTAAAACAGTTATATTAGAAGAAGGGACAAAGATCTAAAACATACATCAAATCAGGATCACCTTAAAAGGCTGCATCATGGCTGACCTCAAACTCAGGAAACCAGTTAATTAGAAATGGCTCTGATCAAAACAGCAATCAAATATCCAGCCAGAATTATGGCAGATGATGCCGGTGGCTTAAAAAGAGAAGCAAACATTTGGCCGAGGCATGGCGTGCTAGCAGGAGTTTAACCAAACATCTGAGCTCCTAGCTGTAATTTTGACCCCGCAGGGATTAAGAGGAAAACCAATGTTATTAAAATGTATGTAATTTGTTAGTTCTATCATCATCTTACAGAAGAAAATGAAACACAAAATATATAAACACTGAAGTTAATTGGTTGTTTTTATTTGTTTACATTAAATCAGTTGGTTGAGATTACTTTTTTTATAAGATGTATATTTAAAAAGCTTTTAAAGCAATAATAATAATAACAATAAAACCGTCTTGTCTGTGCAGAACAGCACAAAACTAAACATCAGAGTGGCTTATGTTGTGCTTTAGGAGAGTAGAACTAATAATTAAGTAATTTTATTTAAACATAACCAGCTGGTCGGATTTAACTGAAATTACTCTTATATGCTGAAACAGAAAACATCAGTATACAGAAGCAACAGAAGTGATGGGTGCAAAAGTTGCACTTCACACGGGAGAAGATGCAGAGTTAGAACATAGAAAACGAAATCTTCCGCTTGTTTTGACACGAAGGCTAATAAAGATATGCAAATGTTGGACATTTACTCTTGTAAAAGGAAGATGCTCCAGAGTGAAGCCGACCCCCCTCTTCTTCTGCCAAGACCATCATCCCTGCAGCGGGCACCGCTGTCACACCGTGTCTCTGTTGGGTCCAGTGTGCACGGCCCAGTGCTAAGCTATTAAGCATCAATCATTCCTTAAAGGACGAGCAGAGGAGCCAAAATAAAGGCCCGTCCTGATGGGAACACCCCGAGCTGCTGAAGCATGTGACTTTGATTGCAGAAAGTGTTAAAGCAGGGAGGCAGGCCCGCTCTTACCCCATGACTCTCCCTTGGAGCGAGGGCAGCCTGCAGGACTGCTGCTGCTGCACATTCCTCTCTGAGAGGAAACACAGCCCATTAGCATCACATGCTAACAGAGGCGCCTGGACACGGTGAAGCGAAAACAATCCCAGCGTTTCCCTCAGTGCCTCTCAAGAACCAGTCAAGCAAAAACTCCAATATCCCCCCCCCCCCCCCCCAAATAAAAACCAACCACTTCCCCTTTAAGGTTTTTTCCTTTTCTTTATATACTCCAAACAGCAGGTCTTAGAAACTTTGGTTGCCTAATATTTAAATATCTTGTCAAGTGTAATAACTTGACTTAACATAATATATTTACCCTCTTTGTTTGATTTATAACCAGTGACTGAACAATTCTACATTAGTATATGTTGAGCGAACATTAGACTGTAGCTCCAGTTGGATGTCGAGGGTCAGCTTTTACTTAAGTCCATCCATCCATTTCCTCCATCAAGTTGCAACTGATTCTCCGTCCCTGATGCAAAAAAAAAAAAACAACAACATCCCCACAGCATTATGCTGGCACCTCCATGCTTCACTGTAGGGATGATGTTGTCAACGATGGAAAGTTGCTTTTTTTCTACAGTTCTGCTTGTTGGGCAGAAACTGAAGTTACAATGTCATGTTATCTCAGGTGGATCAAAGCAAAGAGAACTGTTTGGACACAGTTCTAGATTTTCATTGGTTAACAAGGCGTGATAAAGCATTGGTTTTATTGCAATTTAACAATCTTACTAGTAGTTTGAATTGTCTATTACACAAACTCCAAATAAAAGTTGAAATTTTAAGGTCGAAAAGTGAACATTTCTTTGATTGATCATGTGAAAGTGTGCTGCTGGGTTGGCATGTCTAGACTGGAGGTGATACAACCTTTAATAATTAGTGGGAAAGAGGATCAACTTGTGTTTGCACAATGTGCGCAGCATTAGCTAACTGCTGTCTGTCAGTCTCAATAAACCTGAACTCGGCTCACAATGGGCGCTGCCCGGCTCAATGGCCACAAGCGGCACACTTTGTTAATTAAAGAGGTGCAAACGCAGCCTGCCAAGGGGATCTGTCAGCGCCCACAAGTCTGCTGCGGTTAATAATGTTTATTTGCTTTTAATATGTCAGAGAAGCAGGAAATTTATTCTTAAAGCAAAAACTACCATGATCAGTGATAGTTTGACCCTTTGTTGTCATCCAGCTAGTCCAAAATATGTACTATGTTTTTCTCCCACACTGTTTACATACGATCACTGCTGCACTTTAAGATATGGAAATGTCATGAGAGCTGCACAAAATGACATTTTGTTGTGTATACAAAATGACAATAAAAGTTGTCTAATTCTAAGTCTGAATACATATTTTAACAAAATGATGTATAATAAATTTATTTAACAATGAAACTTCTGATTCGTGGCTATAAAGTAAAGACTTTATGCTGCAGGTAGAGATTACAAACACCAAGTCTGACTTTCTATTCAGCAGCTATGCTGTTTTAAGGTAAAAGAAATGACTGTTACACATCCTTAGTATAGAACCATTTAAACATTTTTATCAACAGATCTGTAAATTTTTGGTTATCAATAGGGTTAAAAACTGATCCCTCTAAAGCGACACCAAAAAAATGACTCCACTTAAACTTTGCTGAGTTATAAAACAGTCATTTCAGAGAGTGTGTAGGAGGAGAAAGCGGACCATAAACCGGGGGAGGAGATGCATGGAGGCGAGCGGGACGAGGCAGACAAAGCGTCGGGCCAAACTCATTGATCAGAAAGAGAAAAAAACTTCCTCCCTCGCTTCCGTTCGTTCTTCCACTCCTTGTTGCTCCGATTTAATAAACCAGAGGAGGCTTCCTGATGACTCAAAAACCACTGCAGACCCGGAAATCACGACCATATAATGTATTCACAGCATCAATCCACCAGCAGATGCTCTAACGGAGTACAATCACCAAATATGATCTCCCCCATCCTCTTAAAGCAAGCGGAGAGTTTGATAAAACTCTGTTTGCTGATTAGCTTCACCCCCAGGCAGAATTCATGTTGCATCAACTCAAAAGTGAAGACATTTTAAGATCTGCAGCTTCAATAGAGCTAAAATAACACTGCAGATCAATCAGACCGACATACTTCTGGTTTTCCTCACAAAATACTAAATAAATACTTTTCCAGATTCAAATATCTGGTTTCATCATTTTAACCCAAAATTTAGAAAGTATAAACTCAAAAATCATGCAGTCAGGCTATGTAAAAGTAGAATTAAGAATATATATAATCCAATCTGATAACAGACAATGCTTTCCGAAAACCTATTCCTTAACCTTCAGGACCATCTATCTAAAATACTTTCAGAGGAGTGTGAGCAGAATGGATGTAGCTGTCAATAACATCACTTACTCAAAAACAATGCCTGTTGGTGTTGAGAGATCTGGATATGAAAGATAAATTAATGCCACCTTCACAATAAATGGGTTAACTTTTCTATTTAATAAGAATAAAGACTTATGAGAACCTCAGATTATCGTCTTAAAGACGAGAATGGGAATAAAGTTTGGAAAAACGGTAGCAAGTAATATACATTTAGAGTATTTTAGGGAGCAAAGATTAAAATAAAAAGTTAAACCTAATACTATATTAGTGCTGTAAAAGTATGGGTAATATTAAATAGTTTAATGTGATTTAGCAGAGTTGATGTCAATGACTTTGTTGGTGGTATCCACCACTAGGTTATCTGGAACTGAAAATTTATGAACAAAGGTTTGATGAATTTAATGGAATGAAGGATCTGATCAGGAAAAATATGCTGTGTCGGCTTGAAGTGGTTTAGCTTCACTGAATGCTTTTTTTCTTATAATACACCTCCGAAAATATCTCATTTAATGTTCTTTATAACACGTGAAAACTGAATCCTAATGTCCGGACATCATGATCCCTAACTCGTAGAAATCTAAATGAAATATTACCTCAATAAAGGCTTTACCAGCTCAGTGGCAGTTATTAATGTTAATAAGTTATTAATAGACGTAGATTAAGGAAATGAAGGGTGATTGGCACGTCTTTAGTGGGCAGGATGTTACCAACTAACGAAAGGAGCTACAATCATTAACAGTGCATTGTTCAAAACTTAAGTCAGAACGAGCTGCTTAAAACTAAACCATGTTTTGAATGACATGTTGATAGTTTGTGGTTCATTTCTGCAGCATGAGAGAGAGAGAAAGAGATGTTTCATGCAGAAAAAGGAAGAAACTTTCAATCCTTTTGAACTTTTAACCTGTGTTTGCATTGGAACTTGTTGGGTTTGGAAATGTGGGATGGCGGTTCAGGTAAGAATTTACAGTGCAGCTGCTGCTGTGGTAGCAGTGCCTGGAAGATAAAAGATGCCAGACTTACTGGAGAGCGTTTTCGAATCCACGCTTTTAACGTCTAGTCTTATCTTAATCTTGGTGGGCTCTAATCCCGACTCTATGGTCTCAATTCAACGATACAAAATGTGACAGAAAAAAACTGATAATTTCATGATCATAAATATTTCTTAGTCTCAGAGCAACTGTTTGCAGTTGTTCTCTCTGCTCCTAATAAGACAATTTCACAGATAAAAATAAACAAATAACCAATATACCTGCAATGATCAAATCTGTGTCCCCCAATCAAAGCCTAATCCATACTATAAAACTATAATCTTTAATGATTTTAAGAATCTGATTTCTGGGATAAGATTTAACGTTTACCACAACCAAGTGTGCTCATGGGTTGGGATGGGAAAAGAAGTAAACCTTTAAAACCTAAATAAAGATAAACAAGCAGTAATGTGTACTCAATGCAGTGAAGAGATGAGCTGATGTCTTATGTTGTGGTGGATTAGTCTGAAAAAGGACATATGTGTGTGAACTAGGCTGATGTGAGTGTCCTTTAAGTGTAGAGAGATAATTACTGCTGGTACCATCTTAAAAACCATTAAAACAAAGGCTGTCTTTGTAGGAGTCTTGACACAGACTTCAGTGTGAAGCAGATTAGGAGGGTGATGAGGTTCTGACCCCAAAGTGAAAGGTCCCTCAGAGTGGGGCCCCCTGAGGTGAAAAGAGCCAGTCTAATTTCAGGCACAGGGACAAAATACACTGAGGCATCCTTTGCAGGATGAGGAGACAGGGGCCCTCTGCAGGGCACAATAAACCACAACAAGAGAGCTGTGAACTCCAAATCACCTCTACCTAAAGATATATTTGCAGAAATAAGCCCTGCTTTGCAGCAGCACACAATAAATGATCACTATAGGTCAGTTTACATTCACACATGTGGAGGGGAAAAGGCTATATCTAAATGAAATGAAATGAAATGCTCACCAGGCCTCAGGTTCTCCAATTGCTTTGTGCAGCAGGAGCACAAAAGAGTAAAAATAAAAACAGAAATGGTCGCTGAGGAAAGGTGAGCAGGACACACCTTCACATGCTTATTTAACAGCAGCGGTGTGAGGAATCACCTGCAGAGAGCTGGATCTCTGCACACAGACAAGCAGACAGACAGACAGGCAGGCAGGGGGGACCGTACCTGAGGAATTCTTGCAGACAGGTGTCACAGAAGCGGTGTCCACAGGTGGACACTTGGACGGGCTCCCGCATCGCCTTGCTGCAGAGCGGACACTGGAAGCGCCTCTTCGGCTTCTCCAGGAACTTGTAGTCGAAGCCGGGCATGTCTGCGGGGCTTTTCTCTCCGGCCTTCAGGTTAGAAAGGTGCAGCTGATGCCCCTTGTTTACTCCCCCCCCTCCCCTGCAGACACGGAGCTGTTAGAGACGGAGGAGAAGCTGACGTCCAGCCCGTCCCTGACGGATCGAGTCCTCCGCTTCTCTCTCCTCCTGCAGCAGAACCGATCCAGGCCACCTATCCGCTGGGTTTGTTCACTCTGACAGCGCTGAGTGCAGGACTGATCCACTGAACACAATGCATTACCCTCAGTCTGTCTAGGTGCACACAGCTCCTCCTTATTCTCCTCCTCCTCCTCCTCCTCCTCTAAGCAGGAGGAGTCCAGGAGCTGCTTTCACTTCATTTCCTCTCCCTTATCTCTATAATTGGGCTTTTACCTATCTTCATTTTAGATATACAATGTAATAAAAGCACATATATGTTTAAATTATGCAAAAAATGTGAAATATAACAAAAATAAAAAGCGAATTATTGACATAAATAAATCAAATTAGAGTTCAAATGAGGACGACGAGGCCCTCTAGTGGTGGAGAGTTTATTAACTTCACAAAAATACTTCTGATCTTTGCAAATAATTCAGCAGCTATGCGATTTAAATCTTTTTCAGTTGACATTGTTACGACTGTTAAAAAATAAAAGTAAAAAACACTTGAATAAAATGAGGAACGTGGGTAGAGAAGCTTTGATCCACACATGGATGTTCTTTCACCTGCTGCATTGCCACTGGATTACATCACCATTACATCACCAGTACAAGGACAACAATGGCAGCAGGGCCAGATCCTCACAAAAGGTGTCTGCAAGGAGATACATCAGCTTATAGGGTTTAAAAAATATTTAAAAGAAGTCAAACATTAACTGTTGGATGACAAAAAAAATTCATGTTTTAGAGAACAAATTCTTATATTTATACGATGAGACAAAAGCTGACATAATGCTGCTTTGTTGTTTTTTCAAGCATTATAATTATTTGGTACATCAGTAGAAATACATGATAAAATAAACAGTGGGAAAAGTGGTCACAGCCCTTTAACCATTTTTTAGCTTTGTCACAATCACAAACTTTAATTCATATAATTTGGGATTTTATAAAAAGGAAAAAATATATATGACTAGGATGGAGAAAAGAGGACATTTGCATTTTAAATTTTATTATAAAATAAAAATCTTATATGTGCAGCACACATTTTTTTCATTTGCATCACTTGTAATAATTTCACATCATGGCTTTAAGGGTTTCCCTGAAGGAAGTTTGTATGTTTTTACACTGTTGGTTCTAGTAAGGTTCACACTCCAGGACCATAAAATTAAATTGACCTTAAGTCTCAATGTATGTGGCATTTTGTTGGAGAGAGCTTTGACAAATAATAATCAACACATTCTGATCTAAGCGGTGGAAACACAGGGCATCTGCTATTTATTTTTTCAAAAGTTGACATAATAAATGGAAGAAGCTTAATATAGAGTAATAATTTAAGACAGGCATGCCCAAAGTCGGCCCACTAGGGCTGCTGTTAGAGGTTTCCCTGCTTTAGCACAGCTGATTCTGATGACTTTAGTTCAGCCAAAGCCTGTTAATCAATGGAAATCAGCTTTGGCGTAGCAAGGAAACATCTTAAACATGCAGGACAGCGACCCTCGATGAATGACTTTGGGCAAACCTGGTTATGAAGTAAATGAATCAAAATCAAAATAAAAACTACTTTTTAGACATAGAAAGCTAGTTGAGACAAAGCCTAGAGGACTTAAAGCACAAGGTGGTTCAGTTAGTATGTATTAGCTAATCAATATGCAGAATGAACGGATGAACTTTTCACATTTGTTATCTCTGAACTTTTTAAAAATGTGACATTTTTGTTCCAAGTCACAGGTATACCCTTCCTTGTATTGCTAAAGTTAACAATTGGGACTGTGGGATAATGTGACAAAATGTGAAAATAGACCCTTTAAAAAAACCTTTTGAGAAATTATGTCAGGGGGTCTTTATTTAAAGATCAACACATCACTTTATCAGGACATATAACATTTCGGACCCCATATTTTGCTTAACAACTCTTTATTAGGATACAAATGACTATACACACAACAAAAATATAAATGCAACACTTTTGGTTTTGGTCCCATTTTTTATGAGATGAACTCAAGAGACCTTAAACTTTTTCCACATATGAAAAAAATCACCATTTCCCTCTAATATTGTTCACAAACCAGTCTAACTCTGTGATAATGAGCACTTCTCCTTTAGTGAGATAATCCATCCCACCTCACAGGTGTGCTAAATCAAGATGCTGATTACACACCATGATTAGTGCACAGGTGTGTCTTAGACTGCCCACAATAAAAGTCAAATAAAACTCTCTGGATTCTGTATAAAAGATTTTCATACTATGGTTTCATGTTTTCATTTAAATCAAGCAGATCTTAAGGCTTTATTAAACCTACTTAAAGCCACACCAAAAAACAAAGCAACCCATTCCTTCACATTGCTTTCTTTCTACCCTGTTTGTCCATAATTAGCTCTTATCAGATGAGGACAGGAAGAGTTTCTTTAAATGCTCATTCTGTCCTGGGGGGGGGAGACTTTCTGTCCTTTAAAAGTCAAACATTTTGGATCCACAGAGATCAGATGTTTATGCTTAAGATCTGCTTTTTCTAAGAACATCTCACACATATAGCATCTATAAATTATTAAAAATATATGAGCTACATACTAAAGCCTGAAACATGCTAAACTGTGTCCCACACCTCTTTATATCTTATGAAGGACTTTTATCTGCTGTTGTTTTTACAATGTGGAAACCGTCAGCTGTTCAGCCTGTAAAAATTCCTCAGATGGAATGAAAGCAACGCTGTTAATAGCAAGTTATTTACTGCTCGCAACAGTGTGAATAGCTGCTTGTTTTCTCTACAGGCTGCTATTCCCTGCTCTAGAGAAGCTGTGGATGTGTCTAAACAAGAGGGAGGCTGCAGTCTCAGTCCAGCATGTCCCCCTAACACCCCGCTCGTTATCTGGTTCAAACGTTACTGTTTGCGTTTGCAGCACTGATCCAATAACATTCAAACTGACCCCTCGTGGTGCGACGCTCTCGTCACTTGACAGAGTGGCTTCATTCTTTTTGGCTCATTCACTAGCGTCTTAAGAAGGACAAAACCTGTTTGACTTTCACTGGCTTTTCATAGTTTACTGATAGAAAGCTGACTGTGAGGAGAGACAATCACTCACCACATGAGGCCTGCCTAATGAGCTCCTGTAATCCAGCTTCAGTATCAGTGTTGCAACATTCCTTTGGCATGTCTGTAGTGAGAAACACCTGCTGGTTTGGACAGATTCTGACCCCTCTGTGTGTGTCATCCACCCACCAATTGGAACAAACATATGTGCATAAGACAAAAGCAGAGAGATGAAGTGAAACTGTAGCTGCAGAGTGAGAGGAGGGTCTGCTCCATATATGATCCTTATAAAGGACTAGTCAAGGCGAAGGTTTTCAGCTCAAAGTCATCTTGAAACTGGATCTTCAAAAAATGCTGCAAAACAAAAAGAAAAGAAAACAAAATAAGAATGTTAGTACACCCTAAGGAAATTTTATGGTAAATACATTTGTCAACAATCTACATTTTCTATCTATATGGGTTTAAAAATACAAAGGTGCTAAATCATCTTAAAATATTAACAAGAAACCTGCTGTATAAGTATACATACTTTACAAATTAAAGCTTGTAAAATGATTTAACTATTCATACTTGTTAAGCTTTTTTATAGTCAATCACTACTGTATATAACCTTAAAAATCTAGGGTATTTCACTAGGATTTAGTGTTACAGACCAACAAAAAGCAGTGAATCATTTAAAAAAAAATAGCAAAGGGAAACATTAAAAATAAAAAAGTGTGGAGTCCATTAGTATTCAGCCCACTTGAGTTCACTTCTTTGCAGAACCACCTTTTACTACAGCTGCAGGAGCAGCTGTTTTGTGGCACAGTGTATCTCTACCAGCTTTGCATATCTACAGACTAAAAAGTTTGCTACTCTTATATAAAAATGAGTTTAACTTCAGCCAGGTTTAATGTAGCCTATAAACTGCTTTCTTTTCACTGTCCTGTATTTACGACCATCAATCTTATCAAAGCTTTTTTTCTGGAGTACACATTTATTAGTTCTAGCTGCAGATCTGCAGATCCTCCAGTTGGTCCTCACAGTTAGCTTCTGGATGCAATTGGTAGCATCAGACTTCATTAAAGATTATCTGAGAAAAGGAGGCTGAGCTCAAATACATGATTTATATGAAACATTCATCATTTTCCTTCCACTTTACAGTTATACCAACAGCATAGTTTGAAGTTTGAGTTTGTTACTTGATCTGATGCAGAAGGATTCATGGATTTTGCAAGAAGACTGGCAACCTGATGCCACGACTCAAGCTTACATGAACATACATCAACACCCGGTGAGAAGCTCAATCCCCAAGTACACAGATTGAGTCAGACGGCTGAAAACAGTGCATACTTTGGGGGACGGTGGGCCGTGCTGTGACAGAGGGACAAAGCAGAGCTAGAACTGTCTATAAGATCCGATTTAGGGGAATCGGTTAAATCATCAGCAGCTCTTGTAATTAAATCATTTCATCAAATCATCCTTTTGAGACGCATCCCTCCACCTTCTATCTGTTCTTTTCCTCCCGACTTGCTCTAGTGAAAAATACACCAAATGAGATTTAGCATAATGTTTAGTTTCTTTTACTCTAAAAGTCATCTCTGTGCTTTTTTGGAAGCACAGTGTGTTGCATTTTTCTCAGTCACAGCAACATTAGATGTGAGAAGATGTGAGTTAGCTCTTCAGTCACTCTCATCTGAAATATCAATACATTTTTGTGTCTTTCTTTATTCATTCTCTTCTGCTGTGGAATTTCAAGCAATCTTTGATTTGTTTGAGATTATTTAACTATTAAACAAGATGTGAGTCCTTTGGGTCAGACTAAATGGATAATGTATGCTGGCTGAGATGTTTCTGAGAGATTGATCAGAGTGCAACACAGCACAAGCTTTCAAACATGATGAAAAGCCCTTCCTAGAAACTTTCTGTATGTGTCTATAAACCACTAGTTACTGACAGCACAAGGACCACTAACTTCTAAAAAAAATACTGAAAAAAGATACCATTATATTTAGTTAATTTTTGCATACAGTCATGAAAAAGTTTGTTCACTATTTTTTCTTTACTCTTGATACCCGACCAGTAATCAAATAAGTGTGATTTAAGAAAGTGAAAACAAGAAAGGCTTGCTGTTTTTCCCATTACAGTAAATGTCTAAAAGTCAGACGTAAATTAAAATCTATTTTCACTCAAACTGTTTATTACATCATGCTGTGGGGATACTTTCTTTTCAGTGGGGAGGGAGAAGCAGGTCAGAGTCCATGATTGGATAAATGGAGGTGAGAGCTGAGCGTGGGATCGAGGTTTCTCCTCCAACATAAAAACAATCCTAAACTTACAGCTGTAATGGGATGGTTTCGATCAAACCAGTTAATAAATAATTACAATTTTATATCCATCTATCAAATAAGAAAATCTGGAATGCTTTTGCAAAGCGTGATTAGTGTTTGTTTTGGGGAAGAGGATCTATCTTTTCACTGACATAACAGTAAGTTAATGTGTGGATCTTGCTTTATCTGACCAGAAATCAGATGCAATAACTAGTGGCGCTGGTGCCCTTTCTATCATTTCAAAATTTCTGTGTTTTTCTCAGATCTCAGGAGGGTTTTAAAGAAAAGCAGCTGATTCTGGAGATGAGTGGGCCGCCATCATTGTAACATTATTAGAAACACCAGGATTAATGCTCTCTCTAATGTTCAGATATTATCACAGTAAAATGAAATCCAGAATAAGCATTTATAGCAGAAATAACTCTGTTTGGTTTCTCCTGAGCTAACAAAGTCTCCTTACATTTGCTCTCACAAACATTCATCCCTGTGTCCCCATCTGAAGACGCCTGTCTGGAGTTCAGACAGTCTTTCATCACTTTAGTCAGATTTCATCACATCATTTGTTAACTGAGGGTAATAAGCAAAATATTACGTTTCACTGCCAACAGAGTGTTGCCATGACAACAAGCCACCGATGTCACAACGAATGGGTGACTCTCGTCGAGCTGCACCGGCTTTGGTATCCCACAATCCTCCTCCTTTCTTCCAAGGCGTCCACGGGCTCCCTTTCCCCATGTGTAAACCTCCCCTTCTGCAAAAAAAAAAAAAAAAAAAAAAAGAAAAGAAAAAAAAAACAAGAAAGAAAAGAGGTGATCATCAAATTCAGAGATGCCCCCCACCTGAACCCCCCTTGAAAGTCTAATCCACACAAATCTTTAAGTGACAGTGCTGTCTCTCCTGTACTGGAGCCTTAATAGCTCTGTCTGTAGGAAGTCTGAGCTGAATAAAGCTGTTCTTCAATAGAGGAAGACCTACAGGCACTGTTGTCCTCTCCACAGGGAGTCAATCGCCGACACAATACAGCATTTCACTGTTTTACACTCAGCATAGAACAAACCCTCACACTTTCAGAGACACAGCAGGCATCTGTTATCTATCTGAGAGCCGCAAGGTAAAAAAAAAATCATTCAGATGTTTAAATAGGTTTATCCAATTAGGTAAAACAAATCACATCATGTGCTCCATGTGAGTGTGTGTGTGAAGGGTTGTTTGTCCTTTTTGTCTATGTGTTGCCCTGCAATAGACTGGCGACCTATCCAGGGTGTACCCCGCCTCTCGCCCATGGACAGCTGGAGATAGGCACCAGCACCCCTTGTGACACCGCCTGAGATAAACGTGACAAAAAAATGGATGGATGGATGGATGGATGGATGGATGGATGGATGGATGGATGGATGGATGGATGGATGGATGGATGGATGGATGGATGGATGGATGNCCTTATACAGAACTGGCATCATGTGTAGCAACATATTATCACTTCATCACATTCTGATGCACAAGGTTCACGAGACGTTGCTGACATTTTATAACCTGTAATGAAATTTTTACCTGAAAAAGTAGCTGTTGGTAGCTTTAGTAAATGTATACTAGTTTGTTTATAGTTAGGGAAGAGTCAGGGTAAGTTTTGCATGTACCCTGCACACCAATAAATGACGAGTGGGATCACAGTAGTCCTGGCCAATCGTCAGTCTTTGACAATTTGGGTTTGAGAATGAATTGTGCATTCAAGTGCGAGCAATACCTGACAAAGAATGAACAATTCAATGATTTATTCGTCAGTCTCCAATTCAACATTAAACAAACAATCTAATTATCAAACCTGTTATTTGTAATGTTCAGTAAACAAACAGTAGTTAATCAGACCAGGAGTTCTTTTTTTATTATTATTATCTTATTTTCATAAAAAGTAAAGACATTACCTAGGGCTGAGAGAAAATTCAGCAAGGGTTTCTGGCTAACTATAAGCATGCATGTGTTAACAGGCTAGCTAATGTATAATTACAAGCATTCGTTAGAGATAAAAAGAAGCAACACACAAAAACAGCAGAAACCAAAACATAATATACTAATCTGGAATAGTGAACAAAGCTTTATGAACTTATTATTCAACCAAACCACATGATATGTAAAGTGTTTTGGATTATTTCAGTTTCTGTTGAAAAGTCTTCTCATCTCCTCTGATGTCATACTGAAGGTCATGGTGGCCCTATATCTCACTGCCTGGACAATAAAAACAATCCCATCTGTGGGGCAGAAGATATTCCTCTCTCTTGTACGGGGGTCACAGGCTGGCACCGAGCTACAGTACAGAATGCAGCTTCTCTATCTGGGCCACAATGTTGTTTGAATCAATCCTGGAGATGGTTTCCCAGAGAAGAGCCCACGGGTTATCTTCCTTTCAGGCTTGGTCGACGTTGCAATCAGAGCGTAGTCAAGTCTCCCATTTTGGCCAAGACCTCATATTTTAGCCCTCTTTCACTCCGCCCTCCCATATTAGCAACCTCCCATAAATGTCCTGTGTTATCGTATTATAAAATTAAATAAAAAAAAAAAGCATTTGTCTTCCTTCTAAAATGGAATTTCACTAGCAGAGCAAGTCAAAATTTGATCAGCTAATTGTAGTTTGTAATTGGTTGACAAGTGAATATTTTAGATTTATTCAGAACGTCTTAAAATAGACAAGATAATAGAGCTTGACTAGGGTAGTCGGACTGCTAGCAGCACATGTCAACATCGCTTACTATCAAATTCAAAACTTGACGGGTAGGAATCAGAAACAATTGGGAATTTTTGGGAAAATCTCCACTTTAGTGCCAGTGATGCCATATCGTCTCATTCTCATTTCCTTTGTTAAATCACAAACCTGATAATAACTGAGACATAAAGTGCTTGAGATACTGTTCTGGGTCATTTTGTGACCATCAAAAAGAGTAAGAGAGCTCACTGTGGTTCACCAAAGCCTTAAAAATTCATTTCTAACTATTTCCAGACTGATGAAGGTCAGTGACCTTTTCATACCTATTTGAGTTCTGCTTCAGTGATCCTTGATTCTACAGTTTTGGCATTAGCTTGGGCGATTTTAAATAATCAATAACCCAACTTCTGTCTAATAATAAAATTTGGTTGATAGTCTAAAACATTTAGGTGCTCATTAAGTGAATCATCTTGAGGGGATAAACCTCTTTGCAATGTACTTCATCACTAATAGGGAATGATTGTTGTGTGGGCATCCAGTAAATTACAAAAGCGCTCAGATGTAGGACCAAACTGAGATCTAGAGGCAAGGAAAATCTATGAAAAAACAAAAATAAAGGACTTTCTGATAGTTACTGTCCTGGGTCAGGCATGTACAGTTGCAGTTATGGAAAAGTATGCGTTCTCTGCTATTTTGTTCTACAACAGCTAATGAAGAGCTGCCACATGCTGCCCCCCTACTGTAAAACCAAAACACTTGGAATGAACCAATCAGGGTGATTTTCAAAACCTTGCAGTAAACATTTGATATAGTTAATAATTTCTATCCTAAATAAGTTGCTACCAATAACATAGAACACCTAATCACCTGCTCCGATTGCCAGGGTGAAAGCGTCACCACAAGCAGCAGAGGCGATGTCCTTCAGGCCGGGCACCAGGTAGGGCACACGGCTGCTGCGCCGGGAGCTGCAGCCCATCTGACCGTGCTGGTTGCTGCCAAACGTGTAGCACTGACCCTCTTCTGAATATCAAAAAATTAAACAAACAAAGATGCAAGGACAAAAATTAATTCTAACAGTTTAAGTTTCAAACAGGACAGATTATGAAGCATTCAGTTCCAGGTACGTTTTCATAATATCATCCCTAATTATTGACCTGTGACAGCAACAGAGTGGGCCGTTCCAATGTCGACGTAAACTATCCTGTCTGAGTTGAGTGGGGCGGACTGAACCGGGGTGAAAGAATGAACTTCTTCAACTTGATTCGAAGGATTAGATTCCTCTCCAGCTGTAATCTTATCCAGACCAAGCTTGTTGAACCTAAGAGCAGAAACAAAAGTGGAACAACAACCACCTCCTCACACTCAATAAGTTATTTCCTATACGGTTCAGGTGAGAAGCTATTTTAAATTATAGGAGAATGATATATTTATTAGACCTGTTCCTGTTTCATAAAGAATTAAAATATAACAGACAATTAAGTTATTCTTAAACAAGAATTTTTGCAAAGTTCTAACTTTAGTGGATTGTCTGTAATCCAGAGAGAGTAGAAATCAAGAAGATTGCCTGGCATATAACCCAACAAATACTTAAAATATTTCCTGACCTCCATCTTTTTTTAAGTCATTAAAAAAACTCTGGAATAACTCTGGCTCGAAATTTAATCTCTCTTCTTAGAATTTGTTGTCTTATTCAAATTGGCTGGCTTTCTGACACAGAACGGCCTTTCAAACATAAACAGCTGTAGCAGAAATAAGGTTATTAGTAGAGTTAAATTTGGAAGAAGTTAAAGAACTGAGCACATCCTCATCCTTCACTCTGATTCCATCCTCTGTGCAGTAACAATCTTTTTACAACTTAATCTATTAAACATATTTTACTCTTCTCTGATGGTCATTCTTATAGCATTGTTAGTTTCAATGCCTTAACGTGACTCATTGAAGAATACCAACAGCAGTCATTTTGGTCCATTAGCTAAATCTGCTTTCATCCCCCCCCCCCCCCCCATACTATAAATTTAGAGCTAAAGGAGGGTGCACTTTAAAGAAGCAAGTTATTTGTTCTTAGTCCATTTTGATGTTAAACTACTACACTACCAGCAGTGAACTGTTTGCTCCAACAGAATCAGTCCATTTAGATTAACTCTGCCAACATTTAACAAACATAGGGTCCAGATAGAAAAACCCCAATAGCTTCCGATAGCTAAAAAATATATTGTTGATGCAATTATAATTTAAATGAATATTTGTAGGGGTGTATTTATACATTCAAGTCTATATTAATTATTTTGACCACGTGTGGATAAAGAAATTCATAATGTTTCTAGAAATAAATGAATGTTTGATAATACACTTGCAAAGATATTTTAGACAGGATTCCCCCATTATGGGACAATAAAGGAATTTTCTATTTCTATTTAAGATGTTATGTAATATTTACACATTGCACTAACTCTCATTGCCCCACTTCTAACACGGAGATCTTTTCAGGAAGAAATACTTTACTGTCATTTTTGAAGAATGCAGTCACACAGGTTAAGCGTGACACAACTATTTCTTGAAGCTTTTAATCCATCGCCAACCCACACACAGATGTAAAATGATGATGTAAAATGAGCTGGTCATTGTTTTGGGCTCAGAGCGAGAATAACAACCTGTTGCTACCACATGCTAGAATGCAGCACTGGGTGCTGATGATCATGGAGCAGTCAACGCCGCACACCACCTTCTGGGCCTCAAACTCTGCAGGTAAGCACACCTGCTGGGGACAGTTGTGGGTGTCCTGGGTGCCCAGGCCAAGGCGACCTTCCAGACAGAAGGCAAACAGTCATTCTGTCATAAATAGTGGTGTTTAAACAAGCAACAGAATAAGAGAGACAACTCATCAATTTGTCGTACCGTTGTCTCCTCTTCCCCAAGCAAACACTTCTCTTTCATTGGTTACAGCGAGAACATGAGAGGCTCCACAAGAAACCTGGACCAACTCATAGCCCAGAAGAGCCTCCACAATCTTAGGCTGCATAAACAAAGACAAAAGATAATAGTTGTTAGTATTACTAAAAACAAAAGCATTTTTATGCCGCGTGTTTAATGGATTAGTAGATCTGCTGAAGAAGCTCAAGTGAAGAAGCAAAATAGGCCGAGGGCTAAAAATCAGCAGATAGAGGAAAGAAATTAAAATAAAGCTATTAATTGTTTCTGTAGTGTTACATATTTACAAAAAGTGGGGACCATGAGAGACCTTGTAGTTTATAATGTAGGTAAAATGGGCTTCAAGTGTTTGAATTTAAAAGTCTTATTCCTTTTTTAATAGATGAATATTTAGAACTACTTGTATAGTTGTATCTGATTCCCAAAAGGAAGGCCCTAGGTTTTATAAAAAATAAGGAGACAATATCAAAAATTGGGGAAATTTTATCTTATTGTCAATTGTAGTCGAGGCAGAAGTGAAGGTGATCGACCTTGCTTCTGAAACAAATAGACAAAGTATGTTAATTTTTATAGCTCACATTTTTAAGACACTTTTATCTCAAAGTCACACAAAGAGAAACTATATTTTCCTCTACGTTTAGAGGCATACATTATTTAAAGAGTTTTTCTCAGCAAGTTTTGTACAACAAAAAATGAAGCTTTAAGTCAGATAGGGTGGTGTCTTGGAAAATATCTCAAGTATGAAACCTGCCAAAAATGACTTATAAGTTTGACTTTTAAACAAATGGTGAAAGCTGTTAGCCTAATGGATGACATTTTTAAATGTCACAAAGTTAGAGAAAATAAGGCTTCAACAGTTTTACTCATTTTATTCTTTTGGCCACATTTTCTGAGGAAAATGTTATTTTTCTACAGTATAAGTACATAAATAGTATTTATACTCTTAGTAGAGTTAGATTAAAATACCTCTAAGTAACAAGCACTGAGACTTGCATCTCTCTAAAGCAGTTTAAATGAGAAAACATTAAAACCTGTAAAAAAATGATTTAAACAACCAATGGACAAATCTTTAATGCTATCACAATCAAACCTTATTTATAAAAAGCAGTTTTTTTTTTACATGCTTCTTCTGATTTTCTGAAGTATTTTCTTCGATAATGAGAAGTCTGTGGGGTTAGAAGGCCTTTTTATCATCATCCTAATTTGGTGGTCAGCATTAACCACATATTCTTTATCAGTTCCAGGCTAGAGTATTAGATGCGACACAATAACTGATTAATTTTACTTCAGGTCAGAAGAAACAAACTGGTAAAATGATTAATAATCTGAAGATGAATAATCTGGGGCCTAGCCGTTTACACCACAATACATAAAAATTTGTTGTGTACAGGAAAAGCTAACAAAGTTATGCAACAGTGCATAGATACAAATTGAGAGCAATCTAAAAGAATATAGAATTTTCTTTCTTCTTAACATAGTTGTCATTCTCTAATGGTAGAGGCTTTCAGAGTCCTCTGGTTACCGCTGAAAAAACTCTGTGACCTCTGATGTTTAGTGTTGCATGAGTCAGAACCAGCAGGGCCTGATCACTGGGAACAGGACAAGTTAGATGGTGCAAAAAGGTCTGAGATGGATACCTTTGTTTGTCAATTCACAAACCTACAAGTTAGAAATAAGAATACAAAAGCCCTAAAAACCAGAAGTCATAACTGTCTTTTTTTGAAAAAGCTGTGCACTTTGATTGGATTAAATTATGATTATCTTGTGATAAAAGGAGCTGAATAACAATAAAAGTAGATAAACTAAGGGGACAACTTTTAAGGACACATACATATTTGAAGTCCTACCTGTGTTACATCATTGAAGTTACCATGTCCCAAACAACCATTGCTTCCACTTCCAAATGTCATTATAATACCCCTGTCTGAAAAGCAAAAATAAAAAACAGGGGATTAACTGCACTTTAAGTTGATGAGTCTACAAATAATGCTGCATTGATTAACAGAACTCTCCTTTTTTATATGAAGGGATGAAGTGTTTAAATGTGTCATCTGGGAACAGTGAGGATTGAGAGAAGGAAAAACATAAAATGAAAGCGTATTTAATCCTGTGTGATCTGCTTTGCAGTGTCTGACAGGCTGACAAAAGCCACCTGCAGCACACTGACTGATGGGGCACATCAGTCTGAGCTCAAGAAAAGAGGCTCTGTCAGAATGCCAGACAATCAAAACATTTATTACTGTACACTTAATCACAAAAAGAAACACCCTGCTGTATTTATGCTTTTTTCTTTGTCCTAAGATATTGTCTTGGTATTTTATACTCTGTGAAAGGTAAGAAAAGCTAACCTAGGCTTTTCTTAGGTTTCTCTGAGCAGTACAAAGCAAAGGAGATCACTCACCTGTCATGCAGGTGGTAAACAAATCACCGCAGGACACAGACTTGATGGTGACACCTGACTGACCCTCAAGGAAGCGAGAAATGAACAGCGGCTGCATTTGATCCGCCAAACCTGCAGGACCGGTATCACCCGACACAACCGATGGAGCCTGTGACAGAAGAAGACCGTGACTGGAGAAAATTACAGTCACCCACCGCAATATGCTTTTAATGACTAATAGGTCTATATATGCTTTGATATATGTAATTTCTAATATACCTGTTTGCAAAAGTTATATATCTTAACGTATACTGCTTAAATAGATGAGAAACCAAAAACGCACTAGTGACGACTTTGTTGTTATTTCTAAACTTACAATATTACAAGATGCAGAAATTTGGTAACCATGTTTAGTTTTAATAATGTAAACTCTGAGAAGGTCCTCTGGTCAGATCAGACCGAAATGTTTTGGGATGTTTGGTAAAGGGACGATGACATATCATCTCACTTTCTGCTGAACGATCTCTCCCCATGATAAAGCATGGTGGGAGGACCAGTACAAATTTATATTTATTTCAGCAAGGACAAGGAAAGCAATCAGAGTTGATTTTTTTTTTTTTTTTTTTGATGATGATGATGATGATGATGAAATAGAACAGCAGAGGAAAACTGGTCAGAGGCTCCATAAGTAACTGGGACAGAGGTTCACTTCCAGCAGGACCACAACCCTAATGATACAGTTGGAGCTTGATTTCATTTAAACCAGTTTATATTTGTGAGAAGGACAAAGATAAATCAAGCAGAGAAACTGGCTAAAAATGACCTATTCTACAATAAAGCAAAAACAACATCAGTCTTTGGGTGTAACCGGCTTGTAGAGACAAACCTTTAAAGAAATCGCAGAGATTCTAATTCAGGTGGTTGATTTAAGGGGCTAAAAATAAGTAAATATATATTAATTTTCCTCCATGAGTATGTTCTAATTTGCTTTGGAAGATAACCTACAAACCCAGTAAAATGCATTTAGGTTTGTCGTTTTAATGTAGCAAAGAAGGAAACTAACAAGGAACTATAATTTGCTCCTTCAGGGAGTTATGGAAGTATGAAAGTTACCTCCCAGGTAATCAGACGGCCAGACTTGGTGACTCCCATCTTTTGAGTCCGGCCGAGAGACACTTGAAGCACTTCAGTGTTAAGCATGGGTAGACGGAGAGGCGCTGTGATCCCACTTCCCCAAGTATACACAGAGGACAGTGGGAGCGGATGCAGTTTTCCTGATCCCAAACCCCCTAATGCATCTGTTTAACAGCAAGAAGAAATAATCTGTTAGAGTCTCATAGTTAGAGCTTAACTACACAAACAATAGGATTACCTCTGGCCCTGGTAGTAGGAACTCTCCCTCCTGGTCTGCCGCGCTGCTGCACAGTAGACAGAGGTTTCTCAATTCTGCAACAAAAAAAAAAGTTACAGGTCCTTATTACTGTACCAATCAATGAAAACCCACAAGCTCAATTATGTATTTCCTATCAATCATCCAAATCATAAGGACCTTCGCATTTTTACATTCCCGATATCTGTGTAGAGATTAAGGAGGGGCCTGATGCATATGGGCAAAGCCATTATTTCATTGAGCTGGGGCCTTTTAGATGGATCAAGGTTGAGCATATTGAGGATGAGCTGGCGGAGTTCTGGGCTGTAACGGTCCGATATCGGGGCAAACGTTCCACTCATGATCTTCAAAACAAGGGCAGGTAGATTCTGGGAGAAAAAAAGGAACAGGATAAATCGACAATTTAAAATGAGCCAAAATTTAGGGTCCTTCTATTAGCTTAAAAGGACAGATGTGAGCATTAAAAAAAACTTTTAAATTAATTATTTCATTGTGAATGAAGCACAGCAGCCATGTTTTTAAAAAGGGATTCATATCTTTCCTGGACAGTAGTTAATGTATTATACATTAGAAAACCTATTATCACTATAAAAGCCAAAAAAACAGCAGAATTTTAACAGCATCTTAAAACACAGAGAAGAGTTTCCGATACCGCTGCCTCAAAGGCCCTCTTAAGGCTCGCCAGCTCATACAGGACACAGCCCAGGGCCCAGATGTCACTTTTTTGGTTGTACGGTTTTCCCTCACACAGCTCGGGGGAGATGTAGCAGGGGGTCCCGACTACCTGCACAGCAAAACAGGCAGCCGTTAACAGAAAGACAATCTCACACCTCTAATCAGTGATCCTAATCATTTTCGTATCTTAATTCTATGCTTTCCACAATTTACTTGGTTCACAATCCAACAACCACAAACAGATTAATTGCAGGTCCTAAACCAAAAAAAAAACAACAGATCACCGTGTATGCTTTGCTCTTGCTGACAAGGATTTTGGAGATACCAAAGTCTCCGATTTTGACGATCATCTGGTGTTTGTCCAGCAGAATATTCTGAGTTTTGAGATCACGGTGCAGAATGAGTTTGTTATGCACGTGGTACAGAGCGAGCAAGATCTGCACAAAGAAGTGAAGGATGGTGTCCTCATCCAGGAGGGAATTACAGCGCTTCTGTATGTATTCAGCCAAGGTTCCTCCTGCAGGAAAAAAGAACGAACACAGTCTCTAAAACTGGAGGGAAGGGAAGCTGAACTGGGAGAGATAGAGCTATAAAAGCAAATAATTAATTATTTTAATAGCAGATTTTGTTACTGTGAGCTTAATAAAAAATAGAATCCATAACCTTAACATGTAAAGCAACGATTATCTATATATTTAGACTTTTACAACTGTTAATATTAAGGAGCTTCAAGATTGTAACTTAGACATTACTTTTACCCATCAGAGAGGCATATCTGTGAATAGCAATAAACCATTTAAGCAACCAACAGGAAAACATAATAAAGAATCAACCGGAAGCAGTTTGATTCCGGCCAAACAACACGGCCTAGAAACTTAAAGGTTGACCTTCCGATGTATCAATGATTGTCACTTATGAGCGGCATTTATACAGAAGGTTTATTTGGGCTAAAAACAACCAAAAGGGTTAAAAAAAATTTTTTTTTTTAATTCAGCAGTAACTACCGTATATTATTAGAGATCCTCCATCATATCTTACAGTAGACATAAAAGTGGCTCTCACATATCCATCCTTTATTTCAACAATCAAAACCAGAACAGAAAGCACAAAATGCTTGGTTTAAATATAAAACCTGCTTAAGTTTGATTTTGTATTTATTTTACTAAGTTATATTGTAAGCACACAAAGATAAATTAGAAATAAAGATAGCTGTAGAGGAAATATTTAAGCACATCTAAAGCACAGAAAATAAGACTTTTATTTTTTGTAGTATTCCCAATCACATCAACATTTCAAATGACTGGCAAAGCACGTAAATTAACGGCCCAATGAGATAATGAAACACCTTTTAAAGATGGTTTAAAGCTGTTCTTTTATGTCTGACAATGTAGACAGCTTAAGCTTTTAATCTGATGATTTTAGGGGGTGAAGAAGCTAGTTATGGCACTGAACTTTGAAATCACAGCTGCAAACCTGTATAATTTACCTCAATACACAGTCCTGCAAAATACACAGATGGTCTCAAGAGGTTTTCTCAGGCCTCATGTGTGAAAGGCGTGGAACCCATGGGAAAAGTAAACTGAGCTGCAACTCTAAAAAGAGGGCTGTGTAATTGGAGAAAAGCTAACCTGGTGCATACTCCATAGCTATCATGAGGGCCTTGTCCTCCAGGAAGTTTTCATAGTACTCTATGATGTTTGGATGGTGGAGCAGCTTGAGCACTTGACACTCATTCTGGGCTGCCAGGCGTTCATCTCGTGACATCTGCTCTACTGGGATCTCTTTCAGGATGACAAAGGCCCCGTCGCTGCGCCTGCGGCACAGGTGAACAATCCTGACACACCAAGAGAAGAAGACAAAATGAAAAAAAAAAATAAGAATTGGCTACACAGTGTTTCTTCTAAATGAAAAACAGGGACGGGGGACTTCTGGCAGTTTGGTTTTGGTGAGATCATCACAACATGAAATAGATACAAACTCAAGGGTGAAAACAAATGTATTTAGTTTCTCTAAATTGGTAGCCGCAACATTTTTCACCCCTCTTTAGTTTTTCTCCATTTTGAAAAGTTATATCAAATAAGGCGAATGATATGTGATAGATCAACAAAAATGACTCTACAACCCCAAAGGGAATGGGAAATTCTGAAAAACCTTCACAAAGTTGCATCAATCAATCTGCAGAAAATGAGTCCTCCCCCTTATTAAACATTTTTGTACAATCCAATAGTGCTGTAATTATATTTGGGATGCTTTTAAGGTACCATATTTCTCCAAGACAGAATAAAGAAATTATCTCTAGACATCTACAGTAAATCTCTGCCAGTTCATTATCTGAAATTCAGTGATTTTGACCGAACCATTCTTACACATAAATATGAATTTTGTCTTAACCATTCTCTTTTGGCTCTAGTTAAAATTTTTCCACCAGACCTGATAGTGTTTCCTCACATCGTTTCAATTATCTTAATGATTTTTCACAGAATTGCTCTGCATGAACCCCATCAATCTGCTGAAGAATGCCTACTATCATCGCTGCGTTTTATAATAGGGATGCTGTACCTAGGGAATAAAATATTTTGCTCAAATAAGGTCCCTCTATGAAAAAATTAATCTTTTATTTTTAATAAATAAATTTAAAATCCTTCTTTTAATTTAAAGTTGAGCAAAACGAGATCTTTTTTTCTTTAGAAAATACTTTTACCTCATTTAATAGTTATATTCAACTTTATCACTGCTTGTGTTGGATTTGCATTTATGATTATTGGGTCTCTATGAATCAAACACATAAAGGACTGTGAATCACCCCTTATAACCCTGCTGTCTTTTAGTCCTTTGAATTGGACTCATTTGTTTTTCAACTAATTTGTTTAGCTTTTATGAATTCAAGACAACTTTAACCGGATTAATTATTCATGTTTCCACTTTAAAAATAAAACATTTTCCGAAAAATGTCCGGCCCTCGTTTATCTCCTCCCTCTTTTCCCCTCATCAGGAGGCAGACATTCCGTTAGATTCTCTAAAGGGAAAACTTCGCTTTTAGCTACTTCTTTAAATAAACTTCTGGCAGTTCAGTTTGTTCACAAAGATAAAATGTTTTGAAATTAAACGACTTTATTGTGCAAAGAAGAAGCGAGTTTACCCGAAAGCTCCTCTCCCAACAACTTTGATTTTCTCGTACTTCTCCATTGCAGCTGCGCCTTAAACGTCTTTAAACGTCTCCTGGCAACCAAGCCAGAGCACTACGGCATCCAGCGAGGGACGAAATAAGAACTCGCATTCTTTTCGCTTTTTTGTTTTTAAACGATTATGTTACAGTTGTTCGTTTTTTCTTTCGTTTTCTCTGGTTGCTTTGGTAGATAAACATTGTACACATTACATTACACAGGTATTTAATCATAAATTTAATGTACTGAGATTCACAATTCAAATCATTTTGGATTAATTTATTGCTCAAAGACAATACCCTAGCCTATAATGGCAGTAGCCCAGTAAAATTCTGTATCAAAATGTAAAAAAACTGAAAGGCACGCCCTATATACCAAGCCATGCATTAGATAATATATTTTTGCATATTTAAAAATACAAGTTTACATTAAAACCTTGCATCATCATGTGATGTTGTAAAAAAAAAAAAACAAGGATGATAAATGACAAGGTTCCTATAAGCACCATAGGTAACGTCCAATTTCTGTATCAGCAATGTGGTTTTTAAAAGTAGACTTTTATTAAAGCGTGGGGAGATTTAAAAATGTCAACAACAAAAAAACAGAAAGAAGAAAAGTCATAAAAGTTCATATGAAGTCATGCTGTCATTAAATATGAAGCATGATTCTCTGTAAAGTTTCATAGTGTTAGATTCAAAGCAATGCCTCTAGATTTTAAACCCCAGAAAACACTACC
Source organism: Cyprinodon variegatus (assembly GCF_000732505.1). Lineage (NCBI taxonomy): Eukaryota > Metazoa > Chordata > Actinopteri > Cyprinodontiformes > Cyprinodontidae > Cyprinodon > Cyprinodon variegatus. Next base: position 2,428,715 of record NW_015150467.1, read on the forward strand.
AAAACACCAAAAATAAATAATCTAGTGCTTACTGTGAACTGAGGCAGGGGTCTCTGAAAACAAATTTGTTTTGCTATGGGTATGATTGTAGATGTTTTAAAAGGAGTCTGGGGATAATGGGTGGACTGTTAAAGAAATAAAGGGGAACATGTGCTATTTCATTAGCACAAGCTTTGATCTCTTGTACCAGGATGCAGCTAAAATCTACTGTTTGTCATCAAGCGATTTGTTTAAGCTTCAACTAACACTCGGATACAGCAGACTATGGCTGAAAGATTTTGCCAAAAATCTAAATTATTAATTGTTTCTAACCAAAATTGCAACTGAGATTTAATTTTCTTCCGTTGCACTGAACCCAAGCTTGAAGATGTTTCATCCCAAACTTTTAGTTTTTGAACCCTTCGTTGCCCAGAGCCCATTGTTACAGACTTGACTGTATCCTTTGTGTGAAAAAGTGCTTACTTCTACTTTCATGCATGGATCTATGTGCTAGCCGCAACTCTCTCTGCTTTTCTGTGACCACTAACATAGTGACACCAACTCATTTGGAGTGTTTTATCCACTTAAATGCCTTGGGTGATAAACTTAGTGTCCTACTTTTGTTAAATACAGTTTGATTTAAAAAAAAAAAATGTTTACGTCTGCAATTTGAAAATTGCAATTTGGTAAATTGTGATTATATTGCAAATGTAATAAATTATCCAGCCCTAATGGAGATACATACAAAATAATACACTGTATTATTGGCTTTTACTATAGCCAATAAATGATATTTCTGAGTATGACACCAAGAAATACAAAAAAAAAAAAAAAAAAAACTGACAGGTTCCAAGATATCGGAAGTTTGAATCAAAGGTAAGTGTATTTTTTACATTTTCTAAATATAATCTCAAACTAAACTAACTGCCTTTAGTTTCAGTATCTGCATCTCCTTGTCAGAAATAGATTCTGCCTGGACCCATCCAGGTTATTTAAGGGCGGTTTAGAGGTGGTGTTGTTATCAGTGAATCACTTCAGGTTTTGCAGCCTTGCTTCCGTATTTCTGGTAATTATAAGGAGTCTTCCCTGTAGCCTTAGCAGGAAGGGCAGTGTGTGACCACCGTTTCTCCTGTCTGCCATGATGAGATAATAATGCATTGTGCTGTGACAAAGCCTGCTCTGTGGGCTGAAATACATACTTCCTCTATCATTATCAATCTGAAATAATTATGGATTACCGCACACAGTCATCTGCATGTAATTGAACCTTTCCTCAATTCCTGTCTCTTCATTTAAATAAACCTCCTCAGATGGAAGTTAGATTAATCTCTTGTTTGACAAAAAAAAAAAAATCTTTACATTCCTTTCTCAGGGATATAATATGGCAGCAAAGGAGCCTTTGGGTCTAGATGTGCCACTCCTCAGACTTGCTCAGTCACATATTTAGCCTTTTGTCAAAGGCCTGCCTCTCAGTCAGTGTCAAGGAATGCTACATGTTTGACAGTGAAACTGAGGCTGGTTTTCAAGCATGCGGCCATGCCTGAGGAGCTTAATCTTTTTAATCTGTGGAAGTGTCTCAACAATAATGACAGGAAGCTGTGGGTGGCTTCATTTTTTACTTAGAACAAAGTAGCTTTCTGCATTTTAAAAAGTACAACTCAGTAGCAGAAAAAAGTAAAACCATGCATTTAAACTCTGAATGAGATAATAGACTTCTGAAAACACTTCTTTATATCTAATTAATTTGGTGTTAGTGGGGAACGTGGGCAAACGCGGTGCCTTGAGAAAATATTTATAACCCCTTTTCACATTAAAACGAAGAAGCACGGCTTACATATCTGTTTAGTCTCCTTTCCTCTGACAGTAAGAAGTACTAACAACTGCTTTATTCTTCATGGTGGGCTGGTACCTACGTTACTCCTAACAGGTTTAAGAACTGTGAGGATTGGCCGATTTAGTTTGCAGTACCCAGATTGGGGAATTCTCTCCCATTATTTTAACAATCAAGTCACAACTAGAGCAATATTACAGATAGGCTGAAAATTAATTGTGTTTTTTTTTTACTTATTTTGCTTTTCTTACGCATGTTTTTTCCTAACACTTTGTGATCTTATCTGAGAAAGTTAGAATACAAATAGAATTTTACTTTCTTACAAGGAATATTAGTTTTATTTGTCTATATCTGTTATTGCTGGAAATACAAGAAGAAACCTAAATTGGAATATGAATTACTCTGCAGTCATGAATGGAAAATTAGGCTTCTTTACCATTGCCCTTACCTGTAAATTCCATACAATACAATAAAACTTTACTTATTAAGCACATTGAAAACAATTATGTTGGCCAAACTGCTAGATGCCAATAAACTAATATAAAAATGTGTGCTTAGCATAGTTAGGGGAGTGTTTGTCTAGTGGTTAGATCAGTGCGGTTGAGAGTAGCCGGTTCGATTCCCACAGCCTCCACTCTGGGTTCCTGAGCAAAACCTTTAACCTCACACTGCTCCCCGGGCGCCACACAATGGCAGCCCACTGCTCCCCAAGGAGATGGGTTAAATGCAGAGGTAAATTTCTCCAATAAATCCTAATAAAAATCCTTTAATTAATTATCAACAGATCTTGCATAAATACAATAGTTCTAGATTCACCAAACATCAAAATACAATTAAACAAATAAGAATAGTTCAGTTAATTAAATAGGAGCTTGAAAGAATTAAGAGTCAACTGAATTAAAAGCCGAACAGAAAAATAAAAAAATAAAGAACAGCAGGTGGGACTGCCTGTCTAATTTGCTATGGGAGCTTATTTCAAAATTTGAGACTAGCAAATGAATTGATAACAGTAAATACAGCCATACTTAAAAAAGCTATTTTAAATCAGTTATGTAATTATTTAGCAGAATTTCTGGCCCCTGCACCAATATTTGGCTCTATCACTTTCTTATCAAAAGAATGTGTGATGGTTTACCACAAAACAAGAAAACTACTTGTAGGAATTAATTAAAAAGTCAAGTTCTTTTATATTTCACAAAACCAAATAAGGGCTTGCGTATTTATGGTTTGCTTTTATTTAACGTGCAGGTTTTTCTCTCTGTTTGCAAGTCTCCAACTGTGGTTTCTCAGCTATTCAGAGAAGGGGAAAGAAAGACCACATGATCAATATGGCTGTGCCACAAACCAGAAACACAGGTTCAAAAATAGATCCGAAGTTCATAAGCCAACAGTTGTAGCTGTGATTTCTGCCTAAAACCTTCTGTACCAGAAACTGAAGTTTTTTGTTTTTTTTTTAAATCCTAAATTTCCAACAAATTACAAGTTTCTGTTGTTTGAAAAGACAAAGAGAACAAAAGTCCTTCGATGTCTCTCAGTAAGGAGACCAGGAAACTGAATCTTGAGTTTTGAATTACATCACTAAGTGCAGGTTGTTCTCTGTTCCACAGGGTCAGTGGAAATGTGTCTTAATTACATGTCTCACCTTCTGAACTTGAAGGCCCTGCAGGTCTAACCTCTGAAGGCGCATTT
>NW_015150467.1:2432466-2434135 GCF_000732505.1 Cyprinodon variegatus
AGATAGATAGATAGATAGATAGATAGATAGATAGATAGATAGATAGATAGATAGATAGATAGATAGATAGATAGATAGATAGATGTAATTAATAATATTACTTATCAAATAGGACACAAAAAATACCGATATGCAATGACTAATATGTAACCAAATCAGATCGGAAGGTATTTACATATTTGTCTCTGTGTCTAGTAAAACTAAAAAAACAAAAGACCCTAATTAGATTAGAAATAGTAGAAAAATACAAATAATTTGGAACCTTTAAAAAGTTCAAAATAAAACATCTCAATACATCGCAAAGGTCTCAGCAATGGTATGAAAACATTTTGTTTATTGTAATAAACTAACCAGCTACTAGCTTTAAACATCTGAAGTAGGTGAGTTTCAGAATCTGAAGAAAGTTTGCAGAGTGAACAACATTTAAAAATTAACTAAAGAACAGCCTTTTCTCTGTATATTAGCACCATAGTGGTTCCGCTTCTGTGATTTAAGCTGACAATAAGGGACATTCCTCTAAAGTTGACAGTTACCATATAGGAAAAAAAAACTATGGCAAGCAAAAAAAATAAATAAATAAATAAAGATTTACGAGTAAATTAAAGCACAATAATCACAACTTTACAAATGTTTCTAAATTAAATGGCTATACTAACCTCTCTGAACTCCCTAAATCCTAAAAATTGTTAGAGTTCCATGCAATTGTAGTCATGTCTGTATATTTGAGATAAGTAGAATTTAAATGAGAAATTGGAGAACTTTTTATTTTTATTTTTTTTTTATTTGGAATAAGTCTGTTTTGCCTAAAGATTATACATTTATATTTTAATGTATACACTCACCGGCCACTTTATTAGGTACACCTTGCTTGTACGGGGTTGGACCCACTGTGGTCTTTTGCTGCTTTAGTCTATCTGCCTCAGAGTTCATACCCCGGTTACAATGAGTGATTATTTCAATGATTGTTGTACCTCTATTAGCTTGAGCCAGTCTAGTCATTTTCCTCTGACCTCTGGAGTCAACAAGGCATTTTTGCCCACAGAACTGCTGCTTAATGGATATTTTCTCAGTTCTGTCTGTCTGGCACCAACAATCATATCATTTGCATATAATATATTCATAATAAATGTCTTCTCTTTTATGTCTTTGGTATTGGAGCCAAAACTGGGGCCAGGACCATTTCAACAGGTTGTTACTAGTAAATACTTAATTCAATGCTTATTTCAATGCCTATTTTCATTTATTTGTATAAAAATGTGTTTGTTTTGCGGGGTAAATTATATCATATGAAAAAAATGCTATATAAAAATATATATATCTATATCTATCTATCTATATATATATATCTATATATCTATATATATATAGATGTGTCATTTTTCTTGAAATTAGGTAAGTGAGACACTTTGCCAATGGAACAATACAATCTACAATTAAAATAAGGAAAAACAATTGCATTGTCTTATTTTCAAGAGCATATTATCTAATTGTCTTACTTTAAGAGTAAAAGTACTCATTCCATTGGAAAATTATCTTACTTATATATATATATATATATATATATATATATATATATATATATATATATATATATATATATATATACACACACACACACACTCCAAAAACGATCTAGAAATTAGCAAAAATGTCTAAAACTAAGTATTTA
>NW_015150467.1:2434257-2438464 GCF_000732505.1 Cyprinodon variegatus
CATACAAAATGCTTATATATGTATGTTTAGCTCTCTGCAAGTCATCTAAGAGTCTTCAGTAAAATTATTGATAAATAGCTATTTTCATAAAATATATTAAATAATCAATTTATGTAGATATTAGTAGCCTACTTGTAAATATCAATTTTATGCAGAATGATTATTGATCAAAGTTGGTAGCTAAGTAATGACAATGGAAAAGATATTCACCCCAAAACTCAAAGAATTGTATCCACTATAACTTTTATCTAAAGCACAGATGTTTAAATATTTATGTATCAGCAAAGGTTGTAGAAAAGTATAGTTAGTCTTTATCTAGAAAATATGGATGTTGTGCCCATTCATTTTCCTGTTGAAGATTGACCCTGAGGTTCTGGTGCCTATCAACTTTCGGCCACCCCTCAGTTTACATTGGTTACTGCCTGGGCACCCTTATAAAAAAATGTCTGGCTACGCCTCTGCTGTGGTCTGATGAGAAAATCCAATTACCCAAACAGTCACTGACATTTTAGCACGTCACGTGCGCCCACGAGATCAAAGAGGGACAAAAAAAAAAAAAAACAATACGATCCACTGCAGCCATTCGTTTCATTTTTATTTCTCATTTCTTAGCTTATAGCACATTTTAAGCAGCCCTGCGCTGGATTCAGTGATTTCTGCTACTTGCGTAACATAACCGCGGTGGCGCGTCTGCCCCTCCTTGTTCCTGTGAAGCAGCTGCGCCACCCCACCCTCCCCCTCCCTCCCTCCTCCCGTCATTCTGCACAGACAGCCGAGCTGAACGCATCATGTCTACGAGACGCAGTGTAAAGAAAAACACCTCAACACTGGAATGATCCGACCCGGTTATCCTCTGCTGGACCTGGATCAGGACCTGCGCTAAAAAAAACCACCTCATCCATCAGCTCTGCGGTGATTTGAGCGGAGGATCCTCTTCTGCAGCTCCAGTCTCTCCTCTTCCTGCAGACCCCCCGGTGTGCACAGCCCTCTCATCACACGGAGAAAAACCTTTTTACACTGAAAAAACCCCACCAAACCGGTTCTGTGGGGCAGCAGTGGGCGCTTATATAGAAGCAGGGACGTAAAGAAGAGAATGGAGGCCCTGCTGCCTTTGCTGAAGAGCCACCCGGGCCCCTCGGTTCTGGTCTGCTCTCTGCTTTTCAGGGTGGCCCACCAGCTGCTGCAGAGGCTGCCCGTCCCTAAGGTGGTGCAGCAGGACGCCTTCCGTTCCTGGAAGTGGAAGAACCTGTCAGTGTCCATGGTGCACTCCCTGCTCACTGGGACATGGGCCCTGACCTGGTGAGTGTCCATCCAGGGCAGACAGCTGCCTCACCAATCTATGCGTCCATTTCACACTGGGGTGGCATTGTCTATTCACGGTTCACATGATATTCGATGTGTGGGAGAATGTGTGTGTGCAGCAGTGACAGCCTGTGGTAGCCAGGAGAAGATGAGGGCATGTCCAGACTGAGCGAGGGATGGGGGAGAGACAATGGCATTCTTAGGAGGGGAGGGACATGCCTGTGTACAGTGGGAGACACAGAGCTCTGCTGCTTTTGCTCGATTATTCAACAGCTAAGCACTTTTTCCCTCACATCTGAGCCACAAACAGAAAGACGAAAAATATCAACAGGAAAAACCTGCTGGCTTATTGTGAAAGCATTTAAAAAAAAACGTTTTTTTTTTTTCAGATCATGCACATGACTCATCTTTTGACATGAGGAGATGGTAGTAAGGCTCATGCATTCAAATCCCTCTATGATTTTAGGTAACTCTGAATCAGGTTTGTGAAGGAAGAAATGAATCAGTAATACACGGCACAATACGCCACCGGTCTTTCACTGTGGCATGTTTACACAGGGAGGCACTCCCAGAAAACCCTGAATTATTAGGTGTGTGTGAAATAAAATGAAAGCAGAGGTAATCTTTATCACTCACAAGATAGTATCTGTTACAATGATCAAATGACATCTCTCAAAAGTGTAGGGAACCTGCTCACATACAAGACTTTCCAAAGAGAATTGGAGAAACTTTGTGAGGCACAGTGGGGGAAATATTGCAAAGTCATGCTGTGGGATCTTACAAACATGTATGAAAGAAAACAAGATCCTGAGACCGGATCAAACTATGAGCTCTTTTTTTTTTTTATATATATTTTCTCAGGTATATTCAATTATTTTTCAGGTAAATTGTGAAGTAATAATCTTAGAGTGTGAGAATATTGCAGATATAATTATAGTTTTTTGTTTCGTTTTCTTTGCTACTAACTAATTGGTGTGTGCAGTTCTATGAGCCACCACACCTATAACGCATCTGCTAAAAGCAATCATGTCTGGTGGTTGGGGGATGTTTTAAAGGGCATTACTTACTGATATCTCTTAATGAGGCAGTGTTTGTCTGACTCTGGTGAATATTCAGGGCGATTAATCCATAATGTGTATCCTTCTCTACAGTGTGGTGATCTGGCCTGAGACGCTTAGCAACATCCATAAGTTTCACACCCCTTTGTCCTACGTGCTCATCTGCGTCTCCACAGGTCAGTACACACAGATCTGTTATTTTTTTACAAATTTGACAATGATGTCACAGAACAGTTGTGTGCAGCATATAACTGTGTGGCGAAAAAGAATTGATTTGCATAATTTTCTAAAATCGGTAAATAATAATAAAACCAATAAAAAATTAAAGATTATGACTTTGTTACCCCTCAATAAAAAAGGTGTAAATAGTTGTCTTTAGGTTTGACCTTATTGGGATAAACAGTGAATGTATTAATCCAGCTGCTTCCTGAAAGCCTCAGAAGTTTGGAGATCCGTCTTCTAGCAGGAAATTATATATACATACTATGTTACTGAAAAAAAACATCTTCAAATATAACCATAAAAGCATTCTAAGAGCGCAGAACTACGGCAAGTAGCTCATTTCCACCCACATGTTGTGACTTCCAACTTAAGTTAATACCTGTATTCATAGAATCTTTCAAAAAATTTCCTGGATTCAGATGTTGATCTAGATCATCACCAAAACTCAATATGTTATCATTAGTTGCCAATAATAATATGCACATTCTCTGAAAATGTCTGCAAAATACGACCATAGTCATTTTTGTTATTTAGAAGACAGATAAACAGACAAACCAATGCAGATGAAAACATATCATCCTTGGCAGATGTAACAATATAGGCCAGGTGTTCTTCCTGATAGTGTTTATTTGCTCATTTTTTGGCCTAAAAAGAATTTTTGCGCTGCCGGTATCAGCAGAGATAAATATTGCTGTACACTGTCGGTATCTTGCAGTACCTTATGATACATCCATCAATTTGGTAGCTTCTGCACATTTAGCTCCCATTTTAGTGAATATGAATGTTTGTATTGTATTTCAAGTGCTAATCATCTTGTATTCCTGTTGGAGTTCGGTATTTTTTTAGCTTTTTCTACACGTGATCTTGGATTTTTACCTTTTTTTTTTTTTTTTTTTTTGAGTACCCACTGGGTAAAAGCTGGCTTGCTTGTCTCCCTTACTTTCCCCTTTACTCATTGGCACATGCGCTGTCATTCCTCTGGTCACATGGGCTTAAACCACATATAAGTTTGCTAACAAATAGTGCAAAAAGAAACTATTTTGTAAAGCTACAGTATGTGACTTGTCCCCTTTAACACATATGGCATCTCATATGAGTCTGGCATCAATCGAGACCTATTTTCCAATCACGAACCTTTTGCAAAACTATAAAATCCATTATTAATGACCCTGATCTCGTGTTTTTATAAAGCTGGAGGAGAGCTACCTTAAAACACTTTCAGTTGTAATTTGCGACTATCAGTTTCGCTTGTTAATTCGGATTTTAGTTCTGGGAACCAAATATCATTTTCCTTCTGCACATCTTACCGTTATGGGACACTATGTTGATCTTTCACATAAATTATGAACTAAATACTGCGAAGCTTGTGGATGCGATGCAGAATGTTTAAATATTCAAGAAGTATGGAAACTTTAGCAAGCCTTTACAGCCAGAGAAGCATTATTTATTTTGATTTTAGTGTTCATACAAAAAAAAAAAGGTTTTGGCTTTAAATAGTTACGTATAAGGAGTTATCGTACCTACATGCTGTTGTGTGACAGTGTTGGAGGTTTAATCGTACCTCTTTTATTCAACAGTCTACTCCTATTGTATAATTAAGTCACTCTCTGTTGTTCAAAGCTGTC
>NW_015150467.1:2438623-2464645 GCF_000732505.1 Cyprinodon variegatus
CCCAACTACTGTTAACAGGCAAAGAAAAAACCTGCAAGATTTTGCATGTTTATAGACCTGCTTTGAGTGTCTTTGAGTGCCACTCATGGAAACCTTTCCAGTCAGGAAAAGTTTCAGCTGAATCTGGCTGTCACAGTATAATCACCAAATGAGAACTGTCTAGTTTGCATGTCTGAATATGATGATGAGAGACATTTCCTTCTCCTGTCAGAAGAGCTTAACAATCGCTGAGCCCTGATGACACTGGATGACCCTGACTTCATGAAATGTTCCTGTAATATTCTAGATTATCTCATGAAATTATCATCTGTTAATGACTACTTTGGCAGCCATGGATCAGTAGACATTTCTGATACTACTACCTGGAAAAGCGACCTAGAAGTAAAATGTCTTAAATTAAGTGTATTTACCCTTAATTTGAGTAGTTAAATAAGGTGGTTTGCCAATGGAATGAGTATTTTTACTCTTGAAATAAGATAATTAGATAAAATACAAGTGAAATAAGACAATGCAATTGTGTTTTCTTATTGTAAGTGTAAATTGTCTTGTTCCGTTGGGAAAATGTATATTTTACCTTCTCAATCCAAGAACAAATGCACTTATTTAAGAAAAAATTACCTATCTAGATTTAGATTTTTTTTCCAGTGTACAACCTGGAGTGAAGCTGCTACTATTTCATTGATTTTTTTACAAAAATGAATTTGAACCTAAAAAGCAAAACTTAATTTAAGGGTTTTTTTTTTTTGAGAAATTTGCAGTGCTGTATGTGTGTGTCCCCCCTTACAAATAATATGAAATTTTGGTTTTCATCACATTTGTATGTTCCTAATGATAAACAGATTTTATTAGACATTATCAGACATTATTCTTTATTTTCAGATCCCAACTCCGAATTACATATGCACTAAAAGCCCCTTTTTTCTCAGCTCTTTTATCTTTTTATAGTTATATTTATATAGTTTTTTAATCATCCACAGTATTTATTTTCAATCTAACCTACATGCCGATGTCGCTGCACCTGGTAGCCAAGCAATGACATTTCATTGTCAATCTCATTATGTGGATTTATACAATGACAATAAAAGAAGTCTAAAATAACCTGGTTAAATACAGAAAGCAGATTTTAAATGGTTGGTTTGATTTATTAAGGGGAAAAATTCTGTGCCAATCATCCCCATTGATTCAGAACAGGCAAGAACTGACAGAACAGGCAGGATCCAGGCTTCCAGGCATCCCAGAGCTCCCAGGCAGGTACAGAGTCTGAAAGAGTCCAGAAGCATGACCAGGCGTACACGCACAGGAGCAGACAGGATCAGGTGCAGACGGGGAGGCTCAGTGGTGGAGGGTAGCAGAGACAGGACGTGGAACCAGAACTTGAGCAGGACCTTTAAACTGTTCTCCTCCTTGGAGCCAGGCTTACTGGAATAAAAACTGAACCTGCTCGCGTAAAGAGCCAAAAACCCAGAGGACTAAGCAGGGGAGGAACAGTGGACGAGCAGGAGACGAGACAGGCACAAAACCCTCTTTCCTCTGGCTGCCAGGATCAAGGACATGAACCATGGAATAAACAGACTCAACAGAAAAGAACATCTAATGATCTGGCCATGATAGCTGGAACTGAGCCCAATATAAGGGAATCTGGCAGGTGGATGAGATGAATGATAATTAGGAGCTGGAAAGAGTTAAACAGGTGAAAGGCATAAGTAATTAAGGTCAGCTATCCCAGCAGATCATGACAATTTGTTCATATTTCTTAAATTAACAACTATTAACTTATAAATGACCAGTGGAAGCTAATTTTGTAACATGCAGAGCGTTAACGGATTTATATTGAACAAATACCACATTGGCTGCTTGTGCCGAATGAAATCTAAATAAAATTTAACCAAGTATTTAAAATAATAATTTAGCAGCTAATTGAGAGAACGTATTACATTAACTAATAATTTGTAAATATTTAACAACACCTACACTCCCACCAAATCACACATAAGGGATTTTATTCCAGGTAATTTGATGCAGCATGTCAAATCAATAAATGCTTTCAACATACTTTCGCTAGAGTACATAACTAGGGTTGACTCAATCAATATCACTACTGTCGCACCATACCATCATTCATCCATTTTCTGACACGCTTTGTCCCAATTGGGGTCACGAGGGGTGGGTTGGTGCCTATCTACACTCACACCTAAGTTGATTTTTTAGAGAAGCCAATTGACCTAACAGTCATGATTTTGGACTGTGGGAGGAAGCCGGGGTACCTGGAGAGAACATGCAAAGTTCACGCTGTAAGACCCTGGCCAGGAATCAAACCCAGAACCTTCTTGCTGCGAGGCAGCAGTGCTTCCCACTGCGTCACTGAGCAGCCCCGCCATACAATCAGCACTAGTATATTCCACCACCTTGATGAGTCTTACTTGTACCGTAGTGTACCATCATCTTTTAAATTGACAGTAACTACTTTTTATGAGTTTTTGACTGTGTTAACCATGTCTGGCAATGTTGGAGGTCCAGTAGATACTCTTTCGTCCACGTCCCTCAGATGCACTGAACTGAAGCATCTTAATTCTGTAAACCTAAGGTTGTGAATCTAAGTTGCCCTTGTCCCACCAGAATAACCTAAGGTAATCTTGATTAACAACATGTAACTGATGGAACATCGTTTCCAGGTCAAACATAATGGCTATTGAACTCTTTATAAATCTATACAGCACTCCAATAAGTGTGTTCTTAGATCTTGGTCAGTGAAAAGGTGACGTTTTCCCCCAGGTTTGTCAGAGTGGTAGACTCCATGATGCAGAGTGTTCCACATCATGGATGGTTGTTGTCCGAATTCGGACCCCGGAAACTTCTCAGCATGTCCTGTATATATTATGCTATTTATAAATTAAACATAATTAGTGCTGTACGGCTTATTTTTTCTTACATTTCTCATTCATTGATGATGTGAACAGCACATTGTTATCTAATAAATCTGGTTTGTCCTCTTTGAAAGGAAGAGGAAGCTCATAGTGACTCTCCCCTTTGTTTTATCCCTGCCTTTAAAATAGAATAGAATAGAATAGAAAATCCCTTTATTGTCCCACAATGGGTAAATTCTGGTGTTTACAGCAGCAATAAGATTATAGAAAAAAGGTCACACAAATGTGGACCTTAGAAAAGTGTATAAAAATAACATAATAGTGAAGAGTTAAAAAATACTGTACTGTAAAGTGTTTGAATATATTGTGCACGTGAAGAATAAATAACCCGTTTACAGCTGCAGACATTTTTAAAGTAATGGATATTTGAAAGTAGCAGCAACATCAGAGATGTGCAAAATGACAGCAGCATGTTATTTAACTGACTAAGGTAGAAACTGTGCAAAATCAGGATGAATGTAACAACTTATTTAGGTTGTTGGAAACAGTGATGGTTATAAAGTCTTACAGCTGCTGAGAGGAAGAATCTGTGATGACGCTCCCTGGTGCATTTACAGTAGGGTGCAGCAGTCTCTCACTGAAGGAGCTCTCCAGTTCTGCAACAGCTTCATGCATGGGGTGGGAAACATTATCCAACAGAGATGTTAATTTAGATAGGATCCTTTTGTTTCCCACCTGAGGGCATCCAATCACAGAGCTGGTCTTCCTGATCAGCTCATCCAGCCGCTTTAGCTCAGCAGCAGATAAGCCACTGCTCTGACAGACAGCTCCATAGAAGATAGCTGATGCCACAACAGAGTCATAGAAGGTCTTTAGGAGTGCCCCCTGCGCTCCAAAAGACCTGTCTCCTCAGCAGGAGGAGTCTGCTCTGACCTTTCTTATACAGAGAAGGCAATCTTGTGATTTTGGAATTTCATATGTGCTTTGCTCTGCAAAATGTAACCCTTAAATCTTGATTACTTCTGTAGGGCTGATTTCCTTGATTTGACTTATACACACAATGATCACCCAATAATTTGGGTGGTAGGTAGTTGCATGGCAGTTACTTATGCACCTATACTTATTTTACTTGTTGCACCATTACCCTGTGGCTAAATCCTATTCCATCCTTACAATCAATAGGTTGGATGAAAATCCCCACAACGCTCCAGCCTATATTGGTTCGTTCGGCATATGCAAAAGTTCCCTCACCAGAAATAACTTTTCTTGTTAGGGGGCTTGTTGGCAGATATCAAAAGGGCTACATCACAGTTCAGTAGTGGGGATATCTTATTGGCTATCTGTTCCAAGTGAGCCCATTTCAGAGTTGTGTCTGTCATTGGAAAGTGCAACTGGTTTGCTGGAATTAATCATCTTGTGAATATTGGTGGCAAAATAATCCTGTTTTGCAGTTTGTGTCCTCTTATTTGGAGATTTGTCAGTTTCTGAAATGGTATGACCCTGGATTTTGCAGACACCATTACAAGCTCACATTCTCTATAGCTCCTTTAAGTACGCCATATGTGAGGGTCCTGCTCTGGAAGAAATGAGACATTACACCTTTAACATGTAACCTTTTGTTGACATTAAAACATTAAAAATGTTCCCAATGATAACTGTGCTGTAGCTTGTGATGCAGTTTAAATTCCTGTAATTCATTGATGGTAAAATATTAAATTACAGATTATAGTACAAAATAATCCATTCATTATTTCATTTGTTTTTTCAATTAGAAACCAACAATGAGAATACCAGAACATTCTTTTTTCAAATGTCGCTTTATTAAATGATATGGGAAAAATGGAGAAAAGTTATTTTTTAATTCAATATTTCCCTACTAATTTGGGAATTTGGAACTCTGACCGCAGAAACCTTTTAGTTTCCATTTAATTTCTACATTCACTGGAAATATGTCATAGCAGAGGTTTATCATATAAGCGATGGGAACGTGTGGTAGCCCACCGTTTAGGCAGCTGACAGGCAACACTGTCGACATTCGACATTCCTTAGGCTTTTTAGAATGTGGTTACACATTGAAAACCAGCGAGTTTGTAGGATATGCAAGCAGCTGTCTTAGTATGATGTTAAAGTAGTGAACGATATTGAAGTAAGTCCAGTTTTCCTAAGTTATTTTACTACATGCTACAACTTATTAAGAGAAATTAAAGCTTTTGAAAAATTTTCCATTTGTGTTCTTTTAATAAAAGTTTAAAACTTAGAAATGGATTTGTGCAGGACGGAACATCCCTCTAATCTTCCTGTAATTTTCCATGCAATAGAAATAATGACGAGGGATGTGAATAACTGTTTTGGGCCCTCCTGCCTTGAGATGATAACACAGCAAATGAATGTTTTAGGCTGATTGCTTTAAACTGCAGAGAGAAGAGCAACGAGTATGATTATCATATAAACCAATGAATAGTTTGTCGAGTCATTAATTAGGCAGCAGGAGGTCAGAATACAATATCTGCCGTGATCACAAACATATGTAGTTAAAAAAAACCAGAGAAATCCAGTTGCATTCTTTCCTGGTGAACTAAATCTGAAGGCTTTTAATCTTTGCTTCACTGTCCTAAATGTTACATCTCATAACTTTGCATTACAAATTAATCTGGCTGAAATCTTCAGTTTTGCAGAAGCATGATTTTTACGTAGAGATATGCTGTTTTACACCCACAGAAAATCTGTTCTGTGTACACCAACTGATAAGTGATAAGTCAGCTATGCCAGATAAACATACTCTGAACATTTGACACAAAAATTCAATGACTTTGTTCATAAATGTGAGATTTATTGCTTTGCATTAACAAGATTCCAATTAATCTGCAATAGGCTGGGATTTAGTTTTCTTATGGTTACTCAGATGAATAAAGGCAACTTTATAGCATGTTTATGAGACATGGTGTGGTTTTTCAAATAACATCAGATGTTTGAACTCAGTGGTGTTTATGGAAAATTCTGCAATGGAAAATAATGTTAAATTTAATAGTCGCCTGTTGTTGATCAGGGGATACAGAAACACTGAAGTGTCACATATATCTTTTTTTTTTAGCCATACTCCCTGCAGTGCCAAGTTTCTGTTAGTAACTACTTAATCCCCTTCCTAAAGCTCTGCCAGCATCTAAACTATTACTGCAGTTTTTGTAGAACAAGCTGCTGACCAGAACAAATTAATTATGATAGATATTCAACTCATATATTTTGACTTTTTTGTTTCAGGATACTTTGTGCAGGATGCAGGTGATATTATTCTGACAGGACACGCCAGAGGATCATGGGAGTTTTTGCTCCATCATGCAATGGTAAGTTGCTCGCAACTCATTCAAGCTGGCCTTTCTGGTTCAGACTGCATAGCTGAGTCACAAGACTGAAGCTCAGTAAATCAGCAAAAGATAGATAACGTCACAGTCTGCGGTGCAATCAACAGGTTCACAAGGCCTAAAAAAAACAGGAAAAGTTGAAGCTAAGGTTTAATTTTATTTTCTTCCATTTTCCAATAAGCTGTGCTAGATTAAAGCAAACAGGTGACAGATAATGATAATAATGATAAATGTTGTAATTTTGAATGTTTTAAGAGAAAATTCCTTTAGTGAAAAGACATCACTGAGCGTGTGGTAGGATTGTGGTATCAGTGTCAAAACATCTACCCCATTTACACTACACTCTGAAAACTAAATCGTGGCAAGTTCATACCGAGCTTAGATCAGTTAACCGTGCTGAATTCGGTTCCTAACAACCATTTATACATTATGCTAGCATGGTTCCTCGCCTCCTAGTGACGATCTATGGTACTACTGCGCTCTAGAGGAAAAAAAGCAAACCAACATGGTTGCATCCGTAAAATTCAGGAAGTTATTCTTTGTTATCAATGTAATATTTTGTTGTTTGCGGAGAGTCAGTCGAAAAAGGCAGCCTTTGGTGGATTTACTTGACAGAGTTGGCTTTTGGGAAGTGGATACGTCATATAATGATATAAAAACGCTTTAATTAAAATAATGTCCTAATTGTACAGTAGAATTGAATAGAATAATGTAAATTGGATAGGAAAACCCTTTATGGTCCCACAGTGGGGAAATTCTGTTTTTTTACAGCAAAAAGATTATAGAAAAAAATGGTCACACAAATGTGGACCTTAGAAAAATGTATAAGAATAACATAATAGTGAAGAGTTAAACATTAAAAAAACAATACAAATACTGTACTGTAAAGTGTTTTAACAATATATAAACTGTGTACCTGGAGAATAAATAAATAATATACAGCTATGGACATTTTTATAGGAATGGATATTTTAAAATAGCAGCAACAATCAGTAACATGTCACTTTTAATTTGTAAAAGTTTTGAAATGATTTATCACGGTTTACTGTTACATATCACAGACATATAACAACTTTTAGAGACGGATTAAAGCCTTTAACACTTTTAAGACACTTTCCTTTGATAGTTCACAAAATAGACATCAATAGTAAGAAATACATATGGAACTATTCAAACTACTAGTAATAACAATTCAACAACATGCATTAAAGATTGGATCGACTGAATATAAAATGAACTGAAACAAAACCAATTAAAATATTAGAAAATATCAGTACCTCCATTCATTAAGGGAAACAATTTATATAGGTTGATTATACACAAAATGGTACTCTTTAATTTGTTCTCTGTTAATTAAAATTAGTTTCTGCTGCAGATAATAAAAAATGCTAAATTTAAGAAGGAAATAATACAACCGATTAATGAAAATTTTCAATACACAATTGTGAGATAATTTAAAAACTATGTTTAATAATTCCTTAAATATTTTCAGACCAAAGTGTTTATTATAAAACATGTTGTAATTTTGTAAATGACTAAATCAGTCTAGTATGCATTACCAAAGCATTAACATTGGATAATGTCTTAATCCCATTTGATAGACTAAGCATTTGTTCTGTCTGTAGGTGATTTGGTGCTTCCTGTACGCCCTCTACACCGAGCTCTACATCGCCGGCGCTTTGATTGCCCTCTTCGTGGAGGTCAACAGCGTCACCCTCCACTTACGGCTGATGCTGAAGCTGGCTGGAGCCCAGTCTTCCTCCATGTATCACATCAACAAATTTGCCAACCTCTTCACTTACGTCATTTTTCGTCTTAGCACCCAGTTCTACCTCACCTGGTACATCATTCAAAACTACTCCTGGCTGGATCACGGTGGTTGCTTCCTTGTCACCATGATGGTAATGAATATCATGATTGTGATTTATTTCTACCGCCTGCTCCGTGCGGACTTCTTCCCTCGAAGCAAGAGCTACGTGGGGCAGAACGGCACTCACAACAACAACTCCAAGAAGTTTCTTAGTGACTGATATGGAGAGGTTTACAGGACTGCAATATGCTTTTATTTAAGACAAAATTTCCGGATTTTGGTGCATTTTCATATTTACAATTGTTGTGACAAAAGAATCACTGCCAAAGGATTAGATCCCAAAACAATTAGAGAACCAACACGCAGGTGCTGCTTGCTAAAGTAACAGTAAAGCAGGAACATTTTTATGAGATTTATCATTAGTTTAAAGTAAAAGTGACAAACCCTTAAGATTAATACAGTCTTAAGAGGAGATCTTTGATATATTGCAAAAAATTTGATCAGTATCTATTTTAATCACTTTTCAACTAAAGGTTAAAAGGTACATTTGTCAGGATTGATGCTTCAGGCTAACGCAAACCAATCTTATGGACTTGTCCATATGGAGCATACTACAGTAGCTGACAAACATGCTGCAGACATAAAAAACACAAACTCCTACACTAAAAAAAAAACTTAAAGCGCTCTACCAGACCAACAGCTATGACATCTGAAGCCTCAGCATCAGCTGAATGGAAGAAACAAAATGTACTGTACCTTTTTATTAATGACTTATAAAACATGTGACTGTAAACTTTTACAATATAGAACATCAGCATATTCATGTAGGTAGAATTAGCCTGCATGTCTTTACTGAGAGTCACGTCCCATCAGACTAGGTGGTCGACTCCCTCTAGTGGTCTGGTGCACCTCCGTTATTTTAGAGAGTTTGTAAGTTTAAAAGCTTGCTGTTTTTATTTGTACTTTGCATTTTTATGACTCTATTTTTTTTTTTTTGTGCCTGGAGCGTTTTTGTGCTTGTATATTTTGGATTTATCATCGTTCCTATGTCTGCAGCATGTTTGACCATTTGTGGTGTGCTCAGTCGGCTCAGTCATTTGCACCACCGTAGCACACTGTAACATAACTACATCATAAATGACAGCGAGCAGGTAGAATAGCGATAACACTGAGTGGGATGCAACATTAAGCTTGTATAAAAGCACTGTGTGCTAATGGTTGGTAGACACATAAAAGAAGGAGGGGGATCTAAAGATTGACTAAAAGATGATATTAAGCTGTAAATAGACTTCGCTCTATTTTGTTTTCTAAAACAGTGTTTTTTTCTTCACTGATGGTATATAAAGGTAATAAAAGACACCTTTAAAGTTAAAGGTGATGGTGGTGATAGTTTAACACTGTAAAATGCATCTTTTAACAATTAAAAGAATGATGACCAATTCATGTCTGTAAGCTAAATTTGAAGAAATTGCAAGTGATTTCCCATTTATATAAACACTAAGACATGAAAAAGCCAATTTATAAGTCAGAAAAGGACAAAAAAACAAAAACAAAAGGGACAATATGAGAGATTTATGGCACAATGTGTCCTAACAAAGTGTTTGAATGTATAAAATGAAGTCTAAACATGTTATAGAAAATAAATATGTTATAGAAACTTAGTAAAGCAGTGGTACGACAGGGATTACAATTTTGAAACATACAAGTAGTGCTAAAAAACAAACGGAATCCTATCCCATACTTCAAACTTTATACAGAGAACACAATATGAGAGAGTGAACCTCAGTAGCTAATAGTAAGCATTACGCTAGTTTACAGAGTTAATAGTTTAGAAGCTATCTTTGTTGGTTTTTTTTTAGAGAAAAGTCAAACAAAAGTGACCAATCTTGTTTGATTTTCACAAAGTATTTGTCCCTAGGCTAAAAGTGAGCAATTCTTCCATTTAGCCTACAAACAGGAGAATGGTGCTGATATTTTCAGTAAACTCGCAGCATCAAACTTTTAAGTTCAAGCAAAAAAATATGAAAAACATAAAGATTATATGTAATTAATATTTCAGTTTATCTTCAAAGGTGCTAGGTAGATTTTCTTATTTATCGTAATGTTGCTAATGTTTTTAGTCGGGCTGATTGTTGCTTGCTTATTTAAATGAGTTTCTGGATGTACATATAGTATAGGTACTGAAATTATTTATAATGTTTATGTTATTTGCTGCTGGAATGCTAACCTTTCCTGGTAATGTTGAAGTATATGTTGGGTATACTTCAGTACATGTATTTAAAATGGTTAATTGCGTATTGTCTGTTGTGTTTTGTACAGTAAATCCATTTTAGGGTATGTTGTATTTTACATCTGCATTCAAGTCAGTTCAAAAATATTTTACAAAGGGAAGTCAAATGTTTTAACTCATGGGGCATGTGCAGACGTTTTTTTTGTTTTGTTTTGTTTTTGTAGAGGATTTTGACTAATGTGGACTTTTGGAACTTTCTAGATTTGCATTTTAATATTGTGTCATTGTGAGAACCAATCTTCTGTCTCTATGAAGCCAATTCTTTATTCATGGCTGAAGAGATTGTGGACATGACAGAGTTGTCCAGAACACATTGATTTGCTAACACATAGTGGGATCGTTTGTGGTCCTTTTATAGCAAAACCTGTTGGTATCTGACTCCATTGGAGCTGAAGCTGGATCTTCCTGCCGTCTGACAGCTGCTCATGAGGAACCCCAAATACGCCTTCAAAAAGAGCGGACAGCAGCACAATCGTGTGGTCAGACCCTGCGTATCTCCTGCTGTTTTGGATAAATGATGATACTTTGGAAATTATGAACTCTTAAAGACTGAATCAGATTGGAGAAAAAAAGTCTCTTCTTCCTCTTTCATCAGAGACAGATGTAAAATATTTTGTAAAATGTACATTCCTTTGGATATTTGTTGGTCTTTATCATTCCTAACCGACAAGTTTATTGCTCAGACGTGACATTAGGTCCCCACCCTCCTGTGGACCTGAAACATTAACAAGGAACATCTGAGGATGTTTGCTCAGCAGGATCCTGTGGCATTAGCAATAGAACCTTTGATTTATTTAAAAAAAAACAAAATAAGGTGTTGCAAGTATTAAACCAGCAGAATAAAACAGAATATAGGAGTGTAAAATAATGAGCCCTGTAACTTATTTTACCAGTCAATAGTCATAATATTGTGGCTGATCAATGTAAACCTCATTTACTGTTTCAACCAACGCCAAGAACAGACAGCATAGACCGAGCTGACATGCATCTGACCTGTGCTATAGTGCCTTCATACCTAAGTGCCTTCTGAAAAATTAGCAGAAAACACAATAAATCAATATTGACTGAGTGAATTGAAGCAGAGAGAGTTCCCATTAACAGCAAACTCTAGTTAATTTATTTGAACATGAGCACAATATTGTAAATGTGTCTTGTATTGAAGTGATCTATAGCGGCCCTGTCTTTTTAATCACTGAGTGAATAAATAAGTGTTTAAAATCACTGGTAGTCATGATTTATCTTTCTTCTTCAACATGTATTTTAAAGCTGAAGGAGATTTATTTTCAAGACATGTTATCCATCTGTTTTCTACCATTGAAAAGGTGGCATAACTAATTTTTACCTAAAACACACTTTTTTGAATAGCAAAGGTTAAAACAATCTAGACAAATTAAATACTACAGTAGTAAGGAACACCTGTTGATGCTGAAACCAAGGCTTACTCATAGTCTCTAGACGCATGAAACAAAAAAAAAAAATAGAATTAGCCACCTTCTGAAGGTTTTTCTAAGTTTTTTCAAAAATCAAAAGCCTTACAGATGAAAAACTGATGTGTTTTTAATCAATAAAAACAGTAACCAAGAAGTTAAAAGATTATTATAAAGTATTAAGCTTTAGCATTTATAATAACTACTCGAAGAAGAGAGACTTTTATTTCTTTCCTGATGTTTTAGTAAGTAAATACATGCCCTGTTGTTTAAAAGGTATCAAATGAGTTGTACAGATTGAAAAAAAAGGCCTATGTGTTAATCTATCTTGTAATTTTTGTTCATGTTTTTTTGGGAAAAAATTATACAACTGCAAGTTAGACTAAAAAAAATGTATGATCTGACCAATGTCTATACTTCTTTTTCTTCCAGGATCATTAGGGAGACTAGTTCTTATGTCAAGTGGTGTAAATGTTTTCTTCTGATATTTACATATACTCCAAGGGTTTTTAGTTTTTCTTCAAAAACATTAAAATGCGATAAACATTTAATCCTTTGTGCTTTTCTTCTAAGGTGTTTCTAGCATTTTAAGGGTGTGCTCTAAGGATACTTATTTTTATTTTTTTCTATAATGGGTTTTAATTTATGCCTTTGTATTTTATTTACATTCTGAACCGGCATCTCAACAAAATAACATAATAACAAAAGAGACTATTAATTCCATTTGTGCCCCTTAGGTTTGACTTAGAAAATCTGTTCAAACTTCAGGCATATCTATGGCCCTGTGTTGGGAGCTGGTCCTGATCCCTGTTATGGTCCCTGTACTGAAAGAAAACATTACATAAATTATTATAATTATACATAAATAAAGTCATGTTTCTTGAAATAGCCGTATTTATCCTTGATTTGAATGGGTAGGTAAGACAATTTACCAATGGAATGCAATGATTTTCGTACAAAAAAAAAAAGTAAAAAAAGAAATTGTCATTATTTTGTTTTTAGAACAAAATATTAATTTCTTTGTTAGATCATTGTATATGCCGGCTCAGTTTAAGGAAAAATACACTTATTTTCAGCTTTTCTTTTTCTTTTTTGAATTAGTTTGTGCAGTGGACTACAAAATTAATTTCTCGTGATAAAATGCGCTGACAGAAGGGATGGCACTGCAAAAAGTGTCCAGATCTCACCAAAAGGTCTTTTTGATCTTGTTTTGAGATACATATGCTTTTATTTTTAAGAATATTTATCATCATGTTAAGAAGCCTCAAAAAATACAATTGTCATACTACATTGGAAGATCATTGCAAATATTCTGAGGAGAATCTTCACAAAAGAAGATGATCAATCTGAATCTGTGAGATCCAGGATTGTAAGACTTTTTTAGATGGACATTTTTTTGCAGTAAGTTTGTAGATATATATAGGTTTGTACCTTAGACCAATGTATTACCTTTATAGTTTACTTGAACAATTATTTAAAATTAGAGTCACCTTTAAGCATCATATAAATTACAATACAACCACAGTTTTCATTTTTAGATTAGGAGTCTGCAACTTTGGTCTGGGGGCTCCCTTAATATACAAACTTGATCTGTTTTTGGCGTGCAGTTGTTATTATTTTTGCTCCGTGCCCCAACCCTAACCGCCCCGGTAAATTCCACCTAGAACCGCCACTGGTAAGTGAAGCTAAAACTTTATTGATCTCACATTGAAGGAATCTACCTCCGCATTTTAACCCATTCCCTTGGGGAGCAGTGGGCTGCCATTGTGCAGTGCCCAGGGAGCAGTGTGGGGTGAGGGTCTTGTTCAGGGACCCAGAGTGGAGGCTGTGGGGATTGAATCAGGTAGTTGTACCTTTCCCAGAGCACAAGCGTACTGCTCTAACCCACAAGGCCAGCACTACCCTTTATTTATTTATTTAGTTATTTATTTTATCTTAACTTTCTTAATCCCCAATTAATTAAAAGTAGCTTTTTTTAATCCTTAAATGGAACATTTATGTCACTGTTTTTAGTGTGAAATTATGCTACTGCAATGAAAGATTAATTTTCATGTAGAACTCTTGTTTTTAAGGCTTTCATCTGCTGGTAAATTTGGAGACTGCAGATTCCTGGTTGTTCCGCATTTTGTCCAGCAGGGGGCGCAGCAGCAGGGGAAATGTGGAAGGAAAGAATGAATCCAGGGAACTGAGTCAGCAGCTGCTGCTTTTCGGCTGCTTCCGTGGATCCGCTTCAGCTCCGTTAATAAATGGTAAGCTTTTTATTTTTCTAACCAAACACTGGGGACGTGGGCTGCTTTAGCGTGAAGGGAGAGTCATATTTTGAAGAAAAGGAGAAGAGAAGAAGACCATCTCGATCTGCTGAGGTATCCCTCTAACATCCCTTAAGCTAAAACGCGCTACTTCTTAGTAAACTTTGGAAAACTCACAGCCACTTTCTCTCCAGTTTCACCTCTTTACCTGCGGTTTAATGTTATATAAAGTGTTAAAGTCGCTGCAGATATATCCAGAACCGGACCAAATGAAGTAAATAGACATTTTCTCATCTTGTTTGGGAGCTTTGATGAACAATAGGATTAAAACAGACAGTAAGTGGATCAGTCCCCCCCCGGGCTCCATTTAATTTCATGGATAATCAACATTTGGCTCCTTCAGGCTGCCGTAGTTTTTAGGAAAACTTAAGTATTGGTCTGTGTGCTCCAGTTGATTTTCAACTGCCTTTGTATGTTATATACAATAGAACCTGGTATGTAACAAACTCATGATTGTTTAGTAACAGAAATATTTATCCAAGTATACAGTAATCTTATGGAGCTAGATGCCTTGGTTAACAAAAAGGAGAAAGATTTCATCTACCCTAAAATCTTCATCACTGAAGAGGGTGGACATTTTTTTTGTAAGATCCTTTAGAAAAACAAATAAATTCAGCTGTATTTTTTTCTATTCTCTCTGCAAATTTTTTATACAATTTCTCTTTTGTTTGGTCTAAAATACTGGCATATTTGCTTTAACAGTAACCAAACTGAAATGATCCTTTTTAAAAAAAAAAAAAAATTTCAAAACTGTCTAATAAAAAAAGAAAAAAAAGGAAAATTTAACTGATGATCAATGCTGCAGGAGAAGACTATCAAAGGATGATGGCTAAAGATGAAAACAAAAGGTCACTATGAGAAGTGCAGCAAAAAAAAGCTAAATGTAATCTTTGAGCCAGTAGGCACTTTTAACAGCAGTTTAATGATATAAGCCATGTGTGTTAAAGTGTTTGTTTTAACATCATTAGCATAAACATTTTGGAGTTACCAAATGCCTATGTGAATTAAAAGGGAGCTCTGCATTGATTAAATGAGACAATTAAACCTAACACTGTTTTTTAAAGTGTATCTTGATGAAATTCTACAAGCAAACAAAATTTGCTTTCACTTATATGCATTTGACACTTAAATAGACACATATACAGAATTTATACAGTTCATTTAAGTTGAAATGTCTTTTTTAGACCTGTTTATGAAGCTTAAGCATAAATTCAATCTGGACGACTCGAATCAGCTTCACAGGAACCTCCTGCGATGTCCTTCATTCAACTCCAGCCAATCAATTCACCAAAGCCAATCATCTTGCAAGATTCCCTTCATTTAGCTCCTGGCCCAGCTTCTCTCTCCGCTCCTGTCTCCTCGAACCCCAGTCAGCCTCGGCAGATAGCTGCATACATTGAGCCTGGTTCTGCTGGAGATTTCTTCCTCTTAAAAGGGAGTTTTCCTCTCCACTGTCGCTACATGCTTGCTAAATGTGAGAGATTGCAGATGGTCAATTAGTCCTCGCAATCAGCTGATTTTCCTTCGATAGAAATATTTTGTTAAATATGACTGTTACCTGTATCGATAAATTGATTATTTTCTAATTGAAACTTTTCTCTATGTGAGTCTCTTCAGGTTATAAATGTGCTACAGCACTGATGCAACTGTGGTGTTAAAAAAAAAATATCTGAAATGCTTAATCTAACAGTATAGTTTTACATATGCTCAGTTAAAGATGCACTCACCTCAGCATGCTAAATGCTTTAAACTAAAGCAAAACTAGTTTAAAAAAACAAAACAAAACATGGTAACATGACATCCAAAAGTAAGGTACCACGCAGGTGTATTTGGATCACACAATTATCCCAGGAGACGAGCACTATTCACAGTGGGAGGTAAACAAAAACGATGCATGTACTTCAAACCCATGGCAGGAGTTCATGTTGTACTGATTCTGCTGAATATTCTTTAAGGACACGCCATGAAACGTTTGGCCACTAGGGGCACTAGACCTGTAAATTTCCGTATTTTGCTTCTATAAACATTGAAAATAATTACGAAGATGTATAACTGTATATTAGGAGCAAAGTGTTAACTTACCACTATAATAATAATGTCAAGAAAAGACAATCTGTTTTAAATTTGGATTTGTGTTTCAGCCTGCGCCGAGGAATAAAATCCTTTCCAAGATCGACTCTTGTTTTTCCTTGTGCATTTTCCCTTTCATGTTTGCTCTTTTAAGCCTCCTCAGAAGGTTTAAACTTTTTCCTCGCCTCAGCCATGACCAGTAGTCGATCAGGTGGAGAAATAGTGGAGTAAAAGCCTTGGCTCCATGATGATATTGGAGCCTGCGGCTGTAAAGCGATACGTTCTTCCAGGTCACGTGTCCTGATCAATGACAGTGCTTCTTCTCCCAACTTGCATAGTATTTCAAGAGAGAAGCCCCGATTGTAGCATTGATGGTGTTGAATGCTGTATATTGGACTGAGGAATCATTTAAAATTACTCATATAAGTCAACTCTTTAAGTCTGCACTGCAGTTTGCCTTTAAATCCCACATAAACTCACAATTTATATATGCCTGCATACACGGCAAGAAAAAGTTTAAAAATGTTTGCTTTTTTCTTGTTCAGAAATAATTTTTCTCGAGGCTTCATGTCTCTCAGAGTTCCAACCATGAGCGTTTTCCCTCCAGTTCGACAGGACCGAGTCATTGCGCAGCTCCCTCAGGTAAAAAGCACAAGAAAGACTGTTAATAACTGTTGCTTTAAAAACATATTTGAAGGTCTCCCTTATGTCTCTCTCTCCTCTTGTTCCAACAATTCAGGCTTTCAGAAAAGAAGCAGCTTTTCACATTACGGAAGACTTCAACAATAAAGTTAGGAGCGCCTGCCAGGAAAGGCGGACTGGCACTGTGGGGTGAGAACCCAAACCTCAACCCTTTCATATCTGTTTGACATCATTCTTTAGGCTGATTCTTCTCTTATTCTTCCTGGCAGATTTAAAATCTCCAAGGTCATCGTTGTTGGTGATCTGGCTGTGGGGAAAACCTGCCTGATTAATAGGTAAACTACCATCTTTTTAATATGTGAAGCATGCTACAGTGCAACTCTGGGAATAAATAACTTAGGAAGCTTGCATCAACATGTATGTAAAATGTCCAATCTGAGTCTGACCTGTTAAACTAATCCTGTGCTTGAGGCTGGATTCCCTCTCCTAATAACCTTTAATGAATATTTTTGCCAAATCATAGTATATTTTATAGCTGCATAATTTTCCATCATGTTTTTTTACTGTTTAAAGTCCTGTTAATGGAAGGGGTGACCCTCCCCCACCAGTTTCTGCACAGTGCTGAATAGCAGGTGGAAGGCAGAAACTGAAGCAGAGAAGAAATGCAGTAGTCATTCCTCTACCACATTGTCAAAATATTAGGGAATGTATGTAAATATTAGTAAATACTTATCTGACATTACAGTATTGTTATTGGCCCACATTTTTACATTGGTTTATCCCTAATTTTTGCAGCAGGTTGAATAGATGTTGCTTGGTAGAGTGGTGGTCTAGTGGTTGGCTTGGAGATGCGGTAAAATGGCCAGTTCAAACGTAAACGTTAATTTTAATGTGCATTTTCAATACCGTAATTTATTATTACAGCTAAACTTTTTAGAAAGAACGGACTGTTGTGACTCTGGTTCCCCTTCCCTTCTGTTTATGGTTTTTAATTCATCTTTAATGTATTTGTGCAAATGTTGTCATTCTTCTTAAATAAGTAGCTGATTTGTGAAGTTATAGTAATGTTACTGTAATTTACACACACTGTCAAAAGGAGCCAATTACAGGGACATAAATGTGTAACTTAACCAAAGACTACCACACCCTGCGACCAAAATGTCCAATACTCTAATGGCTTCTGTAATTAGGTTTTACCCACCATGACCCGGTGATCAGGAAAGAAAAACTGCATTTTCTGTTTTAGATTTTGCAAGGATGCCTTCGATAAGAACTATAAGGCGACGATCGGTGTTGACTTTGAGATGGAGCGCTTTGAGGTGCTCGGCGTCCCTTTCAGCCTGCAGCTGTAAGTCTAACCTGTGTTTTTATTTCAGATAGGGTCCAGATGCTGTTTATGTTGCTCAATTTTCTCCCCTCTATTACAGTTGGGACACTGCAGGCCAAGAAAGGTTCAAGTGCATTGCTTCCACATACTACAGAGGAGCTCAGGGTTTGTCCTTCCTCTCTAAATATAACAATAATTAACATGAAATATGTATCTAATTAATTAAAAAAAGACTATTTTGTTTACTTTTTTCTCAGTCGTGATCATTGTGTTTGACGTAAATGACATCGCCTCTTTAAGCCATGCCCGGTAGGTTCACAGATCAGCAGGATATTGTTGACCTCGTGGTTCCTCTGTCTCCTTTAGTTGACTGTTTCTGTTATTGCAGGCAGTGGCTTGAGGACGCCTTAAAGGAGAACGACCCCACTAGTGTTCAGCTTTTCCTCGTTGGCACCAAAAAGGACATGAGTGTGAGTCCTCTGCTGTTTAATGTGGACATTTTATGTTCTTTTCACTGGAAATGAATGTGAATAACCTGGACCGACGCCATGCACAGAGAGGTTGTGTTCTTCTGGTTAAACCCTCAGGAATGTTTGGCCTCCTCATATAAAAACCCCAAAGCATTTCTGATTAGAGCAGAAGTGATGGAGTATGGGAGTTTTATTTTTTAAGGAGCTGTTGCCTAATTTACAGAATGTTTCTCTATTATTTTGCTGCCAATGATAAATTGTAATGTCTTTTAGAATTTTTTTCCTGTAGAAATTTTCTGTCCCTCATTATTTTATATTATATAATTATTTGCACTTATTAAGAAAAATATAATGAAAAAAGCAAAATGAAAGCACGCAGCTTTATACAGGCATAATTCATAAAATTAGGATGTTGAAAAGCTTATTTATTTCAGTAACTCAATTCACTAAAAACTCTTATTAAATAATAATCCCACAGATAATTATATTTTCAAACCTTTTATTTATTTAAAATAATTCCTGGCCTAAAGCTCATGAAAACCCAGCATTTAAGATTAAAATATGACATGAAAAATGAGGACTTAAACTAT
Organism: Cyprinodon variegatus; assembly: GCF_000732505.1. NCBI lineage: Eukaryota > Metazoa > Chordata > Actinopteri > Cyprinodontiformes > Cyprinodontidae > Cyprinodon > Cyprinodon variegatus. The sequence continues at coordinate 2,457,782 of NW_015150467.1, forward strand.
GTTAAATACCTGCTTAAAGGTTTGATCTAGTAAATAAGCATGTTCCATTTTTTATATCCCTTAAATATTTAAAAAGAAATGAAATAACCTTTAATATAAAATATTACCTGCATTTATCTGGATGTAGTTGGTGTGACGTCTCTCTGTTGTTTCTTTTAAACAGTCTCCTGCTCAATATTCTCGGATCGAGCAAGACGCTCTGAAACTTGCAAATGAGATTCATGCAGAGTACTGGGCTGTTTCCTCTCTGACAGGTGAGTCGGCAGATTAGAGTCCTGTTTAAATCAAACATCTGAAACATCACCATCGTTGATACATCTTGTCAATCACTCCCTATATAAAAAAAACTAGATTTGCAGAATCATCTTTATTTGATTTCTTATTTAGTTTTTATGGTCAGAGAGAATAAAATTAAGATAAGCTCTCCAACGATTTCATAGTAGAGCCTTAAAGATATTGCTGAAACAAACAGACAATTTATGACATGTTTAAAATGTCCGTACGTTTGGGTTACATATTCATTCTTGTTATGAAATAAACTTTCTTATTATTGGTAGATTTGGAAAAGGATTTGTGTTGAACTTTTACCAATATCACACAGTACCTAAATACATGGGTGGACTTTTACTTCTTTAATTGAACAACTATAACTTAATGTTACTTTTATTTTTATATTTTCTTTAAAGTGTTGGTAATGCAATATTGATTTAATGTAATTTTGCATTACAACCATGCAGCAGGACATACCAGGTGGTTCTGCACACATGCTTATTTTTAACACAAATATCCTACATTTAGTAGCTCCACAGCAGCACTGATTTTTAGCTTGTAAAAACAAATCTTTGTGTGCCGATGTCAGAGGAAGAACCCTTTTGCAGCTAGCTCAGCATTCTGTAATGGAGATGGATGGAAACACTGATGTTTGTTCCAGGACATCTAGTTTGAGATTGATTTGAATGTTTGAACCATCAGCCAGTTCAAGCTCAGGTGATGCTGAGTAATATGGAGGCATCACACCATTCAGGTCAGAAGACAAGGCAAGGCAAATTTATTTGTATAGCATAATGCAGTACAAAGACAATGCAAAGTGCTTTACATGATTAAAATATAGGAAAATGAAACAGAATCAAAGCAAGTAGGAAAAAATTAATACAATTAAATTAAAAATGCAGAAACAAAAAAAGAATATTTAAAACAGTTGGATTAAAGAAAATATGTTTCAGTTGAACTGTTTAACTAGAACAGTCGAAGGCAATCCTAAACAAATGTGTTTTTAGTCTTGATTTAAAGGAACTCAGGCTTTCCGCACTTTTACAGTTTTCTGGAAGTTTGTTCCAGATATGCGGAGCATAGGAACTAATTGCTGCTTCTCCATGTTTAGTTCTGGTTCTAGGTATGCAGAGCAGGCTGGAGCCAGAGGACCTGAGTGGTCTGGAGGGTTGATAAACTGATAGCAAGTCTGTGATGTATTTAGGTGCTAAGCCATTCAGGGATTTATAGACTAACAGAAGTATGTTAAAGTCTATTCTCTGAGATACAGGGAGCCAGTGTAAGGACTTTAGAACTGGGGTGATGTGCTCTACTTTCTTAGTCTTAGTGAGGACACGGGCAGCAGCGTTCTGGATCAGCTGCAGCTGTCTGATCCACTTTTTAGGCAGACCTGTGAAAACACTGTTGCAGTAATCAATTTGACTAAATATAAACGCATGGATTAGTTTTTCTAGATCATGCTGAGACATTAGTCCTTTAATCCTGAAAAAGTTCTTCAGGTGATAGAAAGCCGACCTTGTAATTGTATTTAATTGCTTTTGGAGGTTTAAGTCTGAATCCAGCACTACACCTAGATTTCCATCCAGAGCGGACCTCTAGCCTACAGAGTCGGACTCTGAGCCGGAGGGTGACGGCCAATATCACCGCAGCAGCAATGGTAGAAAACACATGGCAGGGAAACACGCCTTGCTATGCCTGGTACAGATAGTGTAACAAGTTATTAGTTTATACATTTTAATTAGTATATAATACTTTAAATAAACATGGTTTGCTAATAAATCCTCCACTGCTGTTAAATGATACTATATTTTTAAAGGTTTAGCTAGCAACTTCACCCATCCTTCACTGCCAGGTTTGGCAGATCTACTGTTTCCAGCCCCAGAACAATGTGAAACCCCTCAATAAAAAAATAAACAAAAACAACCTTGTGTTAATCTGAACCTTCTGTTAAAAGCACAGACTTAGCTACAAACAATTAGCTCTGGATCATCGTCTGGGACAGCAGCAATCTATGATCTAAGCTCCACATCAGCCTCCATTCTTACCTTAACATCCTCTCGGCTCAGATTTTACCCCAACCTATATCAACTTCTGCACAAAGGCAACAAATCATGCATCAGCAGTCATTTTTAGTAATCGTTTGGGATTTATGCAGACTATAAAGCATTAGTTTCTGCTCAGAATGTTGATTCATGTGAACATTTAGGTCTATTTCCTGTTTATATTTTGCATTCCTGCTAGCTGTACAGTCAGCATAACAGTTTGTCATTGTGACTGTAAAACATTATTAGTATAAATGCTAACAGTTTATCAGAATTTCATGTTTTATTCACAAGTCAGACACAAGTCAGAATAGAGAGTCTATTTAGCCACAATAGTTGTTTCCTTCCAGTCTGTGACAGAGCACTGGCTGCTTTATTTCTTTATTTTTTTAGGGGAAAACGTCAAAGAGTTTTTCTTTCGAGTCGCTGCTTTGGCCTTTGAGACAAACGTTCTCGCGGAGTTGGAGAAAAGTGGATCGAGGCAGATTGGAGACGTTGTCAGTGAGTATCGGAACTGTCTCAAAAAGTAAAAGATAAGACGCACAGTTTGACTCTCCTCTCTGTTGTTGTTTCAGGAATTAACAGCACCTCAAGCAATCCGTACGCTACAACAAAGAAGAAACAGGGAAACTGCTGTCAGTGAGGCTAAGACAAAGGTTTTTACATTTTTGAGGCCCAAACGCACAGACTTGGATGAAGGCTTTTTTTTTCAGCAGTGGATAAATGGCTGCCATCCAGCTTGGTTTCTGTGGCCAGAGAGAGAGTGGCTGCATTTCATGCCCTGTTTACAGTCTCTTTTTTTTTTTTTTTTTTCCATGGCCAGAGGAAGTTTCCTGTAAGGGAAAAATGATGTTATTCATGGTGTTCCTCAGTTTTGGCTTGACTTTAACCCAGAATGATGGGTTATGCCACCAAAATACCAAAGAGTTTGTAGATGCTTACTTTGCTTAGAACCTTGGTTTTACTGCCGTAGTTCTGTTTCTCAATCAATCCGTTTGCACATGTTTAACCCAAATATATCTAGTGTTGACTTTTCATCTAATTCTAAATCACCACTTCAACACCCCATCTCCTCTGTTTGACTTTTAGACTATCAACACTGAAACAAGGAAACAGACGTGAACAAAGTAGAGCCTAAAAGGTGTTCAGAGCAGTTCCCTAAGGCCCGCTCTATTCCTATTATGAACTTATCTTGAGGTGTCTTATTATAAATGTATCTGAATGCAGCAGCAGCACAGTCTCATAGGTATTCTGTGGGTGGAAACATTTCTGTTTTGCTGGTAATGTTACTGGGATCTGTCACACTAAAATGAAATCAAACCATCTATTGGTTATACCTACTTGCACACATAGAGCAATATAGACTTAATAGTTAATATTTCTGTTTACTGTGGGAGGAAACCAGAGGGAGAACGATCTCCATGAAACTTGTTTCAGTGACTGTTTTTTCTCCTCTTAATCCAAGTTGCTCTGAACCTTAAATTATCAACTTTTAAATAATTTTTTTTTTTAAGTAGAGGTCTAAATAAAAAATGCACCAATTAATTTTCTTCCAAGATTATCGGTGTTGATCCTATTTAACCGACGAATGAATAAACTTTATATCTTACCATGTGAATGAAGGCTTCAGCTTTGATATAAACATTGTTTAAAAAGGGAAACAAAATAACACAGATATAAATCTACTTTTTTATTGTTTATTAATGAATAATAAAAAAATAACAGATATAGGGCACTGCGTTGGATCTTAGATATCCGATATAAAATCACCGATATCAGATCCAGGTATTGAATCAATGTGTCCAATCATTTCAAAATTTAAAACAACTTTAAAAATAATGATGTTTTGAAAAATGGAAATAGTTCTGTTTCCATAAAGTGCCTTAAATGTCCATTAAATTATGATGATGAGTTATTGTTTGGTAGGGATACAGATAATGCTGGCCTGTTTTCATTTTCTTTTTGGAACCTTCTTAGAATGTTTAATTTTTAGAAATGCACAGCTAAATTTGTAATAATTGTGGTAATTTTATCTCATTTTTATTTTCATGCCTCCTCATAAAGGGAAAACTCATTAAAGGTTGGATCAGTATGAAATGATGTTGCTGCAAAACAAGTTATCCCATTTTAAGACTTTTTAAACTTGTTTTCCAAGCATGGAGGTTGTTAAATGTCAAAGTTACATTATTAAAGCATTAGTGTGTCACAGCACAAAGGAGAGATGTATTGTGTATGTGAGCTGAGGGCTAAAACGTAATAATAATAAATTAATTTCTAGTGCAACATAAAGAGATATCAGGGATCATCATCATGCCTTTAACCATTTTCTCACGCCTCCATCTTAAGGAAAAATATTTCCAGGAAGCTTGATAGGTACTTACTTATTGTTTTTATTTAATCAGTGACTGAATTTGTTGTAGAGTTTTTATTTTGTCTTTGTGAGCATCAACTGTTTTGATTCAAGTGTCTGATTTTTATTTTTATTACACGAGAAATCCTGTGCTATTATTTTGGTTAGTAAAAAAATATCAAAACCTAAGTCATTTAATAATTACCTTGCTGTATTTCTATGCAAATTAAAGTATTTGATATAAAGTTTATTTTCTCTTCATTAAGCTCTGAAAATCTTCTACTTGTTAAAGCTTTTCAAAATGTTCATATATTTTCCATCGACTTGACTCTGCAGACCTTCTGGGATGCAGTGGGAGAACTTGTAGTTTTCCTTGATCCACTTCCCTCCTTCCGTGTTCTCAATGGCCACAGCGGCTACGCCTGCAGCAAACAGGGACACGTGTCCAAAATCAGCTCTGGAGCTTTTAATTAGCCACAGCATTAAAAAGGTGATTTTGCTGCCTGACCAACAACCGTGGCTCCCTGTTTCTCCACCAACTGGATGGCAGCCCTCATAGTGCCTCCTGTCTCTATCCACTGGTCCACCAGCAGAACCCTCATACCTGCAGCAGAACACAATCCTTAACTTTTAACAATGAACATCTTTATTCCAGATTATTTAGTGCAATTAAAATTAAACATATGCAAATTCCATTCAATATTCTGTCCTTGTGTCTGAAAGGGGGTATAAGGAAGTGATAATGACTAATCATACCCCTTCCTTGCCTTTAGTCCTTAACACTAACAAACTTTCTGATTCCTACTTATGAGTCCATACTGCTCCAAAAGTTCATTAAGTGAGCAATTTAATTAGCTTATGTACATGTATGACCACAACCCTTGCAAAAATATAAATATAGCAATGTACAGTAACCATTGATGTGCACTGCCATCTTTGAGCCTTTTCCTTAAACAGCCTTGTTCTTTATTTCAACACTGATTTTATATCTCATAGAAATGGTTGTAAAGGAAATTATGACAAGGAGTTTTATTCAATGTTTAGTTTTTCTGACATTTCTTTTTGTGACAATATTTTAAGTGAAAAGAAACAAGGTTGAAATTGGACGTTTATACAGACATTCTGCCCTTATTTTCTTCAATTTATTTTTCTGAAGTTGTATTGTGTGAAGAATACAATAGAGAACAGAACATTTATATTTTACCCCAAGGTAATATTTCCATCCCAAATGTAAAGACATTTTTATATGGAATATTTCTGATTGTTATTTGAAAATAAAAACAATTAATGGCAATAATTAAATCCACTAGGTATTTTGTTAACACCAAGTGTACAAATAGAAAGCAGACATTAGATATCAAACAACCTTTTAAACCTCTACATATATATTATCATTTTACAGTTTCTCATTCTATTTCAGGAAGATACCATGTCCCATTTTTAATATTGATTTTTAGAAAATTCAAACCCTCAGTTTGAGAGCTTTTATTCCATTGGGGGAAAAGTTCTGCATTAAAAGATAACAACCTTTAACTTTATTGGCACCCTTCCTGCTAAAGCTCTATGAAAAAAACAATCTTTAATGCTGATATTTTAGGAAGTTTTGTTATGCAATGATGGTGGTCAGGGTGTTTTATCCAAAACATAGTTTATGAATACTTTACAAACTATGATCTATAGCTTTATAACTATTTTCTTCCTTTGTTTTAAACCAAGGACAGTTAATATTAGTTTGATGTGACAAAAGCCCAATGTTCCAGTTTAAAGTCAAAGTTGCATTCAGCAAAATGTTTAGGGTTGTGATGGCAGGACAGAACAGACTTAGCTAGATGGATAGAAAATGTGTTGTTTCAATAGGGGACATGTTGCTCAGTTAGAATATTGTATTGGCCATATAAACTGGCCATTAAAAAAAATTAAAATAAACCCAGCAAAAACTAAGAATCTCCTTTAGCAAAACATCCTTTACAGTTTTTGTAATATGTATAGAAGCTATAGCTTCTATACATATTACATAATCATGTATCCTGATCATTCTGCAGGTGTATTAAATACTTAGTTTATAAAATGTTCCTATAAAAAAAACGTTTTACCAGTTTAAGAGCAGAAAAAAAAAATCTATTGCTTCAATGCATTTTTTTAGAAACTAATTTCTTGTGTTACAAACTATTGTTTTGATCTAGCATGTAGAAATCAAATAAA
>NW_015150467.1:2465217-2468329 GCF_000732505.1 Cyprinodon variegatus
TTAGTTATGTGTCCCACTTACAGATTTTAGTAAAACTAATCCATTGGTAGTCAACAATCAGGTGATTTTAACATATATTTAACAGTTTTTTTTTTTACTTTGTCAAAAAAAGTATCTAGTGCTTAATAGATTGATTTTTTTTTTGTGTATTTATTAGTGCTTTGTCACCAAAACCATTTTTTATGTATATTTATTTTGTCTGTCACTGGGATCCTGTTCACATAACGGCCACCTAATGCTATTTATGTGATTTTTTTTGTTTTAATTCAGTCACGAAATAACTTTTAACGGACAGAACCTATTAAATAAAGATATTTAGGTCTTGCTTTGCCAGCTCAGTTAATGTTTCTCTTTGTTTTGGTGCATAACTTTTTAGAGGCCACTGATCATTTAATTCCATTCAACTGATGTTCATTTTTTACAAAACCATAAATGTCATCGGTTGATCTTTAAATAAGTTACCAAATAATGCAATTGGGACTCTTATGGTTTATATTCCTGAGGGAGTGGGAGGCTTACTTTAAACATTTTGTAACTGGAGGGAAAAGGTGATGATTAACCTGGTTTTAGCACATCCAGCCTTACTTCCATAGTCTTTTTTCTGCCTGTGTAGTCTGTGTAGTTTTGGTTTTCAGTCGCCACGCACAGATGACCCGCTTTACGAATCGCCAGGAAGCCTTTTCCAAGAGTTGCAGCAATAGATGCTCCTAAAAAAGGGAAGGAAATGTTCACATAAGCTGACAGAATAATGAATAAATGTAGCTAATCTTTACACCAAATAGTCCTACAATGTTTGGGAGACAAGTTTTGCATTTGCTACATCTAAATATAGCATTGTAACTTCAGGGGTCAGGTTTCGGATCTTACCCTGAAGCAGCAGCTCTGAATGAGATTTGTCTGAACTTTAGATGCTTTTATTTCCCTCACTCAAGACAAATGACTTTGTTTTCTCACCAAGAATGAATCCCATGGCATCAATCCCAGCAACCAGGTCAATGGGGTCGCTGTGAAACACACTCAGAAGGTCTTTGACACAGTCTGCCAGCGCCTGGATTAGGACCAAAACAGGGAAAAATTCACAACATGCACAGCTTTAAACTACTTGTTACAACAACAGCTACAGATCACATGCCTCTTCTCTTTTATTGTACCTGCGAGTTGCAGTAGAGTCTGGAAGGGTCCAGCCAGGCAAACTCTGGCCCCTTTGTATTGGGGGCCATGAGTGAAAGGTACCATCCTTTCTGCCGATCTGCAGGAACAGCCAATACGTCCATTAGAAGTAGCTGCGGTAACGCAGTCTGTGCAGTCAGAGGGAAAGACTGAGGAAAACTAACGGGACGGGGAGGAAGACATTCGCCTATATCAGATTCCAGAGGGGTGGGTGGGACTGGACCCTGTATAGCTTCACTCTCCTGTTTGTGCTGGATTTCAAAGCAGCTAATCAATTCTAGGACTTGTTTACTTGTCTTTAAGGTTCACTGTGTAGATTCTTAACTTTCCAATGTTCTTTTTTTTCTCCCCCAAGTCCTAAAAGAAACACGGTTTGCAAGAGCTGCACTTTAAATTAGAAAAATTCCTCCATACATTGCTCCTATTTATAACATGTTTTGTCCCATAGAACTCCCAAACTTTAGGTTATTCTACTGTGATTATAGAGGACTCATAGTCCAGACGAAATAATTAACTTATTGTCTTAACCTGTCCTTCCAATTTAACTGGGCTTGAGCTTCTTTCCTGAGATAATTGATTAAAATCTGCAACCCAGTACAGTCATGATCTTAAAGAATTGCATTAAAAGCTCATTCTACAAATCTTTGCTCAGAGACTGTTCAGAACAAAATTTAACTGTACTTTTATATGGCACTTTGTCTTATAATTTAAAATGTGATATAAAAGTCCTGTCACAGTCTGTCTTAACAGTTTGGCAACTCAGAAACTATTATTCATTAATTGGGTTTATCGTCAAAGGTATAGGGGAGGATTTTCGCGAATAGTTGAAAAGACCCGCCTTCTCCATAAAATTAACATGCACAACCCTGTACCTGCTCCCGAGAGGGAAAGCCTATTAAACACGTGCAAGAGCTTGCACAAGCCCATTTCTCCTCGTGCACGCTCTGTTTAAAAGTTGTTTGCATTGTTCATACAAGCTTACTTTCCAAAAGAACATTTTGCAATTTTTTCACTATGTCAAACTCACCACCGGTAGGTGAAAATGGGGACGAGCACGTAGGATGGCGTTACATAAACATAGCACCAGAATGATTGAAAATTAGGTGGACCACTTATTTGGATGATCCATCCGGAAATAGACCATCCTCCACTATACCTTTAATTCTTAGTTTGATATTCTTCAACTGTCAAAATTGAATATAAAAGCTTATATGTCTCAAACATTGTTGCTGAAATGGTGAAAAAAATACAGAAGGTCATTTTATGTAAAATAAAACAAAGAGAGAGTTTTCAGTTTGTGTGAGTGAGCTGTTGAACACTGAACTCTTTGTTTGGTTCCTGCTGTAAATCAAAAGGAAACCAGGATCCTGGGAGAATCAGCTCAATCAGGACTTTCGTGAGATTTGCTGATAAACAATTCTTTGTATTTTACTAGATGTCTAACTCATTACTTCAGCTTTAAAATCTAAAAAGCCAAAGATTCTCAGACACTAAAACAATTAAAGTCTTTTAGCTCCATCCAACTTTTACAGTATTAGTAACTAATATATTATTTTGCAAATTTGTGATGCTACAGCCACACATCTCAGGATGTTTATTGGGATTTTATGTTTTAGACCACCACAAAATAGTAAATAACCACAAAGGGGGAAAATATTTAGTTCCAAAGATTTTAAAGGTTGAGTATATTTCTATTTAATTTCCTTAACTATGATGCCCCTTGATAAAATCCATTTAAACTGGTTTTCTCTTAGAAGTCATAAATCCATGTTCTTTAAAAGCCTTAAAAGAGTTCCACATGGAGAGACTCACACAGACTGAAGCTGCAATTAGAAAAGCTTTATTGATATGAATGAAATAAGTTCATTGGTGCTCGGGCCCTGGCAGAACAGTTTGATGCTGTGAATCGAAATTCACTAGGATGAGAAATCTAGGAAATAGA
>NW_015150467.1:2468397-2470711 GCF_000732505.1 Cyprinodon variegatus
CCACCCCCAGGGCGCAGACACTTGTGGTGGAATAAGCTACAGGATAAGAGGGACTGAGAATAGCCTGAGAGTGAGGGAGCAGATGGGGCACAGGTGGGTGAAAGTTTGCTGGTGTGCAGGAGGGAAGCTAGGCCAGGAGCTAAATGAAAGATGATTGGCTTCAGAGGACGTGCAGCCCCCATGATGACTGGCTGAAGCTTGAAGTGGGAATTCAGCAGATATCAGTGCTACAGGTGAAGCAGATGAGTATTCCTGATTGAATTTCTGCTTGAGCTTCATTAACAATACTTAGTAACATGAAGACAAAGGACCACAGCAGACAGGTCAGGGGAAAATGTTGTGGAGAACTTTTATTCAATTTAATTCAGTTAATTTCTATTGCACCAATTCCTAACATTGGTCATCTCAAGGCATTTTACGGAGACAATTCAACCAGATCAAACAGAATAGTTCAAAGGTTTCTATCTAAGGAAAACCAGCTGATTGCATCGACTCATTGACTCTCCAGCAATCCCTTACACCAAGCATGCATGAAGTGACAGTGGAAAGGAAACTCCCCTTTTAACAGGAAGAAATCTCCAGCAGAAGTTTAAAGCATAAGTTGGTTATAAAAAAAAGATCCAAAGCTAAAAAAAAAAAAGAAAAAGTGACCTGACTGTTAATCTGACAAAAAGAAGTCCAACTTAGATAAAAGGCTGCAGAAGGAGACCATCACTGGGAAGAGAAGATTAAAGACACATTGAAGTGGGAGTTCTGCAGAGATCAACATCAAAGATGGGAAAATGACAACTATTGTTGCTTGAGGATCAGTTTCTGAAAAAGCTCAAGTAGAGTTCACGTTTACTGTGGCTGAAACCTGACCCTTTGTCTAACTGTATCCAAGATATATATCTCTGCTCTGAGTCTGAAAGGTGCTCACTGTTTTTACATAAACTAATATCTGAAATTTCATCCTAGTTTTTATTAAACAGAGCTCAAGCTGAGGGCTGAAGGCTCAACCTGTGATTTTCCCACAGTCTAAGTCATGTGTGCCTTAAACCAAAATATGCTGTAAAAATTTTTTCCATAGCAGAGTTACACACTCAAGTTCATACAAATGTGTAGAAAACTAATTAAAAAACACAAATCACGGAATATCTGTATTACATTGTAGGGGCTGGTGGATGAAATACAATTTTACAGAGATACATTATTCTTATATGCATTTAAAACCTTAGAATAAAATGTCTTCTGTGGTTAAAATTAGCATTGATGGTGTAAGATAAGATATGGGAAAACCTGAGAACCACAAATAAAATACAATGCATAAGTAAGGTGTGATACCTACTCTTTATAAGAAGATTGAGGTTTTATCCTTATGAAAGAAAGAAATGTTTACATATTGAAAGAGATAACAAACTAACTTTCAGCAGGTCTCACAAACGAAGGAGAAATTATGAGGAGGAAAACCACCTTTCAGAATATTTGAGGCAGAAAACAGCTTCTGTTCAATTTATCACCATGGAAATAATTTCTTTAAGGTATTCAAGTATTATAAAAAATAGATCTAAATAATTAAAAAAAACTGCTCTTTTTAACCCTTTAGTTGTAATTATTTCCCAGTTTTTCTATCATTGTACCATTTTTCATCTATTTTTGTCTTGATTGCTGTTTGAACCAATCAACTCTAACAAACAGACCTCTATTTAAACTATAAGTAATCTGAGCTATCCTGCTGTAGGTAAACAGTAGCTACCGCATACTAGAGCCACAGAATATATTTCCTGCAGTAGAAATCTCGAAACCCTTGGTTGTTCTCATATAAATAAATAAATAAATAAATAAATAAATAAATAAATAAATAAATAAATAAATAAATACATATATGCATATATGCATATTGCTGCAGGGTGTAAGATGCTGACAGGGAAAGCATGGAGCGCCATAAAGTCTTTGGAATAGTGCACAGGAACATCTGTACAGAGTATGGGCTGGAAACCCCAAGATCAAAGTGGAAACACCTCCAAAGATGGTAGAGAATGACCAAGCCAAGATCCTGTGGGACTTCCAGATACAGACGGACCGAATGACAAACCATCCGGACATTGTGGTGGTGGACAAAAAGCAGAGGAAAGCCGTTGTGGTTTACATAGCAATACCAGATGACTGCAACATCAAGAAATAGGAACATGACAAACTAGAGAAATACCAGGGGCCCAGAGAAGAGCTGGAGAAAACCTGGAAGGTCAAGGTATCAGTGGTACCCATGGTTAAGAAGGTAAGGAAGAGTTATATATATATATATATATATATATATATATATATATATATATAT
>NW_015150467.1:2470741-2478924 GCF_000732505.1 Cyprinodon variegatus
TATATATATATACATTTGTGCGTATGATTGATATTTCTACCATCTCCACTAGATGTCAGTAGTGCTTAATGTCTGAACCTTTAAGTTGTGTTATCCATTGTATCCGAGTGTATAAAAAAAAATTCAGAGTATTAAATATATATGGTGCAATTTTGCAGTGTTTTGGTTTTGTGTTGTCAGTGTGATGCAGAGTCATGATTTAGAGTTTTTAGAGTTTATGGAGTTTTCTCAACAGTTCAGTTTTCTCAACTCTATAATTGAGTTAAATAGCACAAACTGATTTTACTAACAACGACTAAGTTTAAGATCAAGCCAACAAGTATCTGTCAAAAGTATGTACTAAGGGGGGAAATAACTGGACAGATGATGCTCTGACATGGGATATGGAGAAGACTGAAACAACTGGGTTCAACAAGACAAAAAAAAAGAGAAGAGGAACAAAAAAAGCCTAGTTACTTCCAAGTCCCTCTAGAGGGCACTGTTCTGCCATCAATACGGTGTAAGCTTCTCATGTCTAAAGGGTTCCAATTTATTATTATGATAATATTAATATTATCACATCAAGAAAATGATAATGTTATAATTGTAGCTCTCATTAAGGGCATTTTAAACCCACACATTCTCAGGCCTGAGATAATTTATCACCTCAATTTGAGGAAGAACCAAAATAATTTAAAAAACACTCCTTAAAGTATTTTTTAAAATTACAGGTAAGTCAAACCCAGTGAACATGGTTGTATGTTTCCTTGTATTTAGTACAGATTACCTCCACAGGAACAGATGGATTATCAGACTTGTTCTCCTGCCCCAAATTCGTCCCACACTGGGCACTTCAGTTCATGGGAAAGTTTTTTCATCATTTTTTTTTCTCCCACTCCTTCGAGATGTGATCGAATGTTGCCTCTGGTGATTTTACATCATTTTTCTCCGCCTTCCAGTAATCTGATTTCAGTGCCTTGTGTGGGTTGGATCTCCTCCTCTAGAGTCTCAGAATAAGACCAGCCATGTGACAAAACACTGGGCTCATTAGGAACCCAACCTGATATGAAGGTTGTTTTTTTTTTCTTGGAACAAAAAGCAAGTTCCAACCAAATACATGAAACTTTAACATGCATCATTTAAATTTAGACTTAGATTTATAAAATAAGATACATACAAACAAGACATGATGACTAAGATAAGAAAATATTAATTGAAGCTGCAATAGTATTTCTTTACGTATATTGGTCTTTTTACTTTTAATAATGGTAAATTAGTCAATGTTTTTCACACATTTTACAGATAATCTGAAATATTTGGAAAAAATGAGTATTTAGCCTTCCTAAATAAAAAAACATCCTTTATTTGTTTGGGGTATAACTCAGCCAGGCTGCTGCATATGCTTTTTTCCACTTCTTTTTTGAAAAAACCCTATATTTTAAGTCTTGCCACAAATTTTCAGTTTAGCGCTCGAGGTTGATAAAACCATTCTACACCATCATTTGGATAGCACCCCTGTCACTGCTAAAAATAAGCATCCTCACAGAATAATGTGTTGAACCGGATGAACAGTGCTGCAGCTGGAAAGTGATGACTAACAGACTGCTGTTTTCCCACCTGAGTTGTACATCTCTGCAGCTCCTCAGGCTGCTTTAACGATTAAAGTTCTTCTTGCCTGTCATGTTTAGTTGGTTGTTTAGTCTTTTTCCTGATTTTTGATGGCGCTGAAGAACTGCTGCAAATGTTTAAAACGATGCATAATTATCCTTCCACTTCTGAATGCACTTAAAAAATTAAAAGATACTTCCGCAAATGACTGTAGCTGTATGTATGATCATAATTTCCATGATACAAGATTACATTTAAATGGTTGCTGGTCTTATCTAGATGGGAAGAAAGAAATAGTAGTAAAGGTTTACATGAGAAGGTGCTATAATGAGAAAACATCTAAAATAGAATAAAATTTCAACTTAAATGACATCTTTTGGATCAATTTGACCTACATTTTTTGGCGAATTTGGCACAAATACTTTGACCCACTTTGACCTTTGGAGTCACTCAGTTTTCGTGTGACAGTTTGAAACCCCCTCTCCACATTCCTCAGCAAGAGGGTTTTGTCCTGACATTGGCATTTAGGTCGGCACCAATCCAGTGCCTTGTTTTGTGGCGCTTGGAGGATGTCCAGTGTCCTGTGTTGGCACAGTCATCCCATGCCTGTTACCATGGAAAAGCAGGCAAGCTTGAATTCCTCCACGCATTTTCTCAGAGTAAATCTCCTCTTTCACCGAGGGAGGGTCTTAGAAGGTAACCTGCGGTCACTTCTCTCAGTTTATCTGCTGGAAAAACCTGGAGGTTCAAACTCGGATCAGTTTTAACCCTCTGCTCTCCTTTGGGGCAACCTTACAGCAGTGGTCATATACCTGCTGATCAAGCAAAAGAAACATCCTAAAGAGGTTAATCCAGCTCCTTTGACTCCTCCCCATATGGTCATTCTTCGCGTTATGAATCGCGCCACCTTGTCTTCGCCTTAAAAGTGAGAGGGTTGCGCCATTCCAGCACCAGACGTGCTGGGAGCTGTCTCCATTACGCGTGGTGCTGAAAGTGCCACCCACCGCATCATGTGGTCAGTTTTCTTCGTCTTTCTGTCTTATCTGGACAGAAACGTGGTGAGAGGTGACTTCCTGAGCAGCGCTTTGGACGCAGAGAAAGAGAGCAGGGAGATGTTCTCCATGATCAACGGCACCTTCTGCGCAAAGATGTCCCTCATTGGGGAAAACGTCCTCTACCAGGTGTCGGATGGAGCCGAGGTAGTTCGGACCGTAGTGAGCCCCAGTGGGAAGCTGGTGACTTGCTCTGTCGTAGTGAACCAGATGGAGGTGAAATCGTTTTTGCACGAGTGCAGGCTGGGGCTGAAGAAGCGGAGAGCCGGGCACCAGCTGGAGGCGCGTTTTGCGCGCATTGATGAGGACAAGCTGCTGTGCAGGGAGTTTAATCTGAGGTCCGAGGGCAGCAGCGCGGCTTGGAAGAACACAGACACAGAGGGAGGGCAGGAGAAGGTTTTGAAAAGATCCAAGAGGGGCTTCACCTACCCGGGGACCCTGTGGTGTGGAGCCGGAAACATGGCGGATAACTACAACCAGCTAGGTAAGCGCATGGCTTTGTCTGAATCAGATGATGCATCTAGATTAAATACACATATGGCTGTGACCTCCTATTTGCAGGAGAGTTTGCAGACACGGACAGCTGCTGTAGGACTCATGACCACTGCGCTCATGTCATCCACGCCTTCTCATCAAACTATGGATACACTAATTTCAAATGGCACTCCCTCTCCCACTGTGACTGCGATGATGAGTGAGTGAAACCCTTCATTGATTTATTGCTTTATTAAAACGCTGGGTGATAAGCAGAACAGGAAAAACGTTAAAAAAAAATATTAGAAAAAGGCAGGTAAGAGTAAGTGGTTAAAAACATTTGAAAATATTTTTCATCTGCAGAAGGTTTTAGTCATTTTATCTTAAGTTTATGATGTCATAATTAAGAAAATGCATCCTATTGTATTGTTAATTCAACTCATTGGTTGGCTTAGTACTATATATATATATATATATATATATATATATATATATATATATATATATATATAAAAGAACAAAAACAAAGAAAATGATAAAGCATGAAGAATAAATAGGTCAGTATTAGGGTGGCCAGTGGGCTTAACTAGAGGTGCGTCCTCATGAAATAACACATAAGCCCTTATAAAACCTCTAAATAGAAAAAAGATACAAATTTTAATGTGTAGAATTTAGTGAACTAAAAAATGTGTTTAGAAATTCAACAGAGACAAAGTAAAATAAAATATGTGCCTCTAAGTTTGTAGCAGGGCAGTAATCCCAGAAAAATTATCCATTTATTTACATGATGCCTGTCTGTTACAAAACAAAAACATGTTTTTGGGGTCATTCTTTATTCCAGATTTTATCCTGATGTTTTTTAGTTTAGATCACTTGTTTTATTTATTTGTTTTTTTTTTTTCTAAAGGTTAAAAGCTTGTCTGAGGAAAGTCAATGACACATCCTCCAGGGTTGTCGGTCAGGCCTTTTTCAACGTCATCGGTGTTCCCTGCTTTGATTTCACCTATGAGGAACAGTGCGCTGAACGCCACTGGTATGGCCTGTAAGTATCAATGTCCAGTTACATGTAGAGCTGTAGCTCACTATGAATGAATAATCCATTTCTTCCATTTGTTCTTCTTTGTCCTGCAGGTGTAAGCGATACGAGAAGTTCCCCATCGCTGTGCTGAGAGAAGCGGTGCCTTATGACTACGGAGGTATTGATGTCATAGATGAGCTGACGTTGGCTCCACCAAAGCGTGAAGAGTCAACAAAGAGGAAGGAGGAGGAGCAGCAGGAGAGTCCGACTCAGAGTACGATATCAGAGCCTTCACTAACAAACGTTGTCACGGCAGCCGAGGACTTTATCAAGTTGCTTGCCACCGTCTCCACATCTCAAAGCTCCAACGCTGACCACGACAAGGAGGAGACGCAAGCATCAGAGAAGAAGAAGAGAAAGAACATGGGGAAGAAGAAGAAAACTAATAAAAAGCACAAAGGTAAAGGAAAAGGGAGGAAGAAAAAGCAGAAAACAGATGCAGGTTTGAAAGCGGAGGAAGGAGCTGTGGTTCCACCTCCTGGCAGCAAAGCAGAGGACGTATTGGCTCTGAGCAATTTCATTAGTGAGTCCAGCAAACAAGACCGGTCAAAGATAAACACAAACAGAGTGGAGGACAGAGAATTTGAGCCTAGGAGAACAGACGAGCGCTCTAATGCAGTCATGAAAGATGAACCTGCTGCGGATATGGAGACGGTTTCAATTATGTCACCTGAAAATGTTCAGAAGGTGCTGGCTGAGTCAGAGACTGAGGAGATCAAGGAGAAAGCCCTTCTCTCAGATAGGATGACGACTGTTAGGCCTCATAAAACAAAAACTAAAGGACAAAGGAGGGGTCAGAGAAAGAAAAGCAAGAAAATGCCTCCTTCTCCTGAAGACGTCAATTTAAACTCAGCTGACTCTGTTCCAAACATTACTGATATATTAAAGCAAAGATCAGAGCAACATAGCTCCTCTAAAACAAGCACGGCCACTATTCCCATTGTTGTCCCCAAAGTGCAAAGGAGCAGGTCAAAGGACAGAGGAGACAAAGAGGGGAGGAAGAAAAGAAAGAAAGTCAGCTCTGATGCTCCCATTGTTCCCTCTGATCTGCAGAATTCCTCTCCAGACCGCCTGACAGCTTTCCCTCATCCCCAGTCACCCACCACAGCACCGGTCCCTACAACAGAGCTGCCCCTTTTAATCACGCCATTTTACAGACCGGACAGCCAGCTTACAGCTCTCAGCCCGAACTTTACTGCTCTGAAAAGGCGAAGGTCAAAAGATAGAGTGCAGAGAAACAGAAGGAGGAAAACAGCCATTCTTCCCTCCAGTCAAAACCATCCTTTTTCCCACAGCAGCCCTGAAAATGTGAATGTTCTCACTACTCCCCACACCCTCGTTACACAGCAGAGCCCTGTGAGCACTGCTGCGCTGCAAGACATGGATGCCCACAATGAATGGAGGCTTTTTACAACAGCCAGCCCCACCGTGAGGACAAACCTCCGTGTGCATCTGAGCAAACAGCAGAAGAAATCCAATTTGAAGCCAAATGACCCAAATACACTTCCAGTATCACCAGCTGAGGTCAGATCCAACAAGCACTGGATGACCACCATGATGGCTCCATCCATGAGTCCACTTCACTTTTCTATTGAGAGAGCAAGAGCACAGTTTAACAGGAAGAAAAGGAGGAAGGCGTTGCTGTTGAATCGGCAGCAGTAAAGCATGAGCTGCATAATAGACTAGACCAGGAAGGCATTTACCACTTAATCCAGCAAGAACATGTTGGTGCCTAAAATATTTCAATCATACAATCATCAATACTGTTAGGATAATCTTTTTCAATAATCTATTTTGCATGTCAATAATAAAGTCAATAACTAGTTATTAGTGTGTTGGATTATTTATTTTATATCCTGTGGTAATATAGACATGAACTAAAAAACTTTTGTTAACCATTGATTTAGTTATCAATTTAGTTAATTTACATAACCCAAATCTGTTGTCCCAGGCCCCTTCGCACAAAAAAAACAACAACTATGCAATCGAATTATACAGGAAGATTTTAAGTTAAATATATAAATTATACGTTTTTCTTTAAATTGGTTAAAGTGTTTCGATCTAAGGGAGCCCTGCAGATTGTGTCAAGTCTCTGGCTTCCAGTTTTAAAGTGTTAATAAATGGATCCTTGGATGAGCAATGAACCATCAGTCCTCGTTTTTTAGCTGACTTTGCACCTTTCCCTGATGCTGAGCATGCATGCAGCAACGGTGGGGCGGAAAACTGGGTGAAACTTCCGGCAGAACCAGGCTCATTGTCAGCAGATCATACTGGAATTTCTCACAAAAGATTCTAAAGCCTGAAATAAAATACATATTCAAAAATTAATAATTACAAAACAAACTGCAGATCTTTCCAATATTCAATTTCCTTAAACTCTTAGACCAGTAGGTAAAATACTTACGCAAAAAGTGCTTTCAGTGACATGCATACTGTTTACTGTATATTCACTGACCCTCATTGGCCATGTCAGGCTCAGCAGATGGAAAACAATAAAACTAAAAAAATGATGTAAAAAGAAAATAAATCCCACTTTAACATAAACTGTGTGAGCATCTCTGTGGGGTATTTCTGGTTTAAAAACTAGCATGTGTGTCTTAGAGTGAACTTACTTCCAGTGGTTAGAGTACCCAGAAATTTCCTGCAAGTGAGAATACCAATAATTCATGATAATGTTACGTAAGTAAAAGTAAAGCATCTATAATATGTACTCATTTAAACCTGAACAAGTACTGCAATAAAATAAATGGGCATGCTTTATTAATATGTCACTCACTTGCCAGCTTAAAATGTTTGCAGCTTATCCCAGCTGGAAATCTTCCATCCTAGGGTGAAGTTTGATGTAAGAACTTCAGGAGTTTAATCTTAACCTGCTTAGTCTTTGTTCAGAATGTTTTGTGGTCTTTAAATTTCAAACAGTAGAATGGGATTCCATAAAATGCTGATTTTGTGCTTCCTAGGAGCTGCAGGTTTTGACTCTCTGGCTGCCTCCATTGCAGCTGGTTTCAGGTCGGGTCACATTCTCCACACAGATTAGACCCTCTAACATATTAGGGTAGTAATAGCTGGCAAAGAAAACCCCTGGTCAGATGATTTTCACATGCTTACATAAGAAGACTATATGCAGGAATTTGAACATGCACAATCTCCTTATTTGACCTCTGTTACTTTCACGTTAAGAGGCACTTTATTCTAGCACTTTATCACAGCATAGCAACAGAAAGGGGAAGTAAAACTCACAGCAACACACAGCCTCACTCTGTGAGGTTTTTGTAAACCCTCAAATATCCAAAACATCTTGATGCTCAGCCTGTTATACAGTTCGTCTATTAGGGGGCTCCATGTTTCCGGATCCAAACACAGAGATGAGGCCTGTAGGTTCATGATTTCAGTTGTAGATGAACGCAGGAAACCAACAAAGCTGACTGGTGGTAAAGACACAGTGACCGAGAAACCAAGAACTGAATAAGTTGAGATCACAGTAATGAGGGGCAGATGAGTAAATGAGCAGATGAGAGGCTGCTGGAGAGCTTAGATGATGGAGAAAAGGCATCCATCCATCCATCCATCCATCCATCCATCCATCCATCCATCCATCCATCCATCCATCCATCCATCCATCCATCCATCCATCCATTCTTCCATAGGGCAACACAAGCGGTCCGTCAGTAAGTACACTTAAGCCAAAGCAGAAGAGTTTCCATGATGAGTGAGGGCCGAATAGTGTTGTCAGCAAGGAAGGACGTAGGAAGAAGAAGTAGGATGCTTCCTAATGATAGTTAATTTAGACTCCTGCAAATATACCCATCTTTACATGTTTTAAGTCTTATAATGAAGAGTGTCAGTCTGTCCCTACTGTGGCCTGTAACTTTCATGATTTGCTGTTCTTTTCCAGAAGGCAGCAATTCCACTTTGTTTTCCACCAATCATGTGCAAAACCAACCAAAGATACAGGACGTACAGCCATATATGCATACAGTCATATCCTAAGC
>NW_015150467.1:2479182-2480756 GCF_000732505.1 Cyprinodon variegatus
GACATTAACCAGCAAGTTCTACTGTACCTGTCAATCTGTGGACTCTTCGTTTTGGATCTTTCAGGTTTGGCCACTTGTTTTTATTTAGCTCAGAAAAGACTTTAAACACTCAAATAAATACATCTAGCCTGAATAAATAGACAGATATCAAGTAAAAAATTTTTTTTAGTTGCAAAGTTTGCTGAGATGGAAAAGTAATGTCATCTTTTCTGTCCTCTCAACTAGCTTTTGCTTGACAATTCTAGATATTAGCTTCTGTTTTCAGTTCTAAACAGTAGTCGTGCCCTTACGTTTTGTGCAAAGAATCATATAAGACTGAAAGTTTGCTTTGGTATTTCTTCCGTGTAAGAGCTAGTAATCTCGACATTTTAATGCTGGTTTACAAAGACCATAGCAATATGCATTTTCTGAGCAAGAAAATAAGTAAAGTTTGAGTCCAGGGTCACATTTTCTGACAGTTTAGAAAAATTGGCAATATATTGTTGGCAGAAAAAAATTATATAATTGCTGAAGTCTGAACATTCACTTGCTGTCTGATCTGTGACTTAGTTTAAATGCTACAGCAGTCATTTTTAAAGTCTCCTGTAATTGCAGAAATAGTATTTAGAGTCAGATGGTACTTTTGGTAAGTAGTGCATCTAGACTAATCTGTGCCAACCTACGTCATGTCCTTGTGAGGATGGACACAATGTTATTGGCAGGAATGTGTGGAGTCAAAAGAGAGCGTTTGCAGAGAAAAAAAACAAAAAAACAGTATTGGACTCCTTGACCAGATTATTTTTCTATATCTCAGTTAGTTCATCATCACACTTTAAAACAAAGACAATATTTTTAAGAATCTAAAAGCAATAAAAGCATAATTGAAACCTCTTCCTTAAAAAGTTATTTATCAAAAAATGTTGCAATTTAAAATATGTTATGATTGAAAGAATATCATGCCAATTATATTATGTTGTGCATTTTAAAATCCCATGTTTAACATCACCTCATGCAACATCACCTTGTGCTCTTGTTAAAGCCTAAACAAAAGATGTTCTCCCATGTTTTTTTTTTAAGTTGTTGCGTGCCTTGACCTCACCTACTAACACTATCTAAGATAATGGGTCATAGAAACGAAAGCTGAAGATATAATATAATCGTGTGGTCTACAGCAGGCTCTTTCTACAGTTTATATTAAGGTTCCTAATCAATCAGAAAGAGATGTTTCACCTTTATTTGAAGTATGCAAAGAGACAAAAAATTGTCTTCTTCTTATTCTTAAAAAAAGAATAAAAAAAGGAACAAAAAGCAAACAAAAAAATGTTAGGAAAAGGTTTGAGAAGAGAGGGTCAGTGTCAAGGACGTCCAGCTCTAAAGCATAGAAATGCTGGTATCTCCCCATTGTAGAATCCAACGTGAGTCAAACTAAGGTAAAGGTGCTTGACAAAAAGGTGGGACCACCTGGAAAAATATAAAACTGAAGATTCCAAAGTACCTTTTTGTGAAAAAAATAACAACCTTTAACGAGGTATTTTGTTGGCTGTTAGTCGAAAATTGTCATAGTTATCAGAAATAAAGAATTTAATTTCACATCA
>NW_015150467.1:2481909-2506106 GCF_000732505.1 Cyprinodon variegatus
TATATATATATATATATATATATCTTTAAAAACTTGAATAAAAAAAAAAGTTCATAAAAAACGTTAATGGTATAAAAAACTTATTAGACCTTGCTGATTATTTCTGAAACTTAGAAACAGAGGTAAACGCTATAAGGTTATGTTTTTAGTTTTTTTAAACAATGTAATTCGTAATTTGCTTGGTAGGACCTTCATTTTTTTAAACTTTTTTTTTCTGTTTACATTCCTTTCCAGTAGGTGGCGGTAGTGGCTTTTTAAATTGTTTTCCAACCGCCATTAAACAATAGGTGTAGGATGAAGAAGCTTGTGCGCATGCGCTAAGTCTTTTCCGTCGGTTAGTTTGATATTTCGGTAACATAATGTATCAATCTCAGCAGTTTAAAGAGTTCATCAAAGAAAGATTAACTGCTGCTGCTGAAGAAATCTTCTCAGAGTTTGAAAAAACTCTTATTCGATACGAGGAAACGGCCAGACTGCTGGATGCCTACTGGAAACCACATATAAGCCTGCACAAAATCGGTATGGAGGAAAACATTCATTTGTGTCCATAGTGGAGGTTTTGTTCACCCTAATCTTCTTTTACTATTTAGAATTAACTTATCAAGCCTCACCGTTCTCTTTCGGACGTCCTTGCCTTTCTAGTGATGTTTCATGTTTCTGTATTTCTCCCATTAACCATGATAGAGAAAACTATGTCTAGAAAAATACTATTTTTGTCTAGAAAAGTAGTATTTTAGTAGTAATTACCTCCCAAAATACACTCAGAAAGGTTTAAATGTCTGTTTTTTGGGGGGGGCATTTTAAGAATAAAAAAGCATATCATTTTGTTATGCTCCAGGGTTTATTATGAATGAATGAATAGGAAAAAACAAACAAAAAAATAAATGAATCAAGCAAATAGACACAAAAGAGACTAGTTAAGATCAACCAAACAAAACACCAATTTCCAAACTAAATTCACCTGAACATAAATAGAGACAAAAGCCTCCACCAAATAAACAAATACAACCAGAGATTAATGAAAATTATGACTTAACGTTTAGATTTTAGATCAGTTTTAGTTTTTATACCTCTGAAACAGTTAAGTGTAACATTCAAACATAGACAAATAGACATAAATCACATAAACCTCAGAAAAATCAATAATCTCCCATAAAAAAACTCCAAATCTTTTCATTTTCTGGCCTCAGGTTTGGTCACACTGTGCAGGATCATCCCAGCTGATAACCAGGAGCTGCTTTTAATCACATTTAGGGCTCCAACTAAGGATTATTTTGATAATTGATAAATCTATTTTTATTATTTTTTTGATAAAAAATCGCATAGCAAAATTTTTTTTTCATGAAATCAAGCATGGGAAACCAAAACAAAGCATACTGACAGACGAAAAAGTTATTTTTTTTCATATAAAAAAAAAGGTTTTCAGCAAAATGTTTATATATTTTTTTTATACAATTTTCATATAATTACTGCTCTAAGTGGGTTGCTGTGTCAGCTAAAGGCATGTTTTAGTCTCCACACTCCATTTAATGAACTGATTACTAAATTAGTTGACAATTATTTCAACAATTGATTAATCACGATTAATCCAATGAATTGTTTCAGCCCTAATCACATTAGAAAAAGCTCTAGTAAGAATGGTGTCAAGAATTAGATCTTGAAATGATCATCCAGGTTGTCTCACAACGATTATTGCAATTCTGTTTTACTTGTGTCAGCAGTCAGCTTTGGCCACACATTAGATGGTACAAAATTCAGCTGTCTGACTCTTGATCGATTCATCTAGAACAGCCCACATCACTTTGGCTTTATCTGCTCTTCATTAGCTTCCAGTCTGTGTTGAATCATTATAAGACCCAAGACACTAATTCATCCCAAGACAACCTGCTTCATCCCTCCCTATGGCTGTGGAAACATTTAAAAAAGCAACTAAAAAGTTTGTTTTTTTTCAATCCGTAAAAGTCAGTGGATGACTGAGAATCTTCATAAGCATTTTTTTTTCAACTTTTTGTTTTCTATTTCTATTTATTACCCTGTACATCAGTTTGTAGTTTTTATCTTCTAAAATCATTTATAAATAAACATTATTTACTTACCTACTTCTCTGCTTATCCATTTAATTTCACAGACTGCCCTCAGCATAGTATCTGTACAGAGGAGGAAGTCTCTGATGAGGAGCCATTCTGTAACCAGAAGAGTAACTTCAGCGAGGACCAGAATGAACCAGAACTTCGGCAGATTAAACAGGAGGAATTCTGTAGGTTCCAGGAAGAAGAGGAACCAAAGGAATGGACGAATGGATCGATGCTGAATACTAGTTTTGAAAAAGGTAGAAACACTGACACTTCCACCTTAAAAACCCTTCTTTGTTAATATTTTTAGTAAATACATATTTACTATTTTCTTAAAGGTATAGTGGAGGATTTTTGCGAATTTTTGAAAAGACCCAATCTCTCCACTTAAAAAAATAAAAATAAAATACATGCACAACCCTGTACCTGCTCCCGAGAGGGAACACCTATCAAATGCATGCAAGAGCATATGTGAACCCATTTCTCTTTGTGCACGCTCCGTTTAAAAGTTGCTCTTTGCATTAATCATACAAGCTTACTTTCCAAAAGAAGATTCGCAATTTTTTCACTATGTCAGGCTCACCACCGTTAAGTGAAAATGTCGACGAGCACGTTGGACGGCCTTATGTAAATATATCACCAGAGTGATTGACAATTAGGAGGACCACTTATTTTGATGATCCACCCAGAAAAAGAACTTCCTCCACTATACCTTTAAAGCTCTTTACAGAAGTTAGAATAGCTTTCCTCCAAAATCACATCTCCGTCAGTATTTCTGCAGCAACATGTACAGTTTGTGTCTCTTCAAGTGTGCTTTTAACTCGGAGTTTAGCTTCAGCTCTGTCTGCGCTTCTGTTTCAGAACTAAAGCTGAGGGTAGCCTGCAGGACTGGTGGTTGAAGTTTAGGGTTTGAATTGTATTTAGTACGGATGTAAGTTAAGTTTGTACCACAGGACAGCACCATATATGATATGCCATTTTCTGCTGATAGAGATTAGGAATTGGAAAAAAACCAAAAAACATTTCTGTTCTTTGAACAAATAAAAGCTCTTCAGGTTTCTGTTTGCTACGCCTTCCCGGCACATTTAACTGACAGCCTGTTACGGTGCACTTTGTGCAGAAGCTCAAATTCATTTGACATTAATCACATTAACCTAAGCAGGTAAAGGGAAAACCTAAACCTATGGAAATTGCATTTACAAATTTCTAAATGGTGCATCCCCCTAGTAAATGATTTTTGTGATTAGTTATCAAAGTTTAACTACAAGATGCTACACAAAGTTCTTTTCTGAAATCGTACTTTATTTTTCTTTTTTATTCCATTAAAAGTTGCATTTTATTCATTCACACCATAGTGGTGGTGATACTTTGTACGTGTATTTCATAAGCTCATATATCTAGTTGCTATTTGATTAGGGCTATTTCTTGTCGATTTTGACGGTCCAGGAAATATCACACATTTATTTCTCCTCAAGATGATAATTAGTCATTTGCTGCTTCTCTTTTCCTCTGTAGATCTTCTACAGCAACAGGTCTATGTGGAAAAAGGAACCACTACAGAGCTGCTAGAGAGTGACTCCAGTCAGGATCAGGAGGAATCGGAACCACAAATCAAAGAGGAGCTGGAGAATTTATTCGGCACGCTGGAGGAAGAACAGGAGGAATCAAACAGTTTCATGCCAACTTCTAGCCATGAGCAACTAGGAAACACTGACTTGAGACAATACCCTGGTTTTCTTGAGAATAGCAGCGTTAGTTATCCAGAAACAAACGATGACCTGAACCAGCCTCGCGCCTATTCTGATTGTCAGGAGGAATTTTATCCAGGAAGTAGGGAATCAGATCCAGAAGATTGTAAGAATACAGAACTGAAGCCAGAAGTAAAACAGTACAAAATTGGGACAGACTTCACTCCAGTGTCAGAGGGGGGGTCTAATGTTGATGCACCCTGGAAGCCTTTTGAATGTGGCATTTGTGGGAAAACCTTTCAGGTTAAATGGAAATTGACCAGACATGTGGCGACCCATGCGGGTAAAACCCTGTTTTCATGTGGCTTTTGTAAGAAATTATTCAATCAAAACAGCCAACTGATCCACCACATGAGAATCCACACAGAAACGCTCGGTCAACATAGCAGCTTGCTTTCTCGTTCAGTGGGCAAGCCTTTCGTTTGTGGCACTTGCGGGAAACATTTTACCAAATCCTACATCCTTAAAAGACACACAAGGGTCCACACAGGTGAGAAACCATTTACCTGCATGATATGTAGTCGATGCTTCAGTCGAAAGGACCACATGCTGGCTCACATGAAAATCCACTTAAGTGAGAAAGGTCCTGGGAGCAGCGACGTCCAGACAGAGTTTAACCCCACGGCGCCCCTGAGCAAACAGCCGGTGATCGAAGGAGTCAGGAAGACCTTTTATTGTGAAAAATGTGCCAAATATTTCAGAGGTCAACGTAGCTTTTTGTGTCACATGAAGAGTCACAGGAGCGGGGGGGCGTTTGTCTGTAAAACGTGCGGACAACATTTCGTTAATTCATCCAAACTGAAAAGGCACGAACAAGTCCACACTGGCATGAAGCCGTTCTCCTGCAGCTCGTGTAAGAAATCGTTCAGCAGAAGTGATCATATGTTGCGACACATGAGAATCTGTAAATACAATAAAAAAAAGCTTTAAGGGGTCAAAAAGATGTAAAGTGCTTCCATTTGAAGGGAGAAATGGACCCGTCCACATGAGAATATACACAGCTGAGACTCTCCTTTCTCAGCTGTGTAGATTCTCTTCCAAATAAGATTTGTAAAAAACAGGCAATCATTTATTGTTGGATATTAGAAATTAGTAGTGTTATCAGATAGTTATAGAAAATCACACTGTAAAAAATAGCTGTAGTTTATTTATAATTTGATCCAAGCAGCATCAGAAAAAGGGGTTTTTATCAGTAGTTATTCAGTTAGGATCTTTGACAGTTGAAATGTTCTTTTTGTTATTCTTTGTAAATATTTAGGGGGATGTACTCTTGTTCTTTGTTTTTTTTTTTTAGGTTTTTATTGCACTAGTGGATGGTTTATTGTAAAATAGGTAGACAGGAAAGGGGGTAATAGAGCGTGGAAGAGACATGCTGCATAGGACCAGTGACTACATGTCGGCCACGTTAAGGACTAAGTCCTCCGTACATGGGTTTCGCGTGCTAAACACTGCACCACCGAAGCACACACATCTTTGTTTCCTAAGTTAATAGTAATCTGTTTATCACCAATCCACAATAAAATCTCCTTGGAGGATGAAGCATAGCAAATCTCATAATGTCTGACAGAGCTGAGGCTCTAACCGGCAGCCCACTGGTTCCAAGAGGAAGCCCCACTGTCGGATGTTAACCCCTAACCTGTTACCACTGTTCCTGTTACATGGTGTTGTTCATGTGCTGTTAGGACAAATAAAATGTTCACAATGTATTTTCATTGATCCGTCTTCTTCCGCTTATCCGGGGTCGGGTAGCGGGGTAACTGCTTCAGTAGGGAGGCCCAGACGTCCCTAGTCACTTGGGCCTGCTCATCACCACACAACATCGTCTGTGAATTAGAGTGTCCAAGACATGCGGCTGCAGGTCGCATGAAACAACAAAGTCGATCATTAAACTACGGCCGAGGGTGTCTTGGTGCCAAGAGCACATATGTACACCCTTAAGCTTGAGCATGGTGTTCGTTATAGACGATCCATTAAAAGCACAGAAGTCCAAAATCAGAACACCAGTCAAATTCAGGTCAGGTGGCCCATTCCTCCCAACTACGCCTCCCCAGGTCTCACTGTCCTCGTCCACTTGAGTGTTGAAGTCCCCCAGAAGAACAATGTTTTATTTTTGACTATTTTAGATTTAATGTTTTTTTAAAGACTAGTGGGATTCTTTCATTTCTATTTCTATTGTTTTATATAAAGATTGTTATTGAAATTGTTTTAAATAAAATGGGAAAACAGGGTTTCCATACAAGAAGAACATATTTTGTTTTTATTGCAAATTGTTCAAATTTGTGTAAAATCAATGTGGTTTATTGTTAAAAAAAAAACAAAATTAAACACCCAGGTTGAATTGATTCATTTGGATGTGAGTATTATATGGTCATCTTTTCTTAGATTAAAGAAAGTGAACCTTTTTCCCCAATAAATGAAATCCATTGAAAATCATATTCTTGTGTATCTCTGTTTTGTTGCATTGGATACATTTCCATGTTGTCGATGATAAATGGATCAATTAAATTAGTTCATTAGATTACAAAAATAATTATTACAAAAACATGGATTACTTTCTTTTTCTTAATTTAAATTCAGACAAAATATAATTTTTCGTTTCCAGTATTTTTATTGTAAAGTAGCAAAAAATCCCAATGAAAAAACGTCCTAATAGATTCAGTAGACATGCATCCAAGATCTGTGATCCTTAAAAATGACAGAAGGAACTTCTGCACTGAAGCCATCAGACTGAAGAAGTAAATGTCCTCTTTTGACCATTTGAGAAACTTGTTAAATAGTTCTTTTCTCCAGTTAACTCCAGCTTGTTTTCCCTGTAATAATTTAAAGAGCTTTGGTGAAATCTTCTATCAGCAGATGTTTTTTTAAATATATTAAATATCCAGGTTTCTTGTACAACCATCTTTCACATGCACAATACTGCCAAGGTTACTGTCCTTGCAGCCAATGGTGCAGCAAAAAAAGCACTCTACTGTAGGGATGGATTTTGTTATTTCCTGCTGTCAAGATAAATTTTCTAACAATATGCAGACCGATTCCTAAATGTCCTGGTCACAGAATACACAAGAAAGAAACTTGAATGGTTTTGTGAATTGCAAATGAGGTTTTTCATGCTATTCCTACAAAATATCTGATTCTAAATGTTAAAGAAATCCAACATCCACAGGCACTTGTCTTTTGTTTCTTTATGTACTACTAGCTAGATATCCTCCATATTCCATTGAAAAAAAACTATTTGATTTATTTGCTTCTTTGTTGGTTTAAAGTCATTGATAATTTATCGATGACAGCTTATTGCGTCTTTATACCAGCCTTACAATTGGGGAAGAAATAAATAATAAAATCAAGTTGTAGCAATCAATTCAGGAACGTTGAGTTATGAGCTTTTCTCACACATTTTAAAGTATTTTTGACACCCAAACATCTGGATTCAAATGTTTTGACGGATCTTTTGTCAGATTTTTTTCAGATGTCCGCTACTATACATTAATGCTACATATACCGATGCTTTTAGCTTGCAATGATTTAGTTCAAAAGGTTGTCTTGTAACTGAAAAAAATCTGAAGTTAAACAATAACTATGGTTCTGTGAATTCTTGGATGAGGACCAGTAGCTGTAAACTAAGTGGATGTGTCTCCTTTCACTCCACACAGGTTGAAATTCTAATTAAAAGTCATGTCGGTGACATAGCCCACCTGAGAGTTAGGTGTATAAATAATACCAGGAGAGCTATGGTTGATGTCCTGGGATCTTCTTTTGAGAAATCAAGTGATCAGTGAGAGTCATTTATCCCAGATTTCACAGAACCTTAGTTACACTGTAACTTGTCACTGCTCTGTTTCCTACCTTCCTGACTGCCAGTGGCAATAAACAAAGTGGATCACTTATGCAACCCATGAGGAACAGGGCACTCACCTACTGCTCAATAAAGTTTTGGCCAATGCAGAGGTGGTAGAACTGTGAAAACGTGCATAGAAATGCCCAAGATGCCAAAAGACCACACAAATGTTCCCCAGCTGTATATCTCTCACAACAGCCTAAGTCAGTTGTGCTTGTTGCGGAATAGCACGTAAAGCTAATGGGTGCAGCTGCAACCACAGATGTCAGTGCAGTATCATCAACCAAAATGTGAAAGCCTCTGCTTTTAGAGTGCATGTCTTCTGTTTTTGAACATGACAGACAAATAACTGGTCTAACTGAAAAATAGCAGCTGTATTTTTAGCTGCTGTGCAACGATGCAACGTAACTTATCCAGCCTCTGTTCCTTAAACAGGAATGGGGAAGGCAGTGTGCACCTAGCTTGATGGCCATGTTCATATAGCCCAGGAGAAGCACCTTTGGCAGCAATGTAATGTTGGGCCAGATTCCTGGATCTGTCTACCTTCAAATGCAAACAGGTAGTGGTCACAGCAAAAGCATAGAGCTCAGTCACGTACTTAGCCACATCTCAGAAAACCATTTTTTTTTTTTCCAGAGACAGCATTTTCAGTGGGATTTCATACACTGGCTGAAGGGGTGTCCCACAAAGGGACCAAAATACCATTGCAAGGTTCCATATATTCACTGGCTTTTCTTTGGACGATGCAAACCTCTGTCCTATCTGATGGATGTCCTTGATGAGTAGTGCCCCCCACACCTGTCTGCCATATTTTTGGCAGTGATTCACTGAATTAGCTGCCAGATGAACCTTTACGGTTGACACTGCCTGTCCAGCATCAGAAAAACATTGGATGTGCCCTTTAATGTTCTGCTGGGGCCAAAGAACCACGTAAGACCCGTTGTCCCTACACTGTGTGTCTGCTGTCCAACATAGGGTATCATCTGCGGCAACGTCGTGCAGCAACCACACCATGCCAGTTAGCGGTGTCTCTTCAGCAGTGGAGAAGAGCTGTGCCCAATGACCTGACTGCAACAGGAGGTCCATGTGGAGGACCAGCATTGCAGGGGGAGATGAAGAAACCCCAAGCCATAGTGGACTGCCATACTCTGAGGTTCTGTTTCATGAGCAAGGAGACCCAGAGGGAGGTTCCACTTCTCCTAGAGGGACTGAATTGGAGGCCCTCACAGACATTCTGTCGCCCAGCTTCCCGAATTAGGCTACGTTCACACTGCAGGCCTTGATGCTCGATTCCGATTTTTTTGTGAAATCCGTTTTTTTTGTGTTGCCGTTCATATTTCCAAATATATGCAACTTGTATATGATCTGTGTAAACTGCATTCATACAGGTTAAGTGTCCCGCATGTGCAGTAGAGGACGCAATGACGCCACATGTTTACAGAAGCAAACATGGATGGTAGCGCTGGAGCACATCTTTGCGATCTTTCCAAACCTTAAAACCTCAATGTTTTCAAGATAGTAAAAAAAAATACTGCTCTCTGTATCATCGTCCGCCATCGTGTTTGTTTTTCTTGCCGCTTCTGTGTAGCAAGAAGCAGAATAGTGAACCATGTCGGGTATTAATGACGTTCAGGTTGTATGAATCCGACCTGGCAGTTCAGAGACAGGTCGCATTTGAAAAGATCAGATTCGTTTCGGATACAGGACCACATAGCCAAGTGTCCTGGGTTGGATTGGGAAAAATCGGATCTGTGTTGTTCAGACAGCTATGAAAAGATCAGATCAAGGTCCCATGTGGGCAAAAAAATCGGATTTGGGTCACTTCAGGTTGCAGTGTGAATGAGCCCTAGTCACTCTACCCTAGTAATCCGTGTGGTTCCACACTCATCCGCAAAAAAAAAAAAAAAACAATAAAGAAGAGAAAAAGCCCACAAACCAGTCAGTGCTGGTAGTGGATGAGATGTCAACCCTCCAATGCTCCACAAACCTAATGCAAAAAAAGAAGGCAAGGTAACGCAAACCACATAGGGATACAAAGGTACGCTCTTAAATTCTAGTTACACGTAGACGCTTATAGCAGAACGAAATCTGCCCCCTTTTTTTTAGACCTACAGAAAAATACTAAACATGGACTTATGGAGCAGTCAATTTGCTGAACATGCCAGGTTGAAGAGGAGAATATCAAAGGACCAATCCTAGCTCCCGAGGTGTGATTTATACAGGTTACAGTCAGGTGGGCTATGTCAGCACGGTACTTTATTACATTAAAACATTAACCTGTGCCGAGAGAAAGTAGATATATCCACTGTTTACTGCAATTGGCAGTAAGGAAGGACTTAAATAGAAGTGAAAATTTTTAATCCATTATGTCCAAATATGTCATGAATTAGATCCTTGAGAGATTATGTTTTGGAGGTTTACATATTATACCACTTGACTGCCTCTAAGGCAAGTGTCCCTACTTGAAAACATTCCAAATAATGGACAAACTTGTGCAGAGGTCTCATTGGGAGAAATTAATTGGTTCCAGTTGTCTTTAATCTAGACAAGCAGGCCAACTGTAGTTTACCAAACCAATGCACTTTGTACTTTTCATCTCATTATATAACAATACTATTGATTTTTTTCTTTTCAAATATTGGGAATAAAATGTAACACATTTTACCTTTAGATCAGATTTTTATTTGTTGCTTAGAGATTTCAATGATATGGTGAACAGATCAAGTGAAGCGTTGGTGCAAGGTTCCTCAATTCCTGCCCTCAGAGTCTGATGTTCTTTTTAGATAAGTCTCTGCTTCCACACCTGAACCAAGAGTTTGAATAACTTCAGTGTGCAATCAAGTTCTCTAAAGTGCTGCTACTGACATGATTTGACATCATTATTTGATTCAGGTGAGCCTAAGAAGAGCCACATCTAAAAGATGCAGCACACAGGCCCTCGAGGGCCTGAACTGAGGAATCCTGCATTAGCGTATGGGTTCTGCACTTTATGTTTTACAGCTCTATGGTACTTGCTCAACAGGTCGCATCTGAACGTCTCCAATCTGAAAAAGTATATAAAAAAAGGTTATTTGTACTTCTGTTATTAAAATGACAGAAAACACTTTAAAACTTGGCAACAAGAAAACATGTAACCTGCACATGTGGCGGAGCACTTAAGGCGTATATGACGGCATTGGCAACATCTATTGCTTCAAGAGCCTGGGAAAAAAAAGACAAAAATCAGTTTCTGATATAAAATACTTCAGAATAAACTAGAAAAACAAATGGAGTGTTCAGACCTAAGTGTGCCTCATATTGTGACTTAAATTGTGCCTGAAATGGTATGAGATAGCAAAAAATAGAAATGCTTCATTTCTTTTCTGAAAAGTAGTAGAAGCAAGCTGAAATCACAAGCAGAAACGTGACTGAAATGTTATGTTACTCTGTATTAAAAGATGGAGAAATCTGCCCAAAGTTGATTATATAAGAACCCGCTGTGATCTAATAAATGAGCAGAAAAGGCAGAAAAAATGTGTATGGAGAAACTTTCTTACCTGGTTAAATAAAAAATCTAATAGCTTAAGGATAGTGACTGAAATGGTGAAGGCATTAATGCAGTATTTCTTTAAAATACCACCTTACATGGGTAATTGCTTTACCTTGTAATGGGAGTAAGCTGAAGCTGCTTTCTCTGGATTTTGACTATAGAGGCGTGGAGCAAATTCTGTCTCCACTAAACCTGGAGAAATGCCCTGCAGAAAGAGAACAGGTGTAATAATACACAGAGCAAGGCCTGTTTTCTAGATTTTTGCTGGTGTTCACAGAGCTTGCAGCACTTTGTGATAAACTGCTAAATGTCCTTTGGTTATGTTTAGCATGGAGGGTTAAATAAGACAAAGCACTAATTCAAAATCCAAAAAGGCAGTGGAAAAAACCTTACTGTGGCTCTAATGTGGCTCTTGGCCTCTCGCAGCTCCTGCCTGAGGCCCTCAGTCAGGGCGGTCACAGCAAACTTGGTTGCCGTGTAGAAGTGAACATCAGCATTGAACGTAATGCGATGGCCAGACATGCTGCAACAGAAGATGGACTTTTAAGGGCCTATATACAATATTTTTAAACAAATAAGAGTCTAAAAGTAGCATTTACCTTTATTGTTTTATTTTTAAAATATGTGTGTCCTCTTTTTTCAAGTGAGGGCTTAGGGCTAAAACAACTAACTAAACAACTAAAACATCTCACTTCCACTTGGGATTAGTAAATTATTCATTTTAATTTTATTTAATTTAAATTATTAGAATTAATTTACTACTAACTTTTATAAATACATACATATGGAAATATGGGCATATATTGATATCCAACTTTAATACTGCAATTACTGATAATTCCCTATATCATATTTCCCCTACCCATTGGACACCAGGAAAAAAACTAAAACCCCAAGATCCCTCACAATCAATGTCAAAACCAAAGAAATATCAGATATGCTTAAAAATGTGCAATTTTTTTTAATTTTTTTTTATTTAGAAGAACAATATCTTTGGATAATAGAATGGGGTTGTGGGAAAAAAAAACAATTGTTAATTAAATACAGTGTGTTTTACTAAGTTAACTGGCCTCTAACATACCCCCCTTTCCCCCCTCACTACAACTACAAACTGCAATATATTTTATTGGGATTTAATGTGATAGCCCAGCACCAAGAAGCAAAAAAAAAAAAAAAAAAGAGTTGTAAAGCAGGGAGATCGTAGATGGTATTAACCCTAAAAGGTAGATATTATTGTCACATCATTTTTGACTGTGTGAATAACTAAATCTCAGAATAAACAGAAGTTCTTTAAAGGCCTCGAATGTTTGTCAAAGAAAGTTTGCGACAAAGACAAATTCATATAGATAAAAGGATACAACAATAAAAATAGGTTTTGTTTACAAAAAACAAGGTTTTATTATCGCACTGAGCACTGTTTAATCCATTTTAAAACTGAAAGAAAAATGTTGTGTATAAATGTTGTGTTGGTTGTGTATATATGAATTTTGCTTTTATAGACAATGGAAAAGAAGGAAACATTAAAGGAGCAATGAGTAAGAAAATTACAGTAAATAAGATCCTTTTAATTCTCAGTCTTTTCCATAAACAATTTGTAAGTCCACTGATTCTTGTTTAAAACTAGACAAAAGGTGAGGAATTACTTCGGTGTCATGTGTAGCTTGTGTTTTATTGCCAAGTGCCTGAGCCAATCATGATGTGACAGTTCTCAGGGTTGCCAAAATGGAGAGCAGCGTTTGGTATTTTATATTTGGAAAAAAAGCAGCAGTCTGCCATTATGAATCCCTCCAAAACCTGATCCAAAGGAGTTTCAACAACACCAAATCAGCCTCCGCATCCTTCAAAAGTATTTGCACAAAAAAATCATTGTGGCTGAATTGTCTTCAGTCCCCATCTTTAATGTTGCCGTGCTACGACCCAGTCCCTGTTGACCTGGCAACCGGTATGGTCTCACAGCTTTCCCTGTGAGTGGTGGTTCTTAAATGTGCTCAATCAGGGGGTCTAAGTACTAATCATGCCTTTGAGAATTTTTTTCCCTAAAATATATATATATTTTTTTTTTCAAACACAGCTCGTTCTCCTTTCCCCCCATAATTAACCAAATACACTGCTTTGGACTGATATATAAAATCACAATAGAATAAATAGAAGTTTATTCGTTCAAGTCTAGATTTTGGAAGACTACCCTAACCTGCAATTCACCCTAAACTGAAAGCTTACCTGTTTATGTTGATTATGTGCCCATCATCAATATTCCTCTCCTTCATTGACTGATATGCTTCTCTTGTGCAGATGCTCAGAGCAACAATATTAACCTGCAAAACACCCAAATGCATTTTAAAAACTCAACACTTAAATAAAATAAAATCAGCTGGCTGCAGCAGCAAAAGTTCCCTCTAGAACTGGATCAGAATCAGATTTACATCAAGCATGTTCTTCCAGGCACTGGTCTTGCCGCTCAGTAGAGGCTCAGGGTGAGCCACGCCGGCGTTGTTGATGCACACATCCACGCCTTTGTGCTCATTCTTTATGGCTGTGAACATGGACTGGATCTCCTCCACGTTGGACAGGTCACATTTGAAAGGAATCAACACACCACTGTAGCCTGAGCTCTGACACTCTGTAGCCAGATTCTGAAAGAAAAACCCTTTTGCTTTAGTTTTTGGTCAATTGTTCTTTATTTCAGTAATAGATCAATGTTTGTTTGTTTTTTTTACACCTACAGTA
This sequence comes from Cyprinodon variegatus, assembly GCF_000732505.1. Classification (NCBI taxonomy): domain Eukaryota; kingdom Metazoa; phylum Chordata; class Actinopteri; order Cyprinodontiformes; family Cyprinodontidae; genus Cyprinodon; species Cyprinodon variegatus. The sequence continues at coordinate 2,495,821 of NW_015150467.1, forward strand.
TGCGTTACAATACCACTTTGGATATAAACCATCTAGAAATAGACATGTCTTGCATCTTTATTCCTAACCCTTGGCAAGCATTTCACTGTGCCCAGATATTTTACTTTTCTTTTTTCTTTTTCAGAAAAGATACATTGAAATGCTTTTTTGTGTGTTTTCAAAGCCGGAATGGTTTTAAAATTGTGTTATAAAGAATCATCAGGTCATAGTGATCTTCATGGCATATAAATTTCCACTTCAAATGTATACAGTACAGAGGGGAAAGGAATTCCCACTGATTTTAACATACAAAACAAAGCTACAGAAAATTTAAAGAGAAACAGACATCTGAACTTTGACAGAGAGTAGCTCTGGGCAGTTTGTCACATCATCAATATCAATAACCCCTAGTGCCCAGGAAAATACAGCCTAGATTTATTAAACGCTCTGCTCAGTCCCCCTTTTTTTTATGATGGAAAATAGTCCAACTATAAAGTCAGCTCAAACACGTCCCTATTTTACCCACAGGACCTTGTTAAACCAAGTTCACATTGCGTAATAGCAGATTTTAGAGGATCTAAAATAAACTGTCACATTAAAGTCATATGATATGCAGCTCATGCTGAATTTTAATGTTTCTTTCATCCCTAAATTAAAACTTTTCCGTGCAAATTGTTCCCTCGGGGGTTTAAAGGCAACATTTGGGATTTGCAACAGGTTACAATTAATCACCATGACCTAAATCCTTGTCTGTCAAAGTGTTGACGTAAAGTTTAACTTGATAACAAACCTTTATTTTATCTACGTCCCGTGCGCAGCCCACCACTTTCATGCCGAACCGGACCAGCTCTTTAGCGATAGCTGCTCCGATTCCGACAGAAGCTCCGGTCACCAAAGCCACTCTGCCCTTCCAGCGGTCCATCACAGCTTCACAGCGGGAATTTATTCTGCAAAAAAGGCAAAACTGAAACTGTGAGAAGCAACGGGACCGCAGAGTTTCAACAGTTACAGAGCCGTGAACGCAGCACGCTAGTTGTGAATAGGCTGTGACGTAATACGTTAGCGTGCGTATGACAAACCGAGAATTGCGTCCCCTGTCACGGGAACGCGCATCGTCCTAAACTGTCATGAGAAAACTACGGAAGAGGATTAGGGACGCGGAAAAAATAAAAAAAAGTTGACTGATTTTAAAATTTGATTTCAGTTTAATTTGGGGAAAAAAGTCAGAATTCTTTTTTCCTCAGGAATTTGACTTTAGTCTTAGTATTATGACTTTTTTTTTATCAGAATTCTGACTTTAATCTCAGAATTCTGACTTTTTTTCTAAAAATTCTGACTTTTTTCTCAGAATTCTGACTTTAATCCAGATTTCTGACTTTTTTTCTAAAAATTCTGACTTTTTCTTAGAATTCTGACTTTAATCTCAGAATTCTAAATTGTTTTCTCAAAATTCTGACTTTTTTCTCAGAATGCTGACTTTAATTTCAGAATTCTGACTTTAATCTCGGAAACTGACTTTTTTTCTCAGAATTCTGACTTCAATCACAGGATTCTGACTTTAATCTCAGAATTTTGGATCTTAATGTAGATAGGCACCATGAAGGTGGAGATGTGGGAGCACTCAGCTTCACTGACAAAGATGTGAGTTGCTTGGGAGGGCCAATAACACATTGCTTGAAAAAAACGCAATCAGGCCATGTTATTCATCGGTGATGTTATTTCATTAATGGAAGAGCAGAAGGTGATTAAAACAAGAGAGCTAGTCTCTAAAACAAACATGGCTTCGGCTTAATGCTAACATGTTTGTTAGCTGTCAGAATTCAGTCAGAATTCTGACTTTAATCTCAGAATTCTGAGAAAAAAGTAAGAATTTTGAGATTAAAGTCAGAATTTTGAGAAAAAAAGTCAGAATTCTGAGATTAAAGTCAGAATTCTGAGAAAAAAGTCAAAATTCTGAGTCAGAATTCCTCGCATCATATGAGCAGCCGCAGCAATCCAACTATTAATGCCCCCGTTCATTCTCTCTCATTCCTCCACTGATGGCTGTACTTCTACCTGCTGAAGAGGGCAACAACGTCCTCTGGTGATGTTAGTAGCTCCTCACTCCCACTAAAAAAAGTGTTAGCAGGTGGTGTTTCCCATTGCGGAGGCACTGGATGGTTTGCCAGAATCACTTTGAAGCTGACCAGTAAAATTTCCATCCAAACTCGTCCCGGGAGTTTTTGCATCAGCAACTGCCCAGACAGTGGTGTGCTTGGCCTCACTCAACCTGCATGCTGCCTCAGAAGTCCCATGGTTGGTAAAAGAGACTTCTGTTTACATTTAATTTAACTGCAAGCTTATCCCCAACTACTAAAACACATATTTGAGGTACTATCTCATTTTCTAATTATTTAATCCAACGATATAACTGTGACTGTGTTGTCTCATAAGACGGAGAAACTAACTCTCCATAATAAGATTTATCATGACCAATCAATTATTATGACATTGTTATGTGCTTTGCTCAAGAACAATATACAGCTTTTTCTGTAGGTGCTATAGCAAGTCGTCAGCACAAGAGGGGGTGGTAATGCTATCTCCAAACTTTTGGTTCAGTTGTGCTCAGATGTGATGAGATGGACAGAGGCAAACAGTTTGTTGACCTGTAACCTATACATTTTATTCAATTTACACATTCAGTTTATTTAAATTTTTGATTTATTGTGACTCTTTAGCACAGAATTTAAAATATGTTTCAATGACAGATTACAGACACACTATCCAACAATATTATTAACTGTAGTGGCTATTGTACCGACCCAATCCCAACTACACAGATTCAGAGCTTATAATGAGAAGATCACAGACTTTTCTTTTCAGTTGCAAAGGTTTATCGTTGTTGTTTTATTACTCTATGTTCTCTCTATAGCACAAATGCTGACATTGCTTTGAAAACCCTGCTAAAAACAATATGAAAACTTCAATGTAAGCTCCAAGATAACATTTGTAGCTGGGTCCAACCACACAAAAATGTGGACTGTTCTTCCTTTCATCAATATTTTACACGGAAAACCAGAGGAGATAAAACCCATATATAGAGTAATCTGGAGGGAGTATATGCTCTCCCCCACTTTGGTCAGTCTCACTGTCCCTCACCCCTTTTTACGTGCCTGTGACTATAATGAGACTCACACAATTCTGGTCAGAGGATACAATCCTACAACTGTACGTCTCTTTTGAACAAACAGGTCATTGTGGAAAGGCAGTTTATATTTTTCAAGTAAAACTCTGGATAAACAGAGAGGTCATGCTGTTGCTAAGTGGCTCAGACAAAGCCTTCTGTTCTTGTGAAATAAAATTATACAGTGTTGCTAGATCAACCCAAAGAGGACTCCACGTTCTTATCATGAACTTTAATGAAGTGCTTCTCCAGATGAACTCTGCAGACAAGCTCTATGAGGTCGTCAGCTACATCTACAACCCAAGCCTCAGCCTGTGGGTGGTCCCCACCCTGTGGAGACCCCCTGTGTAATACCGGTTCCCAAAACACTGCACACCAAGTAACCGGTCCACTTTTTTTTCTGATGAAGACCATGAAGTGTCTCATCCTCACACACCTCGGCACCTTGGTGAGCCCCACCCTGGAGCCGCTGCAGTTTGCCCAGAGACCCAACATCGGAGTACAGGACGCTATTATCTACCAATACCATAAGACTGGCGCTGCTGTGGGGGAAACTGGAGGATGCTGGAGTGACATCTTGCTGCCTGGATCATCAACTACCTCGCTGACCACCCTTAGTACCTGTGGCTGCATGGCTATCAGTCAGAGGTCACAGTCTACAGCATCAGGGCCCCCATTTCTCTTCACTGTCTGCACCTCGGACTTCAACTCCAGAAGTTCTCTGATGACTTGGCCATTGTGGGCTGTGTGTCTGAAGGGGACGAACTGGAGTACCGGTCGGTCATCATGGACTTTGTGGACTGTTGTGAGAACAACCACCTGTGTTTAAACACCAGTTGTACCAAGAAGATCATGATAGACTTCAGGGGAAGACCTCACTATCCTGTGAACATCAAAGGACAGGACATAGACAGTGTAGAGTTTTAAATACCTGGGTGTTCACATCAACAATAAACTGGACTGGACTCATAATAACAACGCCCTGTACAACAAGGGCCAGAACCGCCTCCACCTCCTGAGGAGGCTGGAGTCCTTTGGAGTCAGCCGGCTCCTGCTTAATAATGTTCTATGACTCTGTAGTGGCCTCAGCCCTCCTCGACGCTGTCGTCTGCTTTGAGCCCCAGGCATGACGGGATAGAAAGAGATTGAACAAGCTGGTGAGGAGGGCCACTTCTATCCTGGGCTGTGTTCTGGACTCGGTGGACAAAGTGGTAGAGAGGAAGGTGTTGTCCAAGCTTACATTCATCATTGACAACACCTTTCACCCTCTGCACCAGACTGTAGAGGAGCTCCTTTAGTAAGAGACTTACACAGCCCCTGTGTAAAAAGGAGCGCTACCGCAGGTCATTCATCCCTGCTGCCATCAAACTTTACAATGCCACTGCACTATGACCTGGTGTAATTACACTGCAATAACTTATACTATTTATCTATTTAACAAACCATAAACCACACTACCAGCCACCACTTTACTATACATAACATACTCTATTTATACGTCACTTAAATCGCTCCTTTATTTTTATCATCCACTGTATATATCTGGATGCACTGTATATACTCCATGCACCTTGTCCTCATTTGTGCACCACCTGTTGTTCATAATAGCCAATGTCACAAGGGAATTTCTCCATTGTGAGATCAATAAAGTACTATTCTATTCTATTTGATGGTATTCTAAAGGCTGTTTTTAAATAGCCTTTAGAAATCATTTCCTCTGCAACTGAAATGTTTGCAAATGGTCAAAAGGACTTGCAACACAATATCTCCAACCTGTAAAGTAATGTGGTTACAATCAGCTCTGGATGAACTGTTGGTAGGAAAAAAGTAAAACACAAAGCTTTAGAACTAAATAACGCAAAGAGAGAAAAGCCAACTGCCTGAGCATGATGAGGAGCACTAACACCATAAATGCCAGTATTAGAAACGTCTATTGCTCCAAGGTCTGTAAAATAGTATAAAACCCCTGTAAAAAGTCTAGATTACGTTATTGGAGTAAAAAATATTATTTGTTATTTTTTTAATGTATACCATGTGGTGAGAATAAGCTGTCTTTGCTTGTAGAGCCAATAATACAAATTCAATCTCAGCTCCACTAGGAGTAAAGGTCTGCTGTGACAAAGGGAGTGAGTTAACATTCAAACATAAAAGTACATCTAAGCTGTCATAGACTACAGAACCAGTCAGACCTGAAACACTGGAGATCGAAAGAAAAAACAATGAAAAGGGAAAAACGGTCGGTCTTATTCAGCAGCATTCATGCATAAAAAAAAAAAAAAACACATTTGTCATTCTACTCCGACAAACACTCCTCACAGTGCTTTGTCGCATATTCATAAATGTAAAGATGACTGATCTCCTGTTTGTTAATTCTATAGTCTTTTCAGAGAGGTCATTGTGGGGTGAGAAGGGGTGTGATATTAATCCCCCTGCAGAGGTTTACAGGAGTTCTAAGAACAGAATGGATTTTTATCAGCTTGTTGAGCTTCTTAAAACTATTTGTGTTGATGCTATTAGCCCAACCGAAGTGATCACACTCCCCACAACAGACTTATAAAAGATATGCTGCATCGTGCTGCATAAATGCATTGGATCCATCAAAGAACTAGATCATCACAGTGCTGTCTACCTAGTTTAAACGACAGTGGGTTTGCTGAAGATGGTGTATGATGGCCTCCTCAAATACATCTCCACGATGATAAGCAAACTGCAGGGAGTCCTGACAGCTGCTTGTTTGGTTGTTTGGTTGAACCAACAGAAGTCATTCTAGGATCTTCGTGATGTGGGGTGTCAGGGTCCACAGTCATTGAGGACTGTTGGATAACATAAGGCATTGTAATAAGGCAGGTTGTAGAATTCCACAGGCCAACAGGACTCTGGGGTGGACACCATTAGGACCTGGTGACTTATTGTGATTCAGTCTCTCCAGCTGCCTCTTTACTCAACTTCTAGAGACAGACAGGTGAAAAGTAAATGGAGCAACACCATCTTTTGGTTTTGAGAGTTGCAGGATATATGTCAAAGGAAGGAAGATGTGACTCCAGACAAGAGAGAAGGATGCTGAACTTGTTCCTGAATGTATTGAACCTATTAAATACTGTATTTAGTCAATTAGCTCTGTCTAGACTTCCGTCTGATCCTCCTTCTGCTTGAAGCTTATGATCTTCTTCATCCCTGACTATACATAACTGATATTGTCCTGCTGGAGCTTGCCTTCCAGCTTCTTCCTGTATACCCCATTGATTTCTAATATCTTGACTTTAAGTTACTTCTGTGTACTCATTAATAATTCCCTGTCACCGTTGCTGAAAGCTATTTTTTTTTTTCTTTAGCATTTCGTTCAGATCACTGATGATCCATGCTTTATTTTTGGGCAAGTATTTCACTGTGCTGGTAGACGGTGTTATCGACACAGAAGTTTATATAGTCTGACACATATTCAGTCATTGCAATGATGTAGCCTCAAAAGAAACTTTCAGGGCTTCCTGTGACCATTTTCTTATAGTTCTTTTTAATCCAGGCTGTCTCTTCTAAATGGGCTTATACCCTGTGCTGAGAAAAACAAAAGACTGTGATCCAATTTCAGAAGAGGAGGCCTTACTTTAGGGGTGTACGAGTCCTTAAATTTGCATAGAATAAGTCCCAAGTAAATTTTTTTTCGTAAAGTAGCTGATGAATCTGTTGTATCACTGACAGTGTAGCAGAGAGCGAGGCATAAATACAACTACCAGTTATTGCCACCAAAGTATTTGGATGTGGTGTCTGTAGTGAAGCAGTAAGGAAACTGAGGACATCACACACAGTGTCAGCTACAGCAAAGAGTGGAATGTAAATGGTTACCAACACAACACTGCTTAACTCTCTGGGCAAATAATATCAATGAAAACCAACAGTTTACTATCTGAGCTGCAGAGAAGAATCTTCACATGTTGTCTTGGACGACACCATGTCTTGTTCACAAACACTACCAACACACCTCCTTTGAGTTTTCCAACCTTGTTTAAAGCTCTGTCTGATAGTGTGGTCAGAAAACCTGTTTGAGAAACACTGGGGTCAGGATTATGATCCTGTAGCCAGAGCTCAGTAAAGCACATGATGATACATTGCCAATATCTTGCTACCTTGCTAGGGCTTGGAGTTCTTATAACTTTTTTCTAAAGATCTAACATTGCCAATATTGATTGATGGAATAGAAAGCTTGGATTTCCTTCTCCTCTCTCTTCACCTTGCTCGGTCTCTGCATAGTCAACACCTCCTTTTTAACACAGCTGGTATTGTGGAAGTAGTTAAAGCTGCATGTTGGACTACCTTCAGAGAGATACTCCAACATACAGCCACCTTAAGAAGCACAATTTAATTTTGTTAGTAGCTATGTTGTTTTTCCTGCACGCTGCAATAACCTGCTATAACCTTTGCAAACTCATTCTTTTTTCTTATGAAAGGACTTCCTAGTTAATGTTTCTCTATATGTTGTCTCTTGTCTAAAACATAACTGTTACCAGTGTTATCACTGCCATTAATTTGTGCTGTTTTTAGACCCAGGGTTGTCATTAAAAATGTGTACTAACTTTATTGTTCTTTGTCAAATAAATGTTTATTTAATTGATTCTGTGTTTATCAGCATCTCTTACCTAAATGAAGCCATGCAGCCTTTGTTGTCAGTAACTATGTGTTCTTGCTTCCTTAAGAGGACCTTTGATCCAGGGCTTTTATATGTTTAGCTGTGTTCTTTTTCCACTTACACAGCTATAAAAGCTATTAACTCTGTATGGCCACTATTTTTATTTTTATTTACAAGATATAACTCATTACAGTTTGGTTGCAGCTATGATTTTTTTTTTATTTTTATATTTATTAAATCAGAGCCTCAAAACAATGCAAACAGTTCACCATCTGCTCTAAATACAGGTCAGCTATTATCATCTCTAAGGTGAAACCATATATGTGAGCAAAATTAAAAATGAACCTGTTCAAGTTGATAATAACACCATCACTGATGTTTCCTTGCTCATAGACTGGTATGCCTCATGAGTACAGATGCTAAGAGCCATGATATTCACCTGCAAAAGAAAAGGCCTTTTTGTTTTTGATGAAATCTCCAAGCATCCATTGCAAGTTTCATTTCCCCATCTACGTTGTCTTGTCCAACAAGCATATGCACTGCCCATTGCTTTATATCATTGACCTCTGAGACCAAAATAACACCTTTACTCCATGCAGTTTCAATGTACCTCCTATCTCTATTTTATTCACAAGAATGACAGATTTTAAGAGTAACATAAATTTACATGGAGTATTTTCCTCCAGAGGCTGTTTTTGCCCATCAGCAGAGGCTTACCTTGAGCTAATCTGTTGTTGATGATGCAAATGTACACGCCCATATTTGCTGAGCATTAAATGTAGACTGGATATATTCTACATTAGTCAGGTCACATTTTATTGGGATCAGGATATAGCCCTCACTTTAATACTCTTTGATACACTTTGATAAGCCAGAGTGCCTTTTGCTAAAATGTTCAGCGTTATAATAACAGTAAATCTATAGATTTCTTGTGCTAAAAAAAAAGAAGATTTCCATTTTTTTTTAGGAGAGAAAATTTGAACCCAAATCTGTCACTCAATAGAAGGCAAAAATCGAAGTTAGTTTTTTTTTTCTGATTAACTGATGATTCAAATGTGCAATCCTTTCTTTTTAGTTTCCAATTATATTGGTGAATGTACTACATTCAATTTGTATTAAAGCTCAAGTAAAGGTTTGAATTAGGTTTACTCAGCAAAAAAGATATGATTATGCAGACCAGAGGACTTATAGACTATAACGACATCCTAACAGTTTTCCTATAGTGTTCCTTGCCAGTTTATCCTGACTGTATTTACATAATTTTGATTCGTGAAACTTTTACATACTAATCTGAATATGCATTTTAAAACAGTTAATGGTTTTAAATGTTTGTTTAGGGGGCAGGTTCAGATTCTCAAACCAATGGTTTTCTGTAAAAATAAATAAATGCATCATAAATCCTGCACTCGGTGCAGCGCTCGGGATTGCTGAAGGTGCCAAGGTACAGCTCAACAGAACTACATTGCACTATTGGAGCATAGATACATACATATGTATTAAATGGAAATAAAAAATGTAGGACCAGAAAGTGGGACCAAAGAAATTAAAATCGGGTAAGCAATTTATTACCACTTAACTGAAAAAGGCTAATCCCTTGAACGAAAGAGAAACAATACTTTAAAAAAAAACGACTAACTAATGAGTATCTGATCCATTTCTGTAATCACCTCAAAAATCCGTTACGATTGTTTGATGCAAATGTTCCTTCAAGTGGTGAAGATGACTTAATGTAGGGCATCCACTGTCTGGAATTGGAATCCATTTTCTAAACTTCCCTTGCCAGAAGTGGCAGAGGTGGACTTTTTTGTTGGGGGAGGAAGGTAAGGTAAGGAAAGTAAAAGGTTATCTCAGGGGGTCCACATGCTTTAAGAATGGATTTGTTTCTCACTCATTTGCAACTGCAGGTTCTAAACGATAAATATGTTCAAGAACATGTTAGGCATAAAGGGGATACGATTTGTGTAGGTGATTTACTAAACAATGTAAGAGATATAAAAACCTTTAACACAACTTGGCATATGTCAGCTTATTTAAGAATGGGTGACTGATAGACACACGGACGGACACAGACAGAGACAGACAGAGACAGACAGAGACAGACAGACAGATAGACAGACAGACAGACAGACAGACAGACAGATAGTAGAGGTGCTACTCAAATATCAGAGGTGTCCAATCAATAAGCAGTGAAGAGAGTTGGTCAAGATAATGAAGACAGGGAAGGGAAACTTTCTATGGAGGCTTGAAGATGGCAGCGATAACAGAAAATCCACTTTTGCAGGTCAACGTTATGGCTCTGAGCATCTGCACTCGTGAGGCATACCAGTCCATGAAGGAAAGAAACGTTGATGATGGGCACATCATCAACATAAACAGGTAGATTTTGATTATTACTCATCCGGTTCACCTTAAATATGCTAATAAACAAGGATGAAATTTGTTTAAAATTCTTTGTATTATAATAAAACACCTATGGGCTCATACTGTTCTCAGTTTAAAAAGTTAGACCAATATAGATAGATA
>NW_015150467.1:2506267-2512302 GCF_000732505.1 Cyprinodon variegatus
AGAACTCAATAGAAAGAGGAAATTTAAAGTTGTTAAGACTACTTGGATGTTTCTGTATAATATTGTTTTTACATTTTAAAACTGGCAGTCATGGAGGTGCACCTAAAGTGACCATAGAATTTAATTAATTTCTTCCTATAGGGGAAGGTTGATAAATAATATTATGATTGTTAAAGAAGTTAATTTCTGTTTAGGGGGATTGATCAGCCCAACATCTCTGTATTTCCTTCATCAACATCATCATCATGCACTGTAAAGTGTTCACAGTGCATGTACAGTATTTCATTTTTTTAAACTAGTCCCTATCATGTATTTATTATACAGTTTTCTCACGTTTTTATTCTATTCTATTCTATTCTATTCTATTCTGTCCTTTTTTTATTCTATTCTATTATTTTCTATTCTATTCTATCATATATGCTTCAGAAATTCTTTTAGTCTCACTAAAACTGCTCCTCACTCCTCTTAATATTTTTTCACTGTAAGAGGTCTATGTGATCAGCTCTCATCTTACCAAAAAAAAATTCTAATAAAGATCTGAAAATTAAAAAAATCTAAGATTTTTCTCTTAAAGTATGTGACTAAAAGCCACTTTTAGTCCTAGGATCCTTTAACACTGACTCCGAAAATAAATTGCATAATAAATGTTTTCCAGACAACAGATTCTTCAGCCTGAGAATTAGATCTCTGTCAAATTGAGTCAGTATTGCTGTTAAGCTGATTACTGCTTAACTGGACTCCTTACCTTACTGCATCCATTTAGGTAAAAAGCCAAGCATTGGAAGGTATGCAGGTTTATTGTTTAATTTAACCCTGCTTTAAATGTCTTTAAAACTTTTCCTCTAACTTTCTACTGTGTATCTTATTCTTATTGATGATGTCTTGTCTTGTCACTTATGTTTCTTAACAAACTTCTGAGGTCTCCCAAGAACAGCTGGAGTCATACTAATATTAAATTACACCTTTGCTGTTCACATGCACTTAGCTGACTTCTATAGACAACTGTCTATATTGAACTCTATGGAAAAGACAATCACCAAATTAAATTAAGCTAAATAAAAACTGATGACTCATTCTTAGATTCTTATGTAAAAAAAAAAAAAAAGCTTCAAAACCATTTAACAAGTACATTCAACTTTATAATGAGCCACTCCTTTGCAATTTCTGGCAAACTAAACATAAGAAATGACACTGAAGTCTGGGGTTGTAAACCAGTGCTGTAGGTCAACAGTCATTATGAGAGGCAGATGTTATTGAATAAAGGACCTTTAGCACACTAATGATTGATTCACTGTCACTTCTTGCTGTGTCATGCTTAAGCAGCACTCTAAATGGTGTGTATTAGTTCATTCATTTCAATCAAATAAAACAGTTTAACAAACTGTCCTCTTATGCAACTAAAAATGATATGCTTGTAAAAAATGAATACCTCTGCTCAGAAAATACAATAACAAGCATTACACATCTTTTGCACAGTTATATTAACTATTCCTCTTGTTTCATTGAGGGGCCTTCACACAATTTGTAATGACTTGAGGAATTAGCCTAAAAACCATATTCCCCCCATAACATAGGTTTGTCTGACATTATATAACATCAAAGGAAACAACTATATGTTGACCATGAGGAAAGATTTGTGAAGGCCTGTTTTTGTTTCAAGTTTTAAATCATTTGCCTTAAAATTATTTTGTTTCAGAGCAACTATTCACTTAAAAAAACTGCCAAAACAAATCAGTGGTTAATGTCGTACTGAGCGGTGCTAAGGTAATTTTTCACTTTCACTCAAAATTTTCGTTTGCAATTAAGAGGGAAAAAGGAGATTCTAAAGTATAGATTTTCTTGAAAAGTTCTCATTTATATGGCTTAGTAAAACCCATAGCCTCAGACAGGTTGTTTAACTTTCTAAAGCCTATGTTATCCAAACAGAAAGTTTGTCTGACATGAAGTTAATATGTGAACATAGAGTTCATGAGCAGGCCAACGTCCATAACTACTCCTTGACATTTCAATAGCAGGGTATTCATACTCAGACCTCCCATTCTTCAGTCTTTTGTGTTTCCTCAACCCCACCCTCCCTTTACCTTCTACCTGCTTTTCTCATCCCTCCTCATCCCTTCATCCAATTATCCCCTGTGCCTTTCCTTTCATTCCCTCATCTGCGCCCCTTTTCCTTACCTACATCTCCTAAATGCCCAAGCAACAATCATATTAGAAATAGTCCTGTTTCTCTGACTGTGACTGGCTGGATGTTCTCAATCATCCTCTGACATGGGAGCTGGTTCGGAGCTCGTCTGCCTGGCTGTGTGTGTTTCCTGGACGGGGCTGCCTTCTACAGCTGCTTTTTGTATCTCTGCTTCTGTTTCCTTGAACCCCAGTCGGCCTCAGCAGATGGCCGCTCACTTTAAAGTCCGGTTCTGCTGGAGGTTTCTTCCTGTTAAAAGGGAGTTTTTCCTCTCCACTGTCACTACAAGCATGCTTAGTGTGAGGGATTGCCTTCGAGTCAATGAGTCGATGCAATTAACTGTTTTTTCTTAGAGAACTTTGAATTAATTTGACTGTATGATCTGGTGAATTGTAAAGTGCCTTGAGATGGCATGTGTTGTGAATTAGCGCTATATAAATAAACTGATTGAATCTAAGAACCCACTGTTGCTCTTTTGTTGCAGGTTTCATCTGGGGGATCCTATGAGAGCTTGGGAAAAGAATAGAGATCATTTTTAACAAAGATTTTATCCCCATGCTGAATCTTCATTCCTCAAGCCCCCGTTTCCCCCTGAATGTCAAAGTCAGCCTCATTCATACCTCTATCCATTTATCCCCTTTTCTACTTCTGACAATTAATCTTTAAACTTATATTTTTGAGGAATGGTACTTACTTATGATTCTTCATTATAAGAAAGAAGCTTTCCAAAACAAACACCATACAGTCATCAACATTATATAGCAATAGTTTTTATTTGATATCTGAAATCTGAGACTGAGAACTGCATGCCAAAAGAAGGGTAAGTTGTATACAACCAAAAAGTAAAAGGATAGCCTTCTCATGAGAATGATGGATGGATGAGCAAAAGGTTTTCAGAAAAAAGAAATTTGTGTAAGCATTTAAAAAAAAAATCCTTTCATGGTTAAACACATAAAATAAAATCCCATTCATTTATTCATATAGAGTATATAAATAAAAAGTAATGTTTGAGGTGATAACAGGATCAAATGTGGAAAAGTAGGATTCCTCTTGCAGGGCACTTTAAAAAAAGCTCAGCATTGATACGCTACATCTTTAAAATCACAATTTTATTCCTTTGATTAAAGACTACAGTCATCAATTTCATAAATGCTGTAAATAAATCCTATGAAAAATGCGCTGTTTTATAAATGTAGTCATCAGACGGTGTAGCATCATGCCAGTTGCTCGACAGGTCGCAGCACAATATCTCCAACCTGTAAAATAAGGTGGTAAAGGTCAGATAACTATGGATAAAGAGATAGTAGGACAAAAGTAAAACAGAAAGTTTTAGAAACCATTAACTACCTGAACATGAGGAGGAGCACTTAGGACATAAACGACGGCATTAGCGACGTCTATTGCTGCCAAGGGCTGTAAAATAAGATAAACATTTACTACCTACTTTATTCCTGAAAAAAAAAGTCTAGATCATATTAAAGCAGTGCAAAATATTAAGAATATAATTTTCAAAAATCTTTACCTTAAGCATAGAATAAGTTGCCTTAGCTTTTTCTGGGCTGTCGCTGAAAGCCCGATAAGCAAATTCAGTCTCAACGATGCCAGGAGAAATGCACTGCAGTGAGAAAGGGAAAATAAGTTGACAGTTGAAAAAAACAAAACACATCTAAGCTACAATACACTACAGAACCAGCTAGGCCTGACACATTGATGATAAAAGTAAATAAAGGTGAAGGAATAAGAAGTCTTATTCATCATCAGTCATGCATTAAAAAAATAATAAATAAAAACAACAAAATCTGTCTTTTTAGAAACACAGCAGCTTGAGTCATGAGGCTTTACTGCAACAAACGCTCCTTAATGTGAAGATGACTGATCTACTGTTTAAAATGTTTTTACTTCCATAATATTCTCAAAGAGGTCAATATGGGTTGATCTTAATCTGAAGCAAACAAGTACAAAGACTGTCTTAAATAAAAAAAGGAATGAGGACTGAAGCCGTACTGTGGATCTGATGTGAGTCTTGGCCTCAATGAGCTCCTGCCTCAGGCCTTCAGTCAGCGCCGACACAGCGTATTTGGTGGCCGTGTAGAAATGAATATCCCCACTGTTAATTACAACGTGTCCACAGATGCTGGAAAAACAAAACAAAACAGACATATAACCAGTGAGGCATTTACTAAAAGAATTTGACTGTTTTATATTATGGTTTTAAATGTTTATACTAGGGCTAAAACAATTAAACAGATTAACTGTGATTAATTGATTATTGAAATAATCATCAACTAATTCAGTAATCAATGAATCGTTAACTGGAGTATAGAGTAGAGCAGTAATATATGGAAAATGTAAAAAAATATATACACATTTTGCATTTAAGGAAAAAACAAAACAAAATAGTTTCTATCTAGAACTCCTTAAGTGGGAAAGTTTTGATTTCACCTGGTTTCATTTCATAAAAATTCTTCTTTAAGGAACCTATGGCTATCCGATTATTAATCAAAAAAATAAACAGATTCATCAATTTGCAAAATAATCATTAGTTGCAGACCTAGTTTATATAATTCATTGATACTTAGGTAATATAAATGCCTCCATATTACATTTTTTTTTAATTGTATCGATATAAAACAAATGTTCCCCAAGAGCTTCTGGAAAGGTATGATTGACATCTTGAATTAAATTAAACCTACAGCTTGATTTTAAGATTAATCACGGGTTTAATTCTGGTTTTAAAACATAGGTAACCCATTGTCTTTGACACCATTGTATATTTGAACATAACAAAGGGCATTTTTATGCATTTTCTAAAGGGATGCGATTCTGAAGTAAGTTCCATTCAGATTTTATGCTGCAGCAACAGCTCAGCAAGGGTGAGGTACTTCGTACCAGTAATAGATTTAGATTTCTGGGAAGACCTGCTGCCTGATTTTTTTGTGCCACTGAATTCAGCACACAGTCTGCGTTTAAATCTGAAACACACCAGCCTAGTGTAAAACATGCTTTCGTCTAACTTTCAGGATTTTATTTCTTCCAGCTTACAAGAAGTGATGGAAAAACTTTCCTTAATTTCTACCATAGGTATTCCTGTATTATATCCATATTAAATGTATCATAATCTTGCTGTAAATTTTCTGTAAACCCAGATGAAACAACATAGAACCTTGAATAGTTTTCATCTATTCAAATTAGATGTAAATTTTCCGTCGTATTGTCATGAAAAATGTCTCAGTTTACTTTGAATATTTAAACATTATCATTTGGATATTTTGAAATGAAGTCCTGGTTTCTCATGACATTATTAGGGAAGTTTAGGATGTTGTAATTTGTATTATCAACTCAGCTATGAGTCAAATACACAAGTTAAGTGGATGCCGGGGGTGAAACTGTTATAACCATCTAAGTTTAGCTTTTGTTAATCAAGAGTTAATATTTTTTTTTTGTCTTTTCTCTATCTTTCATTTCACAAAGAGTTCTGTTGTTGTTGTTGTATCAGCTCACATATAGATAGAAAATGCACTTTCCACGATAAGATTCAGTGCAGTAATGCCAATTAAGGCTTTGCAATCTGTTAAATTATGTAAATAAATGGTGACTGGAAATTTATAAGAAAAAAAAGAAAAAAGAAAAGGATTGAAATGGCAGAAGTTGTAAACATTCAAAGATAATGAAATTCTTTGGATTTTTAATTGGAACTGATCAGCAAATATCCATCATGGAAAGTTTATTAGAATGTATTATAAATGTTCAAATTCTACAGTACAGATGTTTAATCTACTTGTGATCTATCTATCTATCTATCTATCTATCTATCTATCTATCTATCTATCTATCTATCTATCTATCTATCTAT
>NW_015150467.1:2512387-2522056 GCF_000732505.1 Cyprinodon variegatus
AATCTACCTGTTTAAGTTGATGATGTGACCATCATCAACGTTTCTTTCCTTCATGGACTGGTATGCCTCACGAGTGCAGATGCTCAGAGCCATAACGTTGACCTGCAAAAGTGGATTTTCTGTTAATGCTTCCATAGAAAGTTTCCTTCCCTGTCTTCATTATCTTGACCAACTCTCTGCACTGCTCATTGTTTGGAAACCTCTGATATTTGAGTAGCACCTCTACTTCTGAAACTTTCACAGTTTCACATTTTTAGATTAACAGTGAGCTCTTACATCAAGCATGTTCTTCCAGGCGCTGGTTTTGCCGCTCAGCAGAGGCTCGCAATGAGCCAGGCCGGCGTTGTTGATGCAAACGTCCACGCCTTTGTGTTTAGCTTTGATGGCAGCGAACATGGACTGGATCTCCTCCACATTGGTCAGGTCGCATTTGAATGGGATCAGGACCCCGCTGTAGCCCGCACTTTTACACTCTGCAGCCAGCGCCTAAAAAAATGACAAGATATTTGAGATTGTTATTATAATTTGTGCTGAAATGATCATTTATACATTCATTTTTGTTGAAGAAATTATTTGAAATTGCTTCTAAATAGAAGAAGAATGTGTCACCAACATCTGTGTAATGTATTTTCTGACATATTCAGGTTAATGGCAACAACAAAATAGCATTAAATTGAAGCTATTTTGTTGAAAAATGTTTCAATTCCTATCCAGGATATTATTTGTGAAATCTGGCAGCTCACACTAGAGCGACCTATAGATGAAGCACTAATGTTCTTAAGCACCTGGAGGCCCATCCTATCAAGCATATTGCAAGTCACTGAAGCGGGTTCGAATCCGCAACAGTCCAACAACTGCAGGTTTTTATGGTTTACAGACATTAACACTTAAAAACTCATGGCTTAAATGTGGAAAAAAAGCTAATATAATAATTATAAAAGCTGTACTTCTAACTCTATGAATTTGATGCCTTTTTGCTTTTAATATTAAAAAAGTACCATCCTGTCAGAATCATTAACTGAAACACATGCGATCATAGTTTTTCCTAAATGAAAAACTTAATGACTTTCTGGCAGATGATTAAATATTTACTACATGTAGAAAGCCTAATCTTATGAGGACTTTAGCCTATACAGGAAAAGTAAGTGTGTGAGAGAGTAGGGCCCTTCTTTTCAATCAGAGCCCATTTATTCCATTTCTAATACATTCATTAAACATATTTTATTCCAGAATTTTGGATTTTGCTTTGATCCATGAAACACTCAACAATATTTAATTCAGTAAATCAGCCAAAAAAAAAAAAAAAAAGTCTGTTGCAAACCAGTCCCGTTTGGATTTTAACTGGAAACTATTCTGCTTATTCTATTGCATAACAGGACCCTTGTGTAAACGGGGTTTTGTTTCCTTATGAAAAATGCCAAAAACGCTTTGTTCTCCTGATTATGTAATCGCTGCAAGAAAAAGAAAAAAAAGCATCTTTCTTAAATATTATCAGACTCAATCACAAACACGGCTCAATGTTTGAAATGTTTTTTTTTAGATTAATTATATCTGAACGTTTTTTCTTTTTTATTATTATAACTTTAAAATACTTCCTCAGCATTTTTAGATGAAATTGCGTCAAACTTGTAACTTTTTCCAAATTTTCTCCTAAGAAGGCGCTTAAAGTGGAGCAAACCTTTATTTTGTCCACGTTCCGTGCGCAGCCCACCACCTTCATGCCGGACCGAACCAACTCTTTGGCGATAGCCGCTCCGATTCCGACCGAGGCTCCGGTCACCAAAGCCACCCTGCCCTTCCAGCGGTCCATCACAGCTTCACAGGAGGTCGCTTCTACAGGTAAGGAGGAGGACAGAGGGAGAGAGAGCTACACGGTCTGAACAGGGAGGGCTTCTTTATACGGTCCCTCTGACTTCAACACAGCGGAGACGCCTCCTTCTGCGTGGTGCGTTCAAGGCCACTCCTCGCCCTGATGATTGATATCTGGTTGAAAAAGTGAGGGGGGAGTTAAAAGGTAAGAACAGCAAAGTCATGTTGTTTAACTTGATTTACCACAAGTCATTCGTTTTTATCTACTAAATAAACTGATATGAATAAGACAAAGGATGAAGGGAAAGGGAGGGCCCTCCTCTGCCCACTTTATAACACAAAGGGTTGCATCCAGCCTATTCAATTTATACATGCAGAGGTTAACTAATGATAATAGAAAACAATAAAGTTATTATACCAGAAAGAATGAGCTTGATTAGAAAATGGGGATGTTTAAAAGGATCAAAAAAGGCTACATTTTATTAATCATTACTCTGTTTATAGTTGTGTTTTAGGCAGGGGCAGAGCTAGATGGGGGGCCAGAGGTGGCCATGGCCACCCTTACCCTACCATTTTTTTTCACCCTCTAATACAGACTCTCAGGGGGAATGTTTATTAAACATTAAAATTTTTCATATATTGAAAATCACTTGACATCTAATAATTATGCACATTAAAGTTGATATATACAGAATTCATGCTCACTTCAGAACTAAATTTTGTGTTATATGGGGTATAGAGAAAATTCTCTGCAAGTCATCTAGGAGTCTTCAGTGAAATCCTAGATAAATTCTACTAAAAACCCTTTATTAATTCTACAAATTATAATAATAGTAATAATAATAATAATAATAATAATAGTAATAATAATAATAATAATAATAATAATAATAATAATAATAATAATAATAATAATAACAATAATAGCTTCAATCAATCTAACCACAATCAATTTAATGTAGATATTAGTACATATAGATAGTAATTTTATGCAGAACAATTTTTGATAAAAGTAGGTAAATAATGAAAATGGGAAAGATGTTCGCCACAAAAAATTTGTCCACTACCTTTTACTACCTTTTATTTAGACAGCATGGATGTTTAAACATATATGTCTATTTGTTAGCAAAGGCTGTAGGAAAGTATAGATTGTCTTTATTTAGAAAATATGGATGTTGTGCTCGTTCCTGTCGGAACAGTGTAGACTGACCCTGAGGGTCTGGCACCTATCCACTTTCGGCCACCCCTCAGTGTGCATTGGTTTTTGACTGGCCAACCTTTTTAAAATTTTCTGTCTAATCCTCTGGTTTTAGGCTTTGTTTATAAAGTCTTCCTAGGGACAAGTGCTGCAAATTTGCTCACATATCCGTCCCTATCTAATAAACTGAATATAGATAAATAAATGAAATAAAAAGCAGGAGCAGAAAGAAGGAAAGATGAACAGAAATAAGATTTTGAGATACAGTATATGATTATACACCTTTTAAAATACAAAAACCTAACATGAGTGAGAATAGAATGAATCAGTAGAACATGTTATATCGTAATGTCTGATACATATGCATGAAAAAGATTTACCAGAAGAGAATTAAAAAAACATACAGAAAGTTAACATAATAAGCACATTGCAAATGAGTTTATGGAGCAAGTATTGTCAAATTATAAAAAAATATGTACAAAAACATTGATATAGATACACACACTTAAGATAGGTGTGTAGCCTATAATCTCTAATCAGATTTTATACTTTTGTTATTTTAAAACTGTCATGAAGCCCTACATATACAACTTTGTTAATTCAATTTTTTTATATTTCCATATTGACCCTTGCTAATAAGGAGGTATGTTTTTCGAAGAGTTTGTTTGTGTGTATTTGCTTGTCTTTGTACAGGATAACATGAAAAGTTATGAATGGATTTTAATTACATTTTTTTTAGGTGTCCCTCATAGAACAATTCATTTAAATTTGGTAATGGTCCAGATCATGTGTCAATTTTAGCTGCAGGTGTAAGTCTCAATTTGGGGGAACATTTGCTGCTTGGTGGAGGTCTGTGCTTTCTGAGTCATTTTTTTTTATTTATTCATCCTACCTGTGTGTTTGCTTATCACTATAAACTCGAATAAGTTCAGAATACTTAAAATATTTGTGGAAACCAAATACCTCAAAGTTTTTGAGTAAGATAGAATATTTAATTTTGAAGTACTTATATTTGTTAAGGCATTTAAATCATGATGTAAATCCTAGTCACTGTGTGCAAATGTTCCTGCGATAGACTGGCGACCTGTCCAGCGTGTACCCTGGATTGATGGATAGATGTGTGCAAATGTGCACACATTCACATTCAAGAGCTACACTTACCTCAAATAAAGAAGCTCATGTAAGTATTTTATGTTTCCAGTAAAGCTGATCTTGTCCTATACTTTTCTGTCTTTTTTATTAGAAGCCCAACAAAGTTTGTAGCTAAGTGGATAAAAATGTTTTTTTTAAATCTCCAGTTGTAAAATATCTATGTTTGTTGCTTTGGAGTAAGACGTCTATTTTTTTTGTCAGAATATCTTACACCAACACAATGTCTGGGTTGGGATTTTTGAAACAACTTGAACCTTTCTTTTGGAAAAGTATTCAGAACCCTTAAACCTTTTCAAGTGTTATAAGATGAACACTGCAATATAATGTGAGGAGCAAACACAAAGTTGGCTATTGTAAAAGAGATCACTCAAGACAAACTCTCTAAGTAACACTTCATAACTTATATGTATTAAATAACCAGAAGACATGACAACAGATTCTGATAGAAATCGAATTTTACTCAGATCAGAGAAATTGCTTAGAGTTTACAGAATGGCAGCTGCTCACCTCACCTATAAGGAAGTGGCCCTGATTAACAGTTAAAAAGGCATTTTACACAGTCTACTCCAGTCTGCCACATCATCATATCATTACATCATACACATTTAGCAGATGAGGAGACATCCATGGCTCCAGCCTTATCAAAATATTACACTTTGTTCTTAGCTGAAGGACACTGCTCTCACTCCATTTCCAAATCTTTGCCACCAACAGAATGAAGATTATAACTTATATCCAGACAGAGGAACTGTCTTAATTAGATTAACTATTGTGGAAAACATCCGTTCTGACACGCAACTGGAAGCCAATACCAAGGTTTAATAAACTAACACATCTTTAATGATAATTATCCTAACAATTCCCCCTGAAAAGGTGACATTTTTTATGTCACCTATAAACAAACCCTTTAATGTCTGCTCATGACCAGGATATTAATCATATAATAAAACTTTAAGTGCTGCTTCTTTCAATATCATTCAATCATGGAATAAACAATCAACAATCCCCCTGATTATGTAGCATTATTCAGAGATCAGAAGTAATCACAAATGTATATAGGCTTATATTTTGTTTTGCTTTCTATTACAGGTAACATGACAATGTTACGAATGGTTCAATGCTGTAGAACTTTACGCTTTTGTTCAGTTTAGTTGGAAGTTTTTTGGGGTACGTCTCTACTGGCACTCTACTTGCACAGAATAAAAGCAACAAACTAAAATTAAGATTGTTGCAGTATCAAAATAGGAAACCTATTAAAGCCACTGTGAATGCATATCTTGATCTGTCGATTAAAGCATCTAAAGTGGTTAGAATACATAGTCATTTACTCTTTTTGGTCATTTTTAATGTAATCATTGAATAGGTGCCATTTTTCATTATCAACTATTAAAGGCAGCAACTCTGATTAAGTCCACAGCCTTTGCCACACATCCGTATGTTGATATCCTTAAAAGCTGAGTCATGCTTAAGCTACAGTCTAAAGGGTGTGTATGATCTGTTGATTCAATCAATTAAAACCCTTTAACACGATCTCCTCCCTTATGTAACTGAAAAAATATATACTGCTGCATGCTCTCATTTAGAATACATAGAAGTTTATTGTACTCAAAGATTTCTATTAAAAATGTCTTCCTTTAAGCTAAGATCTAGAGGCACTCTGTGGTTAGATGTAGTCTTGTGAGGTTCAGAAAAAAACACATACAGACAAAATTTGAGTCAGGCTCCAGATTTGTATGGCTTTCTGATGTCGCAGACTTGGAGAGAGAAAGATTCTGCATTTGAGAGATCAATGTCCTTACTTAGATCCATAAAAAAAACAATAATTTGCTTCCTGGCAGGAAATATAACTTTCTTACTTTATGCAAGTAACCTTTGCCTCAGTACTTGTACCAAAACACACATCATTTGAACAGTTCAATCTGATTGTTGCATTTGTTTGGATGAGTGCCACATAGTTAACTATAATTTGAAAGAACTGAAATATGCGAAGCAAAAGTTGCCCCCATCCTGGCATCCCTTTGCTCTTCCTAATCTTTATGGTCTTATCTGTTTTTGAATTTTAACAACTTACATAATGGAGCATAAAAAAGATCTCTGGATATACTTCGGCTGTTGTGGTTAAATGGGTCATATAATGTTTATATGGGGTATTTGGTGCTGGTCCTTAAGCTCTCTGAATAAGGTGTGTAACAATGGTTCGGCTGAAAATGGCATATTTGCTGTTCTATGCACCCTTGTTAAAAGCCCTAGAATTAAGCCACAGATTTTTCCTTCCTTTTATGGTATGCTCATGAATAGTTAGATAAGCTGTGAGCTGATTGATTGGTCGATAACTAGCGAAGCTGCCGAGCAAAGACGCATCATAGCAACAAGCACTCACTCACAGAAACATCGAAATTGTAGATATGTTACGGTGACCAGACATCCTCTTTTTCCTGGACTTTTCCTAGGTAAAAAAAATTTCCGGGGAATTTCTAAATCATCCAGGATTTTCGTCCACTACAGTGTAGCACGTACCGGTAGTCGAAATACACCAGGCATTCGAACTGAGCCGTAAACTCTGGGGCTGATGTGGGAACCCCGGTGGAAAGGGGTGTGTTGTCTATGAACTCAGTCATTAAACAGAGTAGGATCCACCATGAGCATCTGCTCAACTTTTATTAACTTCTTGACCAGCATTAACAACCGTCATTCATTTTAGGCTTTTACAAGTCCAGTCTATCAGGTTTTTTTCTCTTGCGTCCAGATCTTCTCAGGACAGGTAAATCCACATGAACATTACTTGTGTCCTACTGTAAATGGCCATAATTTTCAGCATCTGATGCTGTGCTTGCACTGAGTGGATCAGCATCAATCTCTGTCTCTGTGAAACTTTTTATTTCGCTTACAGAAGGCTGCTGCGGTTCCTCCTCAGTCCTTCCTCAGTCTTCACTTCCTAAAATCTAGGTCCAACCTTCTGGAGTAGAGTTGCTTTCCTGTTCCATCCATCTTGATCCTGGATCAAGATGGATGGAACATCATCCTTGGCGATTGGACTGAGAGGTTTTGTTGACTTGTCATAGAGTTGTTTCTGTTTCCATTTCATGTTCTCCAATTTTGTCTGTATCCCTGTGTTGTGCTTGATATCTGTGTAATAGGGAAGAGTTGTGCGTAATTTACGGTTCATTAACAGTTCTGCTCGTGATAAACCACATTCAAGCGGGGCAGCTCTGTAACTTAGAAGAGCTAAGTAAGGATCTGACTTGCTGTCTGTTGTTTTTCTAAGAATCTGTTTGATGATGTGCACCCCCTTTCAGCTTTGCCATTTGCCTGTGGATGGTGAGGACAGGATGTGATGTGATTAAAGCCATATTGGCTCACAAATTGCTGCCACTCTTTGCACTTGTAGCAAGGACCATTGTCACTCATTACAGTCTGTGGTATTCCATGCCGGGCAAATATGGATTTGACATGCATAATGACAGTACTGGCATTTGTGCTTGACAGCAGGGAAATTTCAGGGAAGTTGGTAGTAATCAATTACTAGCAAATTGTCCTTTCCGTTGCAATGAAACAGGTGCGTTCCAACTTTCTCCCAGGGTGCAGTGGTAAGGTCTGGGATCATCATGGGTTCCCTTGCCTGTTTGCTCTGATACTTGTTGCATGTCTCACACTGTCCTACCATGTTTTCTATGTCACTATCAATGCCAGGCCAATACACAGCGCTCCTGGCTCTCCGCTTACATTTTTCGATTCCAAGATGTCCCTCATGTAGCTGTCTCAGTATCTCTGATCTAAGGCTGTGTGGGATGACTATTCTATTGTTTCTCAGCAACAGTCCACTCGCCACACTTAGCTCTGCACTTATGTTGTTGATTAGTGTTTGTAATTCTTTGTCATGTATGGTGCATGGATCACTGGTTGCGCATCCTCTTTCAGTTGAATTGTGTTTGTGTATGGAAGGCAGCCCAATCCTTTAAATACATCAGGGAAACATTGTACTATGTAGTCAACTGTGCTGTTGTGTGTCCTCACAGCTTTTGAACAGCTGATTTGGTGGACTCTTCTCACCAGATTCAGATTCTTTGAGGTGACCCCTCCTATCAGTGACTCACAACCCTCAGGTACTACAGAAAACAACACACTGTATCCTTTGCTCTTCACAGTTACTCTTAGTCTACACTGACCTTTGCTTTCTATTTCTTTTCCACTGTAATCTTTCTGCTGCACTGATTTCTTGTATATTTTCGGCTTTTATAGCCCTGATTTCTGTCATACTGATCAGATTGGCTTCTGCACCCGTGTCAATTTTCAGCGCTACCAAAGCTCCATTTATTGGCAGTGAAACTATCCAGTTTTCATCTTCTTTGTGCCTTTCATGTTCCTCTGCGGCTTGCCATTTCTTGGCATATTTACATGACACCATATCTATGAAGAATGTCTCATCCAGGTCTGTTTCCTCAACTACCCTCACTGGCTTTGATCTGTCCTTAGTCAGGCACTGTTTGGCAAAATGATTTTTTCTATTGCATTTTGCACATCTTTTGCCATACGCAGGGCACTGCCTTGGCTCATGCTTTCCACCACGTCGTTTGCAGCCTGTTGCGTTTTTGTTAATTTTCTGCTGGTCATGTCTTTTTATCTTATTTCTGATGACTGCTACTTTAGCACTCTTATGCACGACAGATGCACTCATGTCTGCAAACGTTTTAGCATGCTGTTGTGCTACTTCCTTAGCATGCTAGCATATCTTCTCAGGCTCATTCAAAGTTAGCTTGTCATCTCTTAGCATCCTTTCCCTCGTCTTTTTGTCAAGTACTCCATAAACTATCTGATCACGAACCATTGAGTCTTTCAAATCTCCAAAATCATATGACTGTGCTTTCAGTTTTAAATCAGTCACAAAGCAGTCAAATGTCTCTCCTGCCTGTTACATTCCTGACCGGAACCCACACCTATCGTATACAATGTTCATTTTTGGCCTCATAATTTTCACGGCCCTCTAAGGACCCACTCCAGGTAAACTGGGTCCTTCGGAGGACGCCATGGGCGTAGGTTTGCATAGGGACCATAGGGACATGTCCCTACCAAAATTTTGAACCGACCTAATTGTCCCTACCAATAGTTGGATGTGAGCAACATGTTTATAATTTACAGCAGTAGTTGTTGCAGCAGTGGCTTCTTTTCCTCTCGCAGCTCCTCTGCTTGGTCTCTCCTGTCCCTTTCATGTAGCAGCGCATG
The DNA here is from genome assembly GCF_000732505.1 of Cyprinodon variegatus. NCBI lineage: Eukaryota > Metazoa > Chordata > Actinopteri > Cyprinodontiformes > Cyprinodontidae > Cyprinodon > Cyprinodon variegatus. The sequence goes on from NW_015150467.1 coordinate 2,521,767, forward strand.
GAACTGTGCTGCCCTGTTTAAATCAACTCTTGGTTGTTCTGCCTTAAGTTCCGCCTTCTCTCTCCTTGATAGGCTGTTTTCTAGTCCGTGTGTGCTTGGAGCACAAAATTGAAAATTTATTCACACTAGAATGCAGCGGTTGCTACAATTAATATTAGGCTACAAAACTAGTCCCAATAAAAAAAAATGAATATCATGTACACTAAAAAAACTTTTATTAAACGAAATATTCTGAGTCAGCCAGGAGTTCTGAAGACTGCTGGAAAAATGGGCAAATAAAGGCTGTAAGC
>NW_015150467.1:2522462-2527503 GCF_000732505.1 Cyprinodon variegatus
GAAACCGTTTTCAAAGTGGAAAACAGTCCTAATTCCACATTCATCAGAGCCGGTGATACTTCAAACATTGATAAACAGCATCTAATGAGTGTAGTGCTTATACAATTTTTATTAATGGAGCAAAATGTTGCTTTTCTCTTTTAACAATGAATTCCTCTTATCAGTACGGATGCTCACATCGAGCATAAAAAAGGGCATGCATATTGCATAGCACCAATGACACCCGACCAATAGTGTCCCTACCAAAGTTCAAATCAAACCTACGCCCTTGGAGGACGCAGCCACTGAAATCAAACTTAGCCTGTGTCTCTCAGCTTGGATGGAGTGCCTTGAGCTTCTCCAAGAGGAGATGGAAGTGTCAGAACTCAGAACTTTGGACCCAGAATCTCAGGCAGACAGACTGATGTGATTTAAAATAGCGTTTATTGACAATACGTCGAGTTTGTGACTGAGCAGCGGGGACGGAAAAGGCCACAATCTCTATAGAGGGTAAAACTCAGGTTAGTGACGTAACTCTGATGATTACGAGTGTGAGTCACTAACCTGGTTTTAAGGAAGAAGGAGTGGAATCCGGCCGGATGATATCCCACAGGATGCGGCAGATGCCGCCCAAAGAGTTCTAGTTCCTGAAGACAAAAAGGCTGGGTTAAGTAGACAGATCCAGGGTCGAAAGCAGGCAGAATCCAGCAGGAGTCCAAAGACAAGTCAGGCAAACAGATCAGAACATGGTCAGGCAAGCTCAGATGTCCAAGGGCAGAAACTGGTCCGGATCAGGTAATCAGAACAACACAGAGAGAACTCTAGAGAATGCTAGATAACTCTCACCAACAGCTTGAGTAATCTGGCACTGATAACTGGGGTCAAGCAGCTTAAATAGACACAGGAGAAGGTGAATGAGATGAACACTACTGAGAAACTGGGCAGAGCTAGGCAGGTGAATAGAATGAACCATTAAGCAATTTATCAGCGCCATGATCCTGACAGGAAGAGGTTTCTGGGGTGTGGAAGTCTTGGTCGCTGGATGAAGCAAAATACCAAAAGTATAAGAAATGATATTCACTCTTATTTTAAAATTCTTTAGACTTAGCTAATAAAGGAAGACTAATGTTTCAAATAAGGCTAAATGCCCTTAAACTTAAGGAGAGAAATCGGCTTCTTATGCTATTGCATAAGTCTTTTCCCTTGCCTGATTCGTGTAACCTCGTTATTTTCGTCAAAAGCTTAGGGCTCCCTCGTATACATGTATCAACTTTTAGACAATAAAGTACTGTTTCAGCCGGCAGTACATCCTCCATGTGGCTCAGAGCAACAGGATTGGATGCATGACTTATTTCTTAGTTTCTCAGTTGTACATTTAAAAATAGAGCTTAACCATTCAGTTTTATTCCTTTAGCCCCCTGGATATTCTGTTTGTTTTTATCACATTAGGAGAAAGCATGTTTACAGGCAAACAAGAGTTGTGAGTTTAGACCTTAAAGGAGTTTAGATGAATATCTTCAAACAAAGTGGTTTATCTAGGCAAATGACCCATGGTCCAGTCAAAGGTGAGCAAATGGACCAAATTGATCTAGAGTGAATGGGCTTAAACAATTATCTTCACGAAAAAACTGGTTGGTCAAAGGTCAGAACCGATAAAAAGAATGGGAATGATGCAAAACAATCACTGAAGCGCTTACTGTGATACAACACCAAATATAGATACTTTTAAAGAAAAGAGACTATAAATTTATTTATTTTTTCAAAACAAGTCAATTGTTTTTTTTTTTTTCCTTATCAGAGTTTATGTTGTGTCTGAAACATCACTCCCACTTCTGCACTGATGCATTTTAACAAAAAGTTTTATTTGTGCTGGCAGGGCAAGACTAAAATGACAAAACAATTTTTGGTTATAATGGAAAAGGTGATATGAAGTTTTTCTTATTTGAAACAGCACTGCCTCTGTGATCCGAGGGAAATACCTTCTAATATACAAGACTCACCACCAGATGGCAATAATAGACAAAACTTATAAAGCTGGATCACCTGAGTAATTCCATTAGCTTCGGGCTAATGATAATTTTTAAACAGTCTGTATTTTATTTGGCATTGTTTAGTTTTTTCTTCAGTTACTACAACTTTAAATTTGTTTTTAAAATTTCAGTTAAACATAAATCAAGATGGAACAATAAAAATAAAGAGCCTTCACTGATATTGGACAGGTTCAGAAAACTCCCTCAACACAGATATATGAAAATCGTGTGTAGGTAGAGGGGCCTGGATATGCTGAGTCCTGGCCTCATAATTTCACTTTTGAAAATGTCACTTCAGTGGTACAACAAGGCTGAGCATTACTGGCAACATATTGTTGAACTCACTTCCAGACAAATCTTGTTTGGTCAAGACTAGTTGCTGGTAATGGCAGACATCCCAAGTCTCCCGGAAGTTCCGGGAGTTTCCCTGATATCGATAGTTGTTTATTGATGCCCGCAAGTCGGATAAATTATCCCGGATTTTAGACTATGGAAGGTGGTGTTTTTTAATGCGAATGAGAGCAGGCAGGTAGTACAATAATTCATTCAGTGGGGATAAGAACTACTGTGATTACACAGACAAAAGAGAGAGAGGAGTGGGGAGGAGGTTGCTGGTGAAACCTGTGCTAATCTTTCCAAAGCAATGCTCTGTTCAGTGATCGTTCAAGGCGACTAGTTGTCAGAGAGCTGATTGGATAAGTCCGATAACTTTAAGCTGTGCATCCTGTGAAATGGCAGAGGTTGAATCCTTGTGTACAAAGCGAAAAAATATAGGACTAATTTTAAGGGGAGGAACAGTGGTGGATCTAGACCAAATGTCCCAGGTGGCCAGGAGGGGGCCAGAGTGTTTTCATGGGAACACAGAAAAGCATGAAATAAAAAACAGAGCAAGGGATTAAAATATATTAAGAGAGCTGCATGAAGTGACATTTCTTTTCAATTAGGTTCAATAAAAATTATATTTCTTATGAGGTCAATATGCATTTATAATTTATGAATTTTACATACTTTTGACTTAATTTAAGTTACTACCATTTTCTATAAAATTTGAATTAGAACAAAAAAACTGTTAAATTCATCTGTAAAAATTAGAGCATTGTTTTTATTTGTTGTGGAAAAAAAACATTAACAGATGAAAACTGGCATCCTATCTTAGTACCACTGAAGCTATCACCTTATTGTTTTTGAATAATTAGTAAAACAGAATTTTTAAAGAAAAATAATGAAATAGATCCAAAGGACCTATCAGTAACCATGTCTGGTTATCATCATTAGAATTTCTTTTATGTCTTCAGTACAGTATTATGTCTTCAGTACAGGGTCCATAACAGGGGCCAGGACATGATCTACAGGGGCACTGGCCCCCGTTGGCCCCTGTCTAGAACCTACCATGATGAGGAATGATGACACCGTGGCGAGGTGCACTGTATGCTGAAGTTCCATGAAAAACAAGTACAACCGGTGTTCAAGGCTACAAGATTGAAAGCATTGAAAATAAAAGACCAATACTGTTCTGTTTTACTGTATGTTTAAGAATTTACTGTTAGTTAATAAACATGGGGTATGATAAGCATCTCCCTGAAATTAAATGAGTTTTTGGAACTTGGGATGTCTGTAATGGGCTGGACCTTTCCTTCTCCAGTGAGGAGTACAGTAAGAGGGGCTAAGCTTGTTGACATTGGAGTTCTTCCTGGTGAGAGAAAGGGTTCCCTCTCTGCCTTTGAGTTGCAATGGAGAAGATTCTGATTGTTATTTGTTTCATTAGCAAAGATTATAACAGGTGAAAGCGGCAAGCAAAGTTTCCAGAATAAGACTCAGCTCCGCCAAGCCCAACCCAGCAAACCCAGAACCTGCTGGAATAACTACAGAGACATAGGGACAGGAATGTTAACATTTTGTCATGATCTGGCCTGTTTGCTCTCCCTTAATTAGTCTTTCCTTTCACCTGTCGTTTTCCCTCCCTACCTCAATTATAATTTATTCCTCTCACCTGTTTCCTCTTGGTTATATTCAGTTCAGCCTGAGCATTCAGTGCCAGATCATTATTTGTCTTTCTGTTAGCCTGTCTGTTATTTGTATTTCATGGTTCATGTCCTGGATCCTGGCAGCCAGTGGAAAGAGGTTTTTTTTGTCTGTCTCGTCTCCTAATCGTCCACTGTTCCTCCCCCACTGAGTCCTCTGGGTTTTTGACTCTATATGCGGGGAGGTTCAGTTTTTATCAAAGTAAGCCTGGCTCCATGGAGGAGACCAGTTTAAAGGTCCTGCATCAAGTTCTGGTTCCACGTCCTGTCTTGGCTACCCTCTGCCACTGAGCCTGCCCGTCTGCACCTGATCCTGTCTGCTCCTGTGCGTGACCACCTGGTCACGCTTTCAGACCCTGTCAGACTCCGAACCCGCCTGGGAGCTCTATGATGCCTGGAAGCCTGGATCCTGCCACCTGTTCTGTTCCTGCCTGATCTGGATCCTGCCTGTGCTGTCGGTTCCTGTCTGTTCTGGATCCCTCATCAGGATCGGCTTCCAGCATGACCTCTGGGACTGCAGCACTTGGGGAGATTCTTGGTCTGGACTGTTAAACCAGAGTGTCTGAGATTAGCCCCCCCGCCTGCAGTTGCTGCGTGCCTCACATCCTAGCAGCTCCCCTTTTAGTTTTGTTTTTCACTAAATAAATGTTTTCAACTTTCCACTGACTGTCTCTCCTTGAATACTGGGTCCATCTGTCCTCGGTTCATGACACATTTCCCTCCTGGCTCTATCATCCTGACCTCTAAAAAGCAGGCATTACTGGACAAAACATCCACATCTTCGCAAAATGTTTTATTCATTATCTAAGTTTAATGGAGTAAGTTTCCATTGTGTTCCTCTACCACTCAAAAAACTTTACACAACAGCCACATTCACACACAGATCTGTAGAGTTTGGACCAGGGGCGTCTCTAGGTTTAAGAGACAAGGGTGGCTCAGCCCCCAGGAGATAATGCGCGCGCAGAGCGCGCGCCAAATTTTTTCACCTGCTAAGGCGTTGTCTAAGACAAG
>NW_015150467.1:2529528-2536237 GCF_000732505.1 Cyprinodon variegatus
TTTTTTAAAATCGCAAAATAATTATAGGGTGGCTAATGCCAAAGAAAGGGTGGCTGAAGCCACCCTTAAATAGGTCTAACGACGCTTATGGTTTGGACAATTCTAAGGGCCCTTAACTGAGTGGGACCCAAAGGAAGAAGAAAATATTTGTCTCGCTACATATTTTTCAAATATAAAAAGAAAATTTAGCAGTAAATACATAATCTTCATGTTTCTCTCCCTGTTCGCTCCACAGCTGGCTCTAACCAGGGCCAAGCGTACGTCATTTGACATAGTGATAGCAAAAGAGAAATTTACAAGAAAATGTATAAATAAGTAGCAATGTGGTAAGACAATCCACGGCTGAAAAATGCAGCATGCCAAAGTCTGGTTTTCAAAAGAGAAGAGAAAGAAAGGAGAAAGAGGCAAGGGTGAGAAGGGATCAAATAGAGGTACCCAGTTTTCCCCCCTCTCGTTTTTTTTCAGAAAGCTTTCTTAACTGAATAGTTAAAATTAACAACAGAATATGAGTGAAATAAGGTAGCTATCTGCTGGATACAACTACATAGATATTGTTCCTCAATGTCGGAAGGAAATATTATCATTAAAGACGCAGCCCAGCTGGGTGCTGTCTGAAAAGGATCATAATTGCTAGCTTTTTCTTATTTGTTACGTATCATTTTCAGTTTTCAAGAGAAAATAAACCAGGATTAATCTAGCATTTAATGAGCCTATTGTGTTTGCAAATAACACAGAGGCCAAACAACTAAGCCAGAAATCTTACGGAGCTGAGAATTTAACTTTATCAACCAGACCAGGTAACAGGAAAATACCATAGTTATCAGAGGGTTAGCATCAGCTAAACGCTAGTAGATATTTAGCAAGATATTTACATTAAATAACTGTCATTGTCCCTCCTTCATCATGTAAACAGAGCACCTCAGCAGCCCTGTTCCTTTAACCCCCCACACCCCTCCCTCTCACAATGACAGGTGAGCAACATAACAAACATAACACTGGGAAAAGTCAGTTTGCATCAGCACAGTCGTTGGGAATATCCCTCTTTTTTACCATTTTATATATATATATATATATATATATATATATATATATATATATATATATATATATATATATATATATATATATATATATATATATATATATATATATATATATATATATATATATATATATATATATATATATATATATATATATATATATATATATATATATATATATATATATATATATATATATATATATATATATATATATATATATATATATATATATATATATATATATATATATATATATATATATATATATATATATATATATATATATATATATATATATATATATATATATATATATATATATATATATATATATATATATATATATATATATATATATATATATATATATATATATATATATATATATATATATATATATATATATATATATATATATATATATATATATATATATATATATATATATATATATATATATATATATATATATATATATATATATATATATATATATATATATATATATATATATATATATATATATATATATATATATATATATATATATATATATATATATATATATATATATATATATATATATATATATATATATATATATATATATATATATATATATATATATATATATATATATATATATATATATATATATATATATATATATATATATATATATATATATATATATATATATATATATATATATATATATATATATATATATATATATATATATATATATATATATATATATATATATATATATATATATATATATATATATATATATATATATATATATATATATATATATATATATATATATATATATATATATATATATATATATATATATATATATATATATATATATATATATATATATATATATATATATATATATATATATATATATATATATATATATATATATATATATATATATATATATATATATATATATATATATATATATATATATATATATATATATATATATATATATATATATATATATATATATATATATATATATATATATATATATATATATATATATATATATATATATATATATATATATATATATATATATATATATATATATATATATATATATATATATATATATATATATATATATATATATATATATATATATATATATATATATATATATATATATATATATATATATATATATATATATATATATATATATATATATATATATATATATATATATATATATATATATATATATATATATATATATATATATATATATATATATATATATATATATATATATATATATATATATATATATATATATATATATATATATATATATATATATATATATATATATATATATATATATATATATATATATATATATATATATATATATATATATATATATATATATATATATATATATATATATATATATATATATATATATATATATATATATATATATATATATATATATATATATATATATATATATATATATATATATATATATATATATATATATATATATATATATATATATATATATATATATATATATATATATATATATATATATATATATATATATATATATATATATATATATATATATATATATATATATATATATATATATATATATATATATATATATATATATATATATATATATATATATATATATATATATATATATATATATATATATATATATATATATATATATATATATATATATATATATATATATATATATATATATATATATATATATATATATATATATATATATATATATATATATATATATATATATATATATATATATATATATATATATATATATATATATATATATATATATATATATATATATATATATATATATATATATATATATATATATATATATATATATATATATATATATATATATATATATATATATATATATATATATATATATATATATATATATATATATATATATATATATATATATATATATATATATATATATATATATATATATATATATATATATATATATATATATATATATATATATATATATATATATATATATATATATATATATATATATATATATATATATATATATATATATATATATATATATATATATATATATATATATATATATATATATATATATATATATATATATATATATATATATATATATATATATATATATATATATATATATATATATATATATATATATATATATATATATATATATATATATATATATATATATATATATATATATATATATATATATATATATATATATATATATATATATATATATATATATATATATATATATATATATATATATATATATATATATATATATATATATATATATATATATATATATATATATATATATATATATATATATATATATATATATATATATATATATATATATATATATATATATATATATATATATATATATATATATATATATATATATATATATATATATATATATATATATATATATATATATATATATATATATATATATATATATATATATATATATATATATATATATATATATATATATATATATATATATATATATATATATATATATATATATATATATATATATATATATATATATATATATATATATATATATATATATATATATATATATATATATATATATATATATATATATATATATATATATATATATATATATATATATATATATATATATATATATATATATATATATATATATATATATATATATATATATATATATATATATATATATATATATATATATATATATATATATATATATATATATATATATATATATATATATATATATATATATATATATATATATATATATATATATATATATATATATATATATATATATATATATATATATATATATATATATATATATATATATATATATATATATATATATATATATATATATATATATATATATATATATATATATATATATATATATATATATATATATATATATATATATATATATATATATATATATATATATATATATATATATATATATATATATATATATATATATATATATATATATATATATATATATATATATATATATATATATATATATATATATATATATATATATATATATATATATATATATATATATATATATATATATATATATATATATATATATATATATATATATATATATATATATATATATATATATATATATATATATATATATATATATATATATATATATATATATATATATATATATATATATATATATATATATATATATATATATATATATATATATATATATATATATATATATATATATATATATATATATATATATATATATATATATATATATATATATATATATATATATATATATATATATATATATATATATATATATATATATATATATATATATATATATATATATATATATATATATATATATATATATATATATATATATATATATATATATATATATATATATATATATATATATATATATATATATATATATATATATATATATATATATATATATATATATATATATATATATATATATATATATATATATATATATATATATATATATATATATATATATATATATATATATATATATATATATATATATATATATATATATATATATATATATATATATATATATATATATATATATATATATATATATATATATATATATATATATATATATATATATATATATATATATATATATATATATATATATATATATATATATATATATATATATATATATATATATATATATATATATATATATATATATATATATATATATATATATATATATATATATATATATATATATATATATATATATATATATATATATATATATATATATATATATATATATATATATATATATATATATATATATATATATATATATATATATATATATATATATATATATATATATATATATATATATATATATATATATATATATATATATATATATATATATATATATATATATATATATATATATATATATATATATATATATATATATATATATATATATATATATATATATATATATATATATATATATATATATATATATATATATATATATATATATATATATATATATATATATATATATATATATATATATATATATATATATATATATATATATATATATATATATATATATATATATATATATATATATATATATATATATATATATATATATATATATATATATATATATATATATATATATATATATATATATATATATATATATATATATATATATATATATATATATATATATATATATATATATATATATATATATATATATATATATATATATATATATATATATATATATATATATATATATATATATATATATATATATATATATATATATATATATATATATATATATATATATATATATATATATATATATATATATATATATATATATATATATATATATATATATATATATATATATATATATATATATATATATATATATATATATATATATATATATATATATATATATATATATATATATATATATATATATATATATATATATATATATATATATATATATATATATATATATATATATATATATATATATATATATATATATATATATATATATATATATATATATATATATATATATATATATATATATATATATATATATATATATATATATATATATATATATATATATATATATATATATATATATATATATATATATATATATATATATATATATATATATATATATATATATATATATATATATATATATATATATATATATATATATATATATATATATATATATATATATATATATATATATATATATATATATATATATATATATATATATATATATATATATATATATATATATATATATATATATATATATATATATATATATATATATATATATATATATATATATATATATATATATATATATATATATATATATATATATATATATATATATATATATATATATATATATATATATATATATATATATATATATATATATATATATATATATATATATATATATATATATATATATATATATATATATATATATATATATATATATATATATATATATATATATATATATATATATAAATGTGTGTACAAACAAATTAAAAAGCAGATATTTTTTAAAATAAATAAAACTATATAATGAAATAGCCTACTGTTTTTTTATGGAGTATCCTGGACAGCTGCGGTGACTGTGGTAGCCTCCTGCACCCTGTATTAAAATCTGTGTCAATATTAACAAAGTTTAGTTAGATTTTTATAGTCAGATTAAATTAATTACATCCATTAAAAGACATCTATAAATCTTGATCATTCTCATAAGCTGCTTGAAGCAGACACATAAAAAAATACATGGGAATATATTTTCACAATCCTAAACCTATTTTCTATTTATGTGTACAAAGATA
>NW_015150467.1:2538221-2549022 GCF_000732505.1 Cyprinodon variegatus
TTTACTGAAGAGTTAAGTCATAAGATCAGAGAAAGAAATGTCGCATGGGGAAAAGCTCAAGCTACAAATTGTACTGCTGACTGGACTGCTTTCAGAACTTTAAGAAATAAACGCACAAGCATGACCAGAAAAGCTAAATCAGATTACTATCTAAAAAATGTGTCTGAAAACCTCAATAACCCCGCTAAATTCTGGAAACAAATTAAGTCTCTGTCTAATTCCAATTCTTCGTCTGCAGGTCTCCCACAACATATTTTTGTAGATTCAGTTGAAATTAAAAACAAAATTGACATAATTGGTCATTTTAACAATCCCTTTGGATCAGCTGGCTGTATCTTCAATGAGTCCAAATCTAGTTATCAGTGCTCAAACTCCAACTCTGAAACACCATCGAAAACCTTTGTTTTTAGACCAATTTCTAAAAAGGATGTCTGTATTGCTCTTAAAGCCATTGACCCCAAAAAAAAATCAGCAGGACCAGATAACCTAGAACCTTTCTTATTAAAAGTTGCAGCTGAATTTATAGCTAAGCCTATAGCATACATTTTTAATTGTAGTCTGCAGACCAATTCAATTCCTAAAATATGGAAAGCAGCCTATGTGCTTCCTTTGTTATAGGGTGGCGACCCTTTAGATCTTCACAATTATAGGCCAATTTCCAAACTCTCTATTCTTGCAAAAATTTTGGAAGCTCAAGTAAACTGTCAATTAAAAGACTACTTGGCAGAGCACAACATTCTAACTGATGTACAGTCAGGTTTTAGAGGTGGACACAGCACTGTTACAGCAATTTTGCTACTATTAAATGACATTATAAATGCCTTGGACCAGAAGCAACACTGCGCTGCTTTTTTTGTGGTTCTGTCCAAAGCATTTGACTCTGTTGATCATAAGCTATTACTAGATAGATTAATTAACATTAGCATAGGAAACACAGCTATTACTTTGTTCAAAAACTATCTTACAGAGCGAACGCAATGTGTTTTTTTTTCTATATTCATAAATAACATTGGAAAGGACGTGCAAACTGCTAAACTGCATCTTTATGCAGATGACACTGTGATTTATTCAGTTGCCTCTTCACTGAACCAAGCCATGCATGACCTTGAGCTGGCCTTTCAGCAGCTTCAAGTTTCTCTACATGGCCTTAAGTTAGTGCTAAAATACTAAGAAAACCAAATTTATGATGTTTTCAAGGGCTCGTTCCCAATCCCCAGATAATATAACTTTTAACACATTAAATGGAGACTTAATTGAAAATGTTTCTTCATATAAGTATTTAGGTTTTTGGCTGGACAACAAACTTTCTTTCAAAGTTCATGTTGAAAAACTTGTAAAAAAGCTGAAACTACGGCTGGGGTTTTATTTTAGAAATAAAACTTGTTTTAACATGTCAGCCAGAAAAACACTTGTGCAGGCTACTTTGTGTTTTGGACTATGGTGATGTTGTCTACATGCATGCTGCCTCTAGTACTCTCCACCTGTTAGATTCTGTGTACCATAGTGCTCTGCGCTTCTTAACTAACTCCTATTCCCGTACTCATCATTGTACGCTGTATGAACTGGTAGGCTGGCCGTCACTAAGTCTACGTAGTCAACTTCATTTGTATATTTTTCTATATAAGGCCATGTTGGGTAAACTGACCCAACATGGCATATTTATGTAATCTCCTCAAGCTAAATTCCAGCCATTTTCATCTCCGTTCCACCAGGTGGCGCTCTTACCAGGTTCCAATGGTTTTTACTGAGCTGGGGAAGAAATCCTTCTCTTACTTTGCTCCATGGTCCTGGAATAATTTGCAAAACTTGCTCCATTTAAATGATCTAGTCCCATTGAATGAATTTAAGGCCATGTTAAAATGTCATGTAATTCAAAAATGTAACTGCCCTATGTGACCTGTCTTTTCCTCTATATGAGATTTTGTCTATGTTGTATTTGTGTTTGTATTTTAACTGGTGTGCCATCTTGGCCAGGTCTCCCTCAAAAAAGAGATTTCAATCTCAAGGGACTTCCTGGTTAAATAAAGGTTAAATAAATAAAAATAGAGAATCCCACAGTCATCAGGACAAGCAACATATAGTTTGATGAAATTTTGAAAAAAAAACGAGATCTGAAAAGTTCTTTAAAAGACAGTAAAGTATGAACTATAAATATATCACCTTTAAAGATGAGTCTTCTCTCACACTAAAAGCTGTAATCACTAAAGCATAAGGCCATTAAAAAGGCTGAATTAGAAGTAAAAACCATGGTGGCACTCACAGCGTTGGATGAGACTTGATTCCAGAAAATTAAAGTGTAAAAACATTTTAAAATGTTCTCATCTAATAGATTTTATCCTCTGTTAAAAAATATATATATATATCTTTGAAATTACTTTTATTTTTCTTGATAAGAACATGAATTGCCATTATCTCTCTTAAGATATTACAAATCCGGTCATATAGCAATCCCTGCTCTGTGGGAGGGGTTAATAGGTGGGCCTACCCTACCTATAATAAAGCGCTGGACGTATTGTGTCAAGCATCTTACTTCCAAACTATTCAGAAAAGGTGGAGAAACGGTCAGTGGATTTCCACTATGGAGCTTGCAGTGGTTTTATCTTTGATTGCACTTTCAATGAAGTTTGTCTCAGCTTCAGGTATGTCCGTTACAGAATTATAATAATTGCTGCAGATCTTTAGAATTAGACAGATTGTTTCTTTTTACCCTGGAAAACAAATTGTACAGGGTTTTGCATTATTGCAAATTATTTTGTGGAGTACAAAATGCTCATCTGTCTCGTTTTTTCAGTTATCAACTTAAAAATATTTGAAGGAATTTGGCCTTCTTAGATTCATAAATGCACTGCTCTATGGGTTAGTTATAAGTTAAATAACATTAGTAATAAGACAAAAGCATCTGTATGTACTCAATGCAAAATCTTTTTTTTTTTTTCCAGAATGGTGCTACCAGTCACAATTTAGCTGCAACAACACCTGTACAGGTAACCTTGAAACAGTCCCGTGACATCAAATGTAAACAGGGAAAAAAAATGTTGATCTATTAACCTTTTTTCTTTCTTCTCCATACAGGTCCAAATGTGTGGCAAGAGATCTTTCAAAACTGCAACGGCAGATCTCAGTCTCCAATCAACATTGTGACGAGGAAAGTGCACCGAGATGAACGCCTTACTCCGTTTCATTTTGAGGGTTACCAGGCCACATTTCATGGCCGCCTCATAAACAACGGTCACACAGGTAAGTCTTGAGTTAAAATGCCTTTATCTTGGAAAAAAGGTAAACAATTAGGAGGCCACTGAGTTGGAGGAGCAGTAAAAGTGCTGAGGGTAAAACGTTTAGCAGTAATCTATATAGGCGAGGATATAAAAAGGATCGATAATCAGCAGGAATGGAAAAGTACAAAATTGAGAGCAAACTGTTTAATTGTAATGTTAGTGTTAATTTTATAGATGATGTGTGAGTCTTTTAAACCTAATATTACTCCACTATTGCATGTTAAAAAAAAAAGTTTACCAAAGTAGTTTATCTAATCAGGACAGTTCTTTTGTCAGGATAAAAAGTAATCTTCATTATTTACTTAGCAAAGATTTGGGAATGGGATGTGAGAGGTGTCTTTGATCTAATAACAAAGTGTAATATTTTGATAAGGCTGGAAACATGGATGCTTCCTCATCCGCAAGTGAGGTAATGATTTTTATGATGAAGCATCATGGAGTTGTATAAAAGCGCGGAAACCTTTTGACTTAAGGAGCTTCCCTGATCTGAAAAAAATTACAATTTCTGTCAAAATCTGTTGCCATGGCTCCCGGTCATTTAATACACATATTATGAAGTGTTATCTAAAAAGTTTGTCCAGAGGGATCTCTTCTAAGGAAAAGAAGCGGCGAGAGAAAGCTTCAAGGTGTAAACATAGAGCTTTTCCTAATTAATGGTGGTTCCACCTGGTTTTTAAAGAGTACTTTTGAGGAGAATAACTGACTTTTTCTATTTTTCATCTTTATGATTCTTTCTCCCTTAAACATACTTAGACATGTTATTTTCATTTTCGGGTTTATCCATTCAATTTTTTTGTTTCCAAATGTAGTATTATTATACATTTTTTATTGTTCAGTGGGATTTTTGGTCTATTATTAAGATTGAATGGAGGAATGCTTGTTGCAAATTGCATTAACCGCCTTTTGTATGAACATCTAATATTTTTAAGGTTTTTATTATATTTTGCTCTAAGGTTGTATATTTTTTTATGTTTAGCAGGGAGCTTACCCAAAAGTTTTTATTTTGTTACATTTCAATTTCCTTCTCCTGAAAACCATAAAATTAGAATCTGTTTTAACTATTATTCTCTTTTTTTTTTCTCATATCAGTTCAACTGGAATTACCTTCTGGTATTAGAATCAGTGGAGGACACCTGACTGAAAAATATAAAGCCGTTCAATTCCATCTGCATTGGGGCAAAGAGGGAAAACCCGGATCAGAGCACTTGATTGACGGGGAGCAGTTTCCCATGGAGGTCATCATTGTAACATGAGCATATTTGCCTTTTTTATGACTTCTGTTTAAACACAGTAAATAGAAATACAACTATGTCTTTCATCTTACCTGTAGATGCACATTGTCCACATCAAAGAAAAATACGACTCTTTATCCCAGGCTGCGAAAGACCGCACAGGAGTTGCTGTCCTTGGATTTATGTTTCAGGTAATTTTCTTTATCTTTGTTTCATCATAATAGATAAACATCTGCAAATCATTGTAACATGAATTACCCAATATGAAAAATACCCCCAATATTTTTTTGGTGAGAAAAATAATGAAAAATGTTCCATCAAATTTTGCTCAGATTCAAAAACCATAACATTTCTCCAAGTAAATGCTGCACCACAGAAAGACGCAAAACAATTCTACACAACATTACTCTACCATAAACAAGTTAATGAGTAGCTGTGAGCTAGTTAAAGGTTAGGAGTCATCAACAAGGAAGCTTAATTTTAATGGTTTATGAACATGGAAACAAAGTCTTAAAAATTTGGCAAAAGAAGCACGCGATTAGATTTTGATGGGATTACAACATAGAAGCAGGTCTATTTCCCTCAGTTATGTAATGGGGTGGGCAGATATAAGCCACCAATAAATCGCATCACTAGAGTTTATTTTAAGACTTTAAAGAGCTTTAAGTGTAATTCTAACTTGAGCAACACCAATTTGTCATCGTCTGAATTTTTCCACATTCTCAACTTCCTCAGTTGTAAAAAAATGACAGTTTATATATAACCTTTTTCTTCATAAATTCTTAACTCATATCCTCTGCTGTATATTTCCCCTAGTTTTTCATTAAACCTTTTTTATTTGCAAAGTGGCACTTGTGTGTTTCAGGAGTCAGAGTCTAATAATGAGAAGTACTCTCCACTGGTTGATGCTCTGAAACGGATCACTGAACCCTGTAAGTTTGCTGTGATTTCAAGGAATAAGAACCTAATCACAACACATTATCTGCGGGCAGCAGTTAAATAATACCATAAGCAATTTTCTCTGATATTATATATAAATAAAAAAAGGATTTGATTTATGGGATCGTCACGTTGACCTTATCTAATAACCGATTGGTTGCTGACCTTTCTGTATCTTTTGAACTCCAGCCAGCAACACCACGCTAACAGGCGTCTCCCTGGAAATGTTCATTCCGCCTCAGAAGAGCTTGACGAAATACTTCCGATACGACGGCTCTCTTACAACTCCTGACTGCGCTGAAGCTGTTGTCTGGACGCTGTTTGAAAGCACCATTCCTATGAGCAGGAATCAGGTGATGCAGGCCTTTTTGTTATCAGTAATGGTTAAAGACTGCTTGTGATGACTGGTGTTATTCTGATTGTTTTTTATTTTTTTCCCCAAAGGTTTATTCTGACACTTCCACTGATCATTTAACCTCTTATATCAATCATTTGTACAGAGCTAATATTTACACTCTTCTTATATTTTCCTTTACTGCAGCTCTCTGCATTCTATCAGCTCCGGTTTCCTGATGGCAAGCATATGGTTCAGATCTACAGGCCAGTGCAACCTTTGAATGGAAGGGTGGTGTATTACTCCAACGGATACATCTCTGTGGCCAGTTGGGTGCTGCTGACCTCGTCAGTGCTGTTTTCCAGCGCTGTCCTCTAACACTGATGATTTAAAGCGTCAGAAAAATTTTTTAGATAAAAAAATTCAGCTTTGATATCCACCCAATAACTATATTAAGGCTTTCGGCTTTTTACTCTCTACCTTTTGTCATTTATTTTATTAAAAGGTTTACTGACATTTTTAATCATGGTTGTGAAGTTACATCGCTTTTTTTATGTTTTAGATCTCTGAGATATTTAATTCAAAGCTGCCTTTGCTCCTTGCCCTCAATTTATTTTGTCTATTTCTTAAAGTTACTCTTTAGGTATTTTCCATGTTTTTCATCTGGTTATATCTATATGTAATAATAATAAAAAAAGATACAAATAAATAAAATATATAAAATAAGCGCTTGGGTCAAAGCTTTGTGGATTTCCATCATCAAATGCTTCCCCTCCCTAAACAGGGACTTGATTTACTGAATTCAAAAATAAAACCATTTGAGTTTTATTCCTCAAACTCAAACTGCAACCTTTTTCACTTAAGCAATAATCACCCTCACATAAATTTGTGCATTTTTTTTGTTCATATGTTTGTTTTGTATATAATGCTACCTTTTTCATAATGGATTTTTTCAGCAATAGTTTTAAAATCATAAAGGTGGAAGCTCAGTACAAGACCCAATACTAGCGTTGTACCGATATGATACCAGTATCGGCAGGGCCCCAATACGGCACTAAAATGGTGGTATCGGTATCAGCGAGTACCAACAAATACGGCACCGATACCATTTTGAGAGCCAAAAGTTTATGCAACCATTGTCACCCATTCCAGGTAAGCAATAAAAAGTTCTACTGGATTTACTTTGTTTCAGTCTTTTTCCTGCTTCACAAAGGTAGGCAGCAGCTTGACAAAGCCATGATGGCCATTATATTACATCCAAGGAGTATGCAGTTCTTCGTACACACACACTTATCAGTTTCAAACAGATGGTATCGGTATTGGCTAATACTGCACAGCCAGGTATCGTGTGTCAGGGCCCAAAAATGGCATCGGCGTAACACTACCCAATACCAAGGTGACAAACAAAAGTATTGAAGCTGCCCATTGAATGGATTATTTACAACTTTTTGGATTATTTACATATCACAAGTAGCAACTATAATCTGAATTAAACATTGATTCTTTACACCACAACATCAATTAGTCAAATATGACGATAAGTTACCTCACCACTACACCAGAAGTTACAACACAGGTTCAAGACAGACAATCTGTGGACTGGTGTCCATATACAGCCTACAATCAGTGTAAAATAGATAGCTCTACAAACAGGTTTATTTCTAACAATTTAAATCTAATTTAATCTTATAATTTTGTTGTGATTCTATAGTTAAATTCTATTCCCAGCCCGCTGGGAATTTATGTTTCTGATACTTTAAGATGTTTATTGCCCTCCCCTGTAGGGGTGGTAAAATATCTTATTTAATCAGATATTATTTCAGCTGTTATATAATGTTTATGACACACAGTCCTACTAACTGTGTGTTGGAACAATAAATGAAAGAGTGATTCGAGCACTAATCATAGTCAAACAGTCATTTCTGCACATACATGGAATAAATTCGCCACAACTTCTGTTCAAAATATAAGATTTTATTAACAAAAATCATTCAGCTCCAAGTCAAATGTATTTCAGTTTAACACTCTCAACTAAGACTAGTAAAACTCAACTAAACTAAACTAACTACTATGTACAAAGAGGAAGGGGAAAATGGTTGAAAAACATATTACAGTTTAAGATGGATTCTGTGTTTGAAACCAAAGTTTATCTGGAATAATTTGGGATATGATCAAATTAGGTTTTCACTAATTTTAAAGAAATTGGAATGTTTTCAGACCAATTCACAATGCAAATCCATGAGGTGAATAAAACATTATTTGGCCAAATAATGTTTTATTGAGTGATTTGCTTAATCAAGAACCAAAAACCTTTAGTTAAATGATTCTTTAACCTCCTTGAAATAGGTAGCAGCAAATAGACATCAGGATTCCACTAAATGACTCTTGGTCAGACTTGGTAATGGAAATGTGAAGAGCATTTGAGGAACACATGAACACTAATGTTATATCAGTGTTTAAATCCTTAGTGAATAAAGCTTGTCTAAGCTTTAGCAACGGCTCAACACATATTCCAGTAGCATAGCGTGGCATGCAGTGCATTCTTTAGCATCAATTAGCGTTGTCTTTACTCAGCAGTAAACACACTATATGATTAGCATCATCAAAAGACACATTGCTTGTTCTGTCCCTAATCATGCCAGACCTGCAAACCTTTTTCCATGTACATTTGGAAATCTTGAGTTTCATCCAGTTTTGCAGCTCTGCAGTCAGGGATTCTTTGTCTCAGTCTCACAGCAGGGGTCCCCTCAGTCTCACACCAGGGCATGCTCCTCATCCAGTTTGGCTCTGTAAGTTCTGAAACTCAAGAGAAATGTGTTGCAAAAGTTCTGTTTGCAGCAGTTTGGTTCTGAAGGGTTCGACTTATCCTCGATGGTTCTGGGGATCTGGTTCCCCTGGGGCCCGCATCTCCACTGTGGGCCACAGTGGGCCCCAGCTTTGAGCGCAGGAGCAGAAGGGACCAGGAGAGAGGTGCTGGAGCAGAAGAGCAAAAGAGGCAAAAGAGAGTGAGGCCAAAAGAGGCAGAATCCTGTGTGCTCTGTGGTTTTCTCTGTCTTCACAGGGAGGGGGGTAGGTTTTCACACCTCTGGTGGCTCCCATGTGACTTGCTTTGGCTGAAAAAGGGGGGCTGCAGAAGTCCCCCAGCTGTTATTCACCAAAGCTGCGTTTTCTTCTCTGGTCATCCTATCAGGATGAAATTTGGACACTGCTTCCCAATGTCCAAAAAGTATGATCATGGCATATGGCATAACAATTTACAAATGACAGAAATTTTATAGATGGATCAGAAACGTTGCCTTTTTAATGGAAGCTGTTACCTGCTCTCTTTAATGACAGAAATTAACTCTTGCAAATTATCCTCTGACAAAACATGACAATAAAAGAGGTGTTCGATATGCAAAACCACAATTCCCAGAAACTTCCTTAATAGCGCTTACTCAACTCCAGTGATTAGAGGTCAGGGATGGTGAGTATTTACAAACTAAATAGTAGTGGACCATAAACCCAACAATGACAGCCCAATAAATAGAGAGAGAACTGCCCTACCCATATAACCTTACCCTTCTAAAGAAAAGGTGTCTTGCAATCCAACAAGGAATTTCATTTATACCTAATTATCAGCACAAAGCAATAACATATGGTATATGTGTTAAATATCGACAGATTAAAGTACATTTTGCAAACAGCACGAACCCTAGCACCAGAGGTTACCTTGACCAACAGGGCTCAGCTGAATTTCACTGTCTGATCAGCATGCACCAAAAGATTTGTTCACTGCCTGCTAAAAACCTCATAACTTATAAACCTTATAACCTTACACCTATCAGACTCAATATGCATTTTACTTGGAGAAAGAAAACCCATAAGCTTTCTATTCGTATAAAATCCAAAAATGGCCTGTCAACTAGTGTTTGAATTCCCCTCTCCCTTCTGCTCTGACTGTTCATCTGTCCCTCCTGTGCTGCTCAGCCTATTACCACTGATTCCTATTTGCCTGCCTTGTTAAGCAGGCCTCTGACTAGTAGTGCCAGATTGCCTGAAAGCTTTGGTTATTAAGCATCCAGCATTTTTCCCCGTCTGTTCACCTGATCCTGACCTGTTTTTGCCTCCTGATTTCTGAGTCTCCCTAGCCCCTTTTTGATCTGTTTTTTGTGCCGCCTTGATCCCTGACCTGTTTCTGTGCCCTTAATTTGTTCCTGGATTCTGTTTCGGATTCTCTGAATATCTGATCACCTGGCTCTGACCTGGACCTTTGACCACGATTACCTGCCGAGCCTCAGTGAGAAATAACTGTCAAGGAACCAAAGTTTCAGGAACCAAGACACCCTGCATGAATATTAAAGAAGGTTAGTGGCTTAGCAGCCTGAACTTTTAATCATCCATCACTAACCTGTTCTCTCTCCTTCAGAGGCGCTGGTTCCCCTGATCCTGAATTACCTGCAGAGATTCTTCAATAAATCTTTAGCCGTTGTATTTTGGTTGTATCTGGGTCCTCAGTCTAAATCCCAACAAAAAAACTACAAAAAAAAAAAATTCACTCATAGGCCATAACAAAAATTGAGACACACCATGTTCATAGATGTCAAGAATATGATTTCATTGAGTTCATTCCAAAGTTAAAACTAAAACTCAACATCAGTTGCTGTGGTTTGAGCTGCTGGAAATGATGGATAGTTGTTTTCAAATATGCTCTGGATATTCTTTTTTGTTCTGAAACGACATGAAATCTGTTGAGAGTTAATTAGAGGATGAAACGCAAGGGTATCATGGAGCGATAATGATTTTTTTTAATGCAGTCTGTAAAAGACTGTGCCAAAAATTCACTTAAAGGAAAACATACAGCCAATACAACAGCAGGAGGTTTTGATCAGATGTTCAGGTGTTAGAATGGCCCAGTCAAAGTCCAGAACTCCATTTAAATCTTTGTGATAAGGGATGTGACTGAGATTACTTCTGCATGGATTGTATAAAGCTGTTAAAAATATTCCTCAGACTATCAGATGTATTCACCTAGCGGGAAT
>NW_015150467.1:2549234-2557684 GCF_000732505.1 Cyprinodon variegatus
AGGATTTCTCCTCGCAGTTCTCTCTACAGCCACTAGATGGCAGCAATTCACCAATAAATATAGTGCCAATGTTTTTTTTATGTGTTTATAAAGGCTGAAATCTCTACACAGAGCTTAAAATGGAGCAGCATAAGAGTACTGATTAGTTTTTTGTTTCTTTCGGGTATTAAGATTTAATGTAAATATTTTTTGTAAAAATCAACATAATCTATTGTGCTGTAAGGAACGTTTCAGTTTAATATAATGTTTATTAATTATTTTAGGGGATCAACTTACTGAAATCTTGAAGAAAAAAAAACTAGTTATATTGCTTGTGAAAGATTCAAAATTTGTCACATCACAGTTTTATTGTGGTTTATGTGGATTGCGTAATTGTAAAGCGGAGGGAAAACTAGGCATGATTTTCCCCAATGTTTTATGTGACACAACAAAAACAAAAGAAAAACAAAATATGGTGGAGGCAACATCACACTGTGGTTATACTTTTCTACAGAAAGAGCATGAAAGCTGGTCTAGGTTGATGGGAAGATGGGATGGAGCTGCAGTGGAATGATTTACATCTTTAGCTGGACACCAAACCATATTTATGAATTAAAATGGCCTAGTCAAAGTTCAGACCTACATGCATTTAACAACTCCAGTTGTGCTGGCTCATTTGCAAAGATCTCAGGTCCTAGATATTTAAAGCTTTCACTGACTCAATGAAATTATTAATACTCTGTTCAATTTGTATCAAATAATATCAATGTGAAACCTTTTAAAGTAATGAAATTAATCCAGTTTGTCTGGATGATGTGATTGAATGCTGCACCCTAAGGCTATCCATGTCCTGTAAGTCACTGCAGGGATCTTTCTGGATGCAGTCCCATGTTGCACAGGAATAGATGTGTGATGCAAGCAGAGCTCTGGGTGCAACAGTGCTGACATAATCTGCAGGCTGCGCAGTCATGCTCCCCTACCCGGGTTGATTCTGAACACACAGATGCACCTTTTATCTAACGGAAACACATTTTTGCTTCTGTGTTTGCCCTTTTGGCTCTAAGTTGTGTTAAATTGATTCTTGGTTCATGCACTTTAATTATGTTTAGTATCACAGCTTGCTTCTTCTAACCTTTTAACTTCAGTAACGAGGCCATCTTTTCTCGGTTTGAGTTTGCCGCCCATCCCCCACTTCCTCTTATTTGTCTTGGTGTGACTTTGAGGTTTTAGGTTGTTGTGACAACGGAGGACACAGGCCATCCCTGCTCCGTTTGCAAAGTTTCTGTTGTTGCAAGCACTTGCAGAGCGCACTGTCTCACTGGGATGGGGAAGCCTCTGCAACACCATCCCCCACCCACACCTTGTCACAAGCAGGCGAGAGCAAGTTCTCAGAAAAATGACAGAGATATGAAGACCTTCCTGTAATCTAAAACACAAAATGTGGCACCTGCACAGCTGAACTCCCATTTTCATCTTTTTACTTGAGCTCTCTTGTTTTGATCGTTTCACATGAATTAAGATCTTTAAGCAATTTGCTGCAGATTTACCGCAAATGGAGGCTTCATCTCTTCGTTTTATTTTCTTAACTTCAATAAAACTGCATGCAGCTGCAGCAGTGATGCATTTTGTTGATGCTTCATGGGTTTAGATTTTGAATTTGCATCCTCATCTATGCATGAGCGAGTCTTCTGTAATATTAAAACTGACAAAAAGACCTATAGTTTGAATAAATTGACTACAAGACTTTTCTAGATTATAAAAGGAAATCTAACTTTTCTAATCTAATGTCTTTTGATTATATGAAGAAATTTAAAAATGGACGACAACCAATATATTAGTGTCTGAAACTTCATCAGACCCAGGTTAAAAAAACCCTAAAAAATAAAGATTAGTGGTAAAAATGTAGCTTTTTTTGGCAATTAACTTTTAGTTTATCTTTGAGGATATGTTCACACATTTGAGCGTGCTAACCACAAATGTGTGTGTGTGGGTGTGTGTGTGTGTGTGTGTGTGTGAGCTTTTCCTGTTGTAACCACGTGTCTCAGACAGGGTTAATAAAAAGATGAAGCTCACTTCTGGGTTTCTCTCTTCTCCGGCGTCCAAACTGGTAAGATCTTCACGACAAGTGACTTTGTACATTAATCTGTTAACTGCTGGTTGGAATTGTTTTGAGTTTTGTCATTAATTAATTTTATATTAAACCTCAATGTTTTTTTTTTGGGCTATAAAGTTGATGTTGAAGTTTTGTACCTTCACTTAAGCCGTCGTTCTTCAGTGTTCGAGCCAAGCACCCGGAAGCCACTGATATACAGTGTTGTCACCCATAAAGTAGAAAGCACTACTAAACTTCTCTACACAGTGTAGTGTTTCCTACTTTATGGATGAGTATACTGTTAGCTGCAGAGGAGAGTGAAAGAAGACCCAAGCTGGATGGTGTTAAAGTTCAAATGTTTGATTTAACCTTATTTCTTCATCTTGTTTCCAGAATATTGTAATAACCAACAGATAACCGTTAATATTGTCGACTTTTATTGGAAAAATGCCTTTTACTACATTAAAGGTCTGTCTTGCTTTACTATTAACTTTCCTGCATTAAAGTTACATCTTTTTTATTTAATACCTCCTGCATTAGAGATGAGCATGTTACAGAAAGCAAATAAACACATTATCATAAGGCAAACTATATTTATACACTCTGGTCTGCACCAAGCGGAGACTAAAAGTGTATCCTTAAGGCTATAACTGAAGTTACCTGAAAAACATCAAGTAAATTCCCTGGAAATACAAATGTTGTTTGATTACAAAAAGGTAATACATTCTTGAATAAATAAAACATGGTTTGTAATTTGTTTTTACTGTATTCATAATGTGAGTGGCATTTTCTTTCTTTAAAATTATTAATAAATAACCTTTTTCTATAAACTGACTATTTCTTTTCACTGTTCCTTATCTTGATTGATAATGAAGAGCTGTTCGTCCTCGTTTAAAGGCCAGCTACACCTGATAGCGTGCCACGCTGCTATAAAAAATTAAAAATATACAAATTTTTGACACATATTAACATTTCCTCAAAGCTGCAGATTCGATTGTGTCGGAGACTTGGCATTAGTAGCAGATGTGTAAGCTCGGCGTCTAGTTCCAGGGTAAGGGCTGTAGAAAGTTTGAGGGAACCAAACCTCGTCTTCCATGAAGGTCTCCCTTTAGAAAAAAGGAGAAATGTGAGCGTGTATGCAGATATTAAATCATAAATGAGTCACAGAGGAACAACACAGTTTCTACTCACATAGTAAAACCCGTCTTGATCCATATCACCCAAAACATAAATGATGTCTCCAGCTCGAAAACCCAGTTCGACCTGGAGACAAAGGAAAGCTATTATAGGCTTTAAAAAAGATAAATAGAATTTTTAAAAAGGAATGCGTGTGACTGCTTACATCACTGTCCATGTTGGGTGAATTTTCCCATGGATCATAGTCAAATAAGGCCACCATTCTTCGAACGATCACATCTTCACGAATACTGCCAGTGTCACTCAGATCAGGTGTTAAACCCATACCTGCTTTGTACAAAATTGCAAAAACACTGTTAAACTAAATGCAAAATTAAAAACAAATTAAATATTTTAATATTTAAAGAACGAAGTTAAACCTGCCTGAAAGACCCAAAAACATAAGACGTTAAATTATTTCAAAATCGCAAAAGAGATCCAAGAAAAAAAAAGGTATTGTTTAGCTCTAATGAAATCTCTTTTACCATCTTAACCATAACGACTGTTTAGTATAGAAAAAGATTTAGCTGATATGGGTTCATTTCCTCAATATATATATATTTTTTTGTCAGTAAATCACAAAACAATATTCTGATGACAACTAGGAGGTGGTACCTGCATGATCCACAGGCAGGAAACCCTGCTGCATCAGAACGTGCTTCAGGTACTCGTCATCCACTGGGATTTCAGCCACCATGTTGCTTGGCACATAACCAGAGAGACCACCAGATTCTCCATGGTAGAAGCCATCAGGGTCCTTATCTCCAAATACCTAACGAGAAAACAAATGGCGCATCTATATCCATGTATATTTCCTCCTTTGAGCCCTCTCTGGTATAATCACTAGCCCTCTAAAGTATGTGATGTGGTGGAACATCGTTGTGTGTATTTTTTATTTTATTTGCTTTTTTAAAAACATGTTTCTCTTTATCGTAAAGTTGTGGCATGTACAAAACAAGAGCCAGAACCCCGAACCACACCTGGTAGAAACTATTAAGTTTGGCATATAAGAGGCCTGATAAAGGTCAAAATATCAGTTAAATCATAAAATACGTTTTTTACATGCGATTTTTTTCTTCTCATTCAAATATAAATAGATTTATTTTTCAAAATTGATACTCCTCTTAAATTTTTTTTTTTTTTTTTTATTGAGGCAAACCAATTAAAGTATATTTTTTTAGTAGCAAGAAAGGAGAAAAGGAACTTAATAGGAAAAGTGCATTTATGCATTTGCATAAAGGTAATTTAAATAATTTATAAACATGGATAGTTAAAGAGAATAAAAATGAACAATCAAAATATGTAAATAATAAAATAAAATATGACACTAAATGAAAGAAAAGTTTGACTGCAAACGTAAAAATGTTTAGATTGTCACAGACCATCTCAAAATTAAACAAAATCTGTTTTTATGTTGGCTTAAAGCAACTGAAGGTTTTAGCACTTGTAAAGTTTTTTGGGTGGAGTTTTACGGATGTGCGACTCATTTGCAGTCGGAAATAAAGTCTCTTGGTTGAATTAACCTCATTTCCAGGTCCAGAAAGTAAAGGCCCTGCCAAGTTTTCTTTATCTTGTTAAGTTAACCAGGTGACTGGCCCCAAGTCTGTGTTACAGAGAAATGTTGGAACTAATCTCCCTAAACTGTTTTTACTTTCAGGACCTGGATTATCCAGCTCTGCAAATTTCAAATCTAAATCTGCCAGCAGTATGAATCATCCATCCATCTTCTCCCGCTTATTTCATCACAGTCATTGTGGGGCCTGTGCCTATATCAGGCAGTGGGCGAGAGTTGGGGTACACCCTGGACAAGTCACCAGCCTGTTACAGGGCAACACAAAGACATCCAACCATGCAGACTCACACCAAGGACAATATAGAGAAGCTAAAAACCTCATATTCATGTTTTTGGGTTATGGGAGAAAGCCAGAGGGAACCACACATGCACAGGGAGCACATGCAAACTTCATGCATAAAGACATAAAGACACAGGCTGGGAACCAAACCTAGAACCTTCTTATTGAAAGGTAACAGTGCTACAAACTGCACCACCGTGCAGCCCAGTATATCAGCTTGGTCTTAATTTACCTTCCTATTAACAAAAAGGCTTATGGTGACCAAAACCTGGTGCAAATGTGATGGAACATAATTTGTCAGCTTAGGCATAAGAAGAAAGGGTAAATTTATTTCAGGAAGGAGCTCAAAGTCTAACAATAAGGCTAAAAGCAGGGTGGGTGACAGTAGATCTGAATAGAATCTGTGTAGGGTGGGTGTGTATATATAGAGTGTAGCTCTTAATGTTACCTATAGAGTATAGGATCTTTTCTGCTATATTTACTAACCTTCTGAAGACCGACGGGCCTTATGGAGACCAAAGTCTGGTCCTAATGTGGTGGAACCCCATATTTCATTTTAAAGGGTCGGTTTAGAGACATGTTGTGAATTAACTTGAGGTTGAGATTAGGGTTAGGAACATACTTCATGATAATGGTTACGGTAAATGTCAGGGTTAGAAATAAATACAGTAACTTACACAAATGTCAGTCAAGGTAAAGACTTAACATGGGTAGAAATGTAAACTTTTGTGTGTGTGTGTGTGTGTGTGTGTGTGTGTGGGTGGTGCCGGGGGTTTGCAGCAGTCTGAGTCAAAAAGGCGGCAAATCACATAAATGAGCTGCAAAAAAAAACAGTTACAGGAAATCAAAAGAAGAGTTCGTCTCTACATGTTCAGCAGGCCTGCACAAACAGGAAACAGCAGCGTGTAATTTCAAAGAAACTTCTCAGCAGATTAAAAATGAGGAAGCACAACATGTTTTAGAGAATCGCTGAGGTATAAAGCTTTTGAGATGCTGAAGTGTGGTTACCTTGATGATCTGACCCGGCACAAAGGGCAGCTCCTCTGCAGCCGTGTCCAGGTTGGGAGACATGGCGGCAGGGTTGTAAGGGTAAAGCGCCACAAAGAGTCGAACGGTGGCGATGGACACCTGGCTCGCTGTCTCAAGCTCCCACTCCTTGAGATCCTCTGGGGTGGCCACCCTCACCTCGTCTGGGTATATCAAAACATCCAGCTCGAGCCTGGTCTCCATTGGCAACAGTGCCAGCTCCTCACTGTCTACTGGACAGACAGATGGCGGATGTAGACAACAGCCCTCTCCTAACCTTTATCCCAATCTGAGGTAACTAAGCTAAGCAGGAGCTCTAATCCTCTTTGAAACAAGTAGAGGGATTCGTTAGTTCAGCAAAGACTGTACGCTGTAATACTGCACTTTGGAAACAATCAAAAGGAATATCTCAATTTAAACAAACAAGTCAATAATTTTGCTTTTTAACTGTGCTTTAAATGCAGCAAGGAGGTAAATGTGGAGCCTGTAGTGACCTTTCTTTAAATTAACAATAACCCAGATTCCGTCAATTTAAAAAAAAGCTGCGATAGGAGGAGGTAAATGTAACAATTCTATCTAATATGATTATTTGTATTAAAACAGAGACTGTGAGAGATTTGATTTTCTTAGGGCCATTTGTCAGACTCATCCTCTTCAGCATTACATGACTAGACCCACTTCACTGGCCAGTGAAATCCAACGCTTCCTGTCTTGACCTTTATTGGCTTGAAATTAAAAGCAAAGAAAGTACCTAATAAAACTCCATAAAGTGTTAATAAAAATGAAGTTTTAAGTTAGAAATAACTAAGTGCACCCCCTCATGTCTAGTTTAAAAAGCTAAATTATACAAATCACATGAGTTGTTCATTGTAAGAACATCTTTAGTCAGTGTTTGGCAGAAGGTTTGCCCCAATTAAACCTAAGATGGTTAGTTTGGTGAACTAAACATCTTGACACAAATATAAATCTGTAAAGAGGGTTAAAGAGATAGAAGAACATTTTTCTTACCATCCATGCAGGGGAATACTCTATGGACAGTATTATACAAACTAAGGACCTTTAAAAAACCTTCAACACTATTAGTTAGGCCTTCCAAGATAATTCACACAAAGAGCGGATTGCAAGATGCTAAAGGAAAAAGCCTAAAAGGTCACCAATGGGCCTAAAGCAGCCTATTGCTTTTGCTATGTGTGTTCAACTTGAAATTTATGTCAGAGTTTATGCAAAACTGCATATCAGCACAATCAGAAAGCAGCCTCAACAACTTGACCTTTTATAGGAAGTGTAAAAGGAGGAAATGTTTGCTCTCATAGTAAAACTGAAGATTTTGAGTCCAACTGCCAAAGATAATGTATGAAATATTGGATGCAGTCTAAGAAAAGAACCTGATACTGTCTGTAAGGCATGATGTGTGGTGGTTTTGGGATACTTTACTGCAGTCAGACCTGGTCAGCTCACCACCATGGAGGACTCATGGTGCATGCAGATGTGCTTGAAGAAAACGTAAAAAAATGAGTAAAAAAATGGAGCTACAGCAGAAATGAACCCAGCAACATGTTGATGCAAAGCCAAATCTGGGCAAAGCATACAGATAAACCCATCAGTACTAGATGAGAATTAGACAATAGAAAGTTCTGGGCAGAGTCAAACAAGCACAGTTCTGGATCTCTTTTAAATGATACAGGGTGACAGCAAATAAAATGCTAAACAACAAAAAACATTGAACTAAGATAATCCAAACCATCTAACCACCTTCTCCCACCTATACTATCAGGGTCAGATTGAGGCCGGTGCCGATGTCCAGCAGGCTATGGAGGGGAGGCAGGGTACACCCTGGACAGGTCGCTATTCTGTCTCAGGGCAACACAGAAACACACAAAGACATACAACCATGCACACACTCAGGACAATTTAGATGTCAATTAACAGTCATGTTATTTGGACTGTGGTAGGAATCCATAGTACCTGGAGATAATCCATTCATGCGCAAGCAGAACATGCAAACTCCATGCAGAAAGACCCCGGGCTGGAAATCGAACCCAGACATTTAGTTAATTTCCTTGCTGCAAGGCAACTGTGCTACAAACTCCGTCATCCTGCAGCCTGTTATCCGAACCTGAATCCATACTATGAAGTAATGTATGGTGTAGGCCCTGCCTCTAGCTCAGTTTGGATAGTGCATGGTCAGCTTGTTGTTGATACATTTTCTTTATGATTAAAAAGGATATTTTTTGTTGTTTGAGTGCTAATAAATGCATTTATTTTCGCGAGATAAATAATGTAAAAAGACATTTTTGTGTGAACAATTTACACAATAAATACCT
>NW_015150467.1:2557694-2564290 GCF_000732505.1 Cyprinodon variegatus
CCCCCCCACACACACACACACACACACACAAAAAAACCGCAAATAACACTGTAACAAACATCCCATCGCTGCAGAAATCTCTAAGCAAGGACTTTTTCACATCAAAAGCAAATACCTTCCAGGAAACAGGGCTTGTATTACCTATACAATATTTGTCATCTATTAATTTCAGCCCCAGATTAACAGGAGTTAAGGTTAATTTCACAGGATGTCTGCTGTGCACCAAATAAGAAGGAAATGTTTGAAACTTGCTGTGCATGTTACCCTGTGTCACACAAACCAACCTACCTAGTGTACAAACCATGTTTCAGCTGCAATGTATAAATAAACACCCTGGTGCTGTCACCGCTGTGAAATTTGTATGCTTTGACATTTATCTGTGGTCTTATTGGTCTGAGAAAAGGTCTACATGTGTCCACCACCAGAGCCTTATTCAAGCACTGGCAGATGAGATCCTGATACTATTGGGTTGGCAAAATCAGAACCATTGATTTCGGTATGCTCTGGGGAATCTTGAAATTAACAATATGTTAGGTTTGTATTTTTATTTATCTATGATTCAGTGTTTAAACCCCCGACTGATTTTCATTTTTCTCACACTTAAATTCCATCAAACAAACCTGAACTGTTGGGCAAAGACAACCTAAGTAAATGCTAAAATTATCAGATTTTTGTTTTCTGAAGGGAAACCCATCCGGCCCACTTCTAGAAAACCAGAGATGCCACATGTTAGATTAAAAATGAATTGAGATTACCCACATATTCACATTTATGTTAAATTGACATTAGAATTCCTTACAGACTTGGACTCCACTTAAATGCAACTTCTCTGACTATGAAAGTACTTTTTTAGTGAACTAAAAAAAAACAACCAAGCCCTGATCTGAAGAAAGTTAAGAGCAGATGGGAAACAAACAACATGGATCACTCATTTACCATTCTAGGAGTGGTAAACTTGCCAAACTAACTTTACAAGAGCATCCCCGACCCTTCCAGGCTTTACTTGTAAAGTGTTTCTTTCAGGTGGTGGATTATTATCTTCTGGTTCAATCAATTTATAGGATTTTCATATTTTCTTTAGATTTCACAACTATTTGAGATTTTTTTTCCTTAAAAATATGAGCTACCGGTATCTTTAAAAGAATTTAAACAAAATCTTACTATTTGTCATAAGAGCCTTACAGTCTTTCTAAACCCTGACCAGAAGGGGGAGCTGTTACACACAAAAGGCACCTGCTGTTAAAGACAGCATGAGAAATAACAGGCAGCCCTAAGAATTGAAATCAAAATAGAAATATAAAAATGTAATGCATGTGAGAAAAAAATTTATAAACAATTATCATAATAAAGAAATCGCTGAAGTGCGTCTTTTATATCAAACTTTCTATTTTAGTCTCCAATTTTAAAGCCAAACACATAAAAAGAAAGAAAAAAAAACAAGATTATCAGCTGTTTTTTTAAATCTAACTTTTAACTCCTTATGTAGATGATGTAGTGCATCATATAAGTATTTACATTTTTTTATGTTAAAATCAGACTAACGAACGATGTGAATTACACATCCAACCTATTCCACAACTCTGAAAATGTAATTTTAACATTCACCATGGCCACAAATCTTTAAAGTTAAAACTCTCCCTTTAAATTACAGTCCCCAGCCTTGTTCAAGATAATTTCTAAAAATATTTTCAGGAAGGAAATTGGCTGTTGCTTCATTCATCATTTGAGAGGTTTTAAACCAAGTCTGTAAGCTTAAATGTTTCTGTGTTTTTAAATGTTTTTAAATGCTAAAGTTCCTGAAATGTTATTTTTACTTTAACACATTTTTGTGCTGTAAAAATCTTCCCCTCAAATGTAATATTCTTGCTATTTGTTGGCTGAAGAAAAGCAACCTGTATGTATGGCAGTTTCAACGGGCTCTAAATGATTAGTTTTCCTTTACATAAGGTGTTTTGCATTTGGGACAGAAACGTAAACATTGGTCTTATCTTATTAGGGCACCTTCAACCTAGCTTGTGTGTTTTAAAAAAAAAATAACTTCCTTCCACTATAATGCACTCCTTTAACCCCTTGAGCAGGTCCAGTACACTAGAAAAATGATCTAGAAATAAGTACAAATGTCTTAAATTAAGTGTACTTCCCCTTATTTGAGACCGTAAATGAGGTAGTCTGGCAAAGGAATGAGTATTTTTACTCTTAAAATAAGATAATTAATGCACTTGAAATAAGACAATGCAATTGTGTTTTCTTATTTAAAATGTAAATTGTCTTGTTCCATTGGCAAAATGTATTTTAACCTCCTCAATCCAAGAAAAATTGCACTTATTTTAAGAAAAAATGATCTAGATTTCAATTTTTTCCAGTGTACCAGTTATAGAAATGGCCAAACTATGTGGTCATGTGGTGTTTTATCCACATGCCTTTCAAAATGGGGCGTTAAAATTTCTCAAATATGTTTCAAAATTATTTCTTTTACAAGTACTTTTTGTTTTATGGCTGTGTAAACAAATAAAATTAGATTTAAAATTCAACCTGACATGTCTGACTGCTGGAGTAAAGCAAAAAGCAGGTATTCATTTTTAGCCACACCCCCTGATGGCCGGCATCAATGGAAAATAGAAACCATTTCAGGAGATGTAACTGGCACACGTTGCATAAGCTTGCTTTGTTATTCTTATTTTCTATTCAGTTTGGTGATATTATTGTTATTATTGAAATAAATTATTATTAAAACAATAGATAAATCTTAGGAGCAAAGGCTTTGTAATATGCAGTCAGACTCCAATAATGTAAATCAGCATATTGTTCTGGACAGATTCCCTTTTATGAGTGGAAAAATGCATTTGGCCACTTTTGGCACTACTATAGTCAAGATGTGGATCTATAAAGTTAATCCACAGTTTCAAATGGGTTTTATGGTGTTTTTCAGTGTTTGTATTTGGAAAAAAAATTTGGCGAGGCTAAATATTTTACATTTGTCTTTGTTTAATCACCTAGAAATCAGACATGAGGACATTTATAATTGTGGTTTTACTTGAAAAATATTCATCAATGCTTTCTGTCATACAATAATAATAAATATAATAGAACTTTATTGATCTCACATTGTAGAAATTTACCTCTGTATTTAACCCATCCCCTTGGCGAGCAGTGGGCTGTCATTGTGTGGCAACTGGGGAGCAGTGTGGGGTTAAAGGTCTTTCTCAGAGACCCAGAGTGACAGTCTGTGGGAGTGGGGTTCAAACTGAGAACCTCAGGATTCCAAGCTCTATGCCCTGATCACTAGGCTGCCATTTCAATGCAATTGTATTTCCAATTTATAGTTTGGGAACTGTACTTGCTTTAATTCACTATGTAATTTCAGTAACTTCAAATATGTTTGAAGTTTTCTTTTTAATGTAATAAAACGTAGAAGTCTAAATACAAAGAATTGTATATTACTTAACGAACCAATAGGTTTTTAGCTTTCCTGTCAAATTGGGTTTCATGTTTCAGTTCCCTTTCATTTTTCTGTTTCCCATTGGTACATTTGTTAGGCTACAACATAAAATGCAGGCATCATCTGTCATCCGGTAACAAAATTAGAAAGCAGAAGTCATATATGGGCTGCAAATTAGTGCAGAGGAAAATATAGGAATCCTATACATTTTGAGTCATTCCAAGGTTGAAAGAGAGGACAAAGACAGGGATTTCAGGTGCTCAGAAGAGAACCCATGTTTACTTTAACTCTGGGGTAATCACAACTGAGAAATTACTTTAATTTTGCTGCTTTCTTAGTGGATATTGCACCACAGATGTTGCATCCACATGTTTTTAAACCATGTCTTTCTGCAGGTTGTTTATCCTATATTACTTTGCGATGCACGGGTCACCTGTCCAGGATATAACCTGCTTTCCCCCAGTCTGCCAGAGATAGGCACCAGTAGGTTGGATGCGAAGATGTGCAGATAGATGATGCATCCATAATCATACCGTAAATCAGTTTGTGTTCTAGAGTTTCAGTTTAAAAAAATTAATTCTTGATTCCAAATAAAAAGATATTACATTGAGAGCCACTTGTACCCATACCTGCTATGCACTTCTGTGATGTTAAGAGACACATAAGGAATAAATATAAAATTCAAAACTCTTTTTACATATTAAGCAGTCTTTATAAATAAATACGTCATTAAAATGAATGTATTACGTAAAGATATTGTAAGCTTGATATATTTCTGTTTGATCAGTCTAATGTACAAAGCTGTTTCTGCATTATCTTTGATGGCTTGAAACCTCCAAACCAAAACAAATGGAATTTGCTTCACATGAAAAGCATCCTGGAATAAGTCCAGATGTACTTCCGAAGGCCAGAATGTTGACACAGAGCCGGATCCAGTATAATCCAAGTCATTACTAAGGATCCATTGTTGAACCAAATATATGTTGTTCCAATTCTCAATCCAAACTGAACCAAAGTCTAGATTACACTTTGTGGGAGGCTTGGGCTGTTGTTACATATAATCAAGCCACTCCTTGCTCTCTATTAAATACCCCATTCCCAGATAGTAAACCTTATCATGTTTAAATTAATTTGAGAATATGATCTTGCCTTACCATTGAACATCTGGTGTAACCATTCATGATTAATCCATTACTGATAAGGTACAATAAATGTACTTCACCACATGCCAGTGCTGAATTCACCATGACTGCATTTTGCTTTCCCAGAACATGAAAACATACTGTAAAATTGTTGTTACAGCTTTCAATCTATTTTATACTCCCTATACATATGCCATGTTTGGATGTGTTTTGTTGAATAGAAGAATATTTTCACAAGTTTTATTTGTTTTTTTATCAAATAAATTACAAAAAAGATGAACATGTAACAGGAAGACAACAAACATAAAAGGAGTACATACAATAGCAATACTCTTAACATTCTTTTCATTTCTTAGATTTAGACAATTTTATTTGTATACACTATGTGTACACAAAATGCAATTTCATTTTTGTACAGCTTTCAGGCAGTAAATGAGCAGCAGCTTAGCAGTGAAATAAACATTTCCATCACATTAAGTGCAGCAGTGATCAACTGTAAACAGTGTGGGAGAAAAAAACATGGTGCAAAAACGCATTGATATGGAAGTTCAGAGCATTAAATATGTATGGTGCAAATATGCAGGATTTTGGTTTGGTGTTATTAGTGTGATGCAGAGTCTGTAATATGATTTAGAGTTTTTTCAACAGTTCAGCTGTCTGATGGCGGAGGGGAAGGCATGCAGCGCTGGGATGAAATGTCTTAAATGGAGGGAAGAGGAGCCCCAATGATATTCTCTGCAGTTCTCACTAGTTTCCTCCCTTTCTTCTAGTCTGAGGCGCTGCAGCCTCCACACCACACACTGAGACAGCTGATCAAAACGCTCTCTATTGTACTACTGTAGAAGGTGGTGAGGATGGGTGGGGGCAGGTGGGCTCTCATCATCCTTTGCAAGAAGTACATGCACTTCTGTGCCCTTTTGACCAGTGAGGTGGTGTTTACAGTCCAGGTGAGATTGTCTCTGATGTGCATTCCCAGGAATTTGGTTCTGTTGACCACTTCTACAGCTGAGCTGTTGATGATCAGTGGAGTGTGGTTAGGCTAATTTTTCCTGATGTCAACGATGAGGCCCAACACTGTGGTGTCGTCGGCAAACTTCAAGATGTGATTGGTGGTGAACCTGGGGAAGCAGTCATGTGTCATCAGGGGCAACAGCAGGGGGATCAGGGCGCAGCCCTGAGGGGAGCCTGTGCTTAGAGTGATGACATCAGAGGTGTTCTGTCCGACCCGGAATAACTGAGGTCTGTTGGTGAGGAAGTCTATTAGCTAATTGCAGAGGGCTGTATTGAAGCCCAGCTGTTCTAGTTTCCCTATCAGATGCTGTTGGATGATGGTGTTGAAAGCTTAACTGAAGTCCAGGAACAGCATCTTCACGTGGGTGTTCTTCTCCTCCAGGTTTGCTCAGGTGAAGATCAGAGGAGATGGCGTCCTCAGTGGAGCGGTTCCGTCGGTAGGCTAACAGGATCAGGTCAAATGTTGAAGGGAGAGTAGAGACGATGTGTTCTTTAACCTCCCTTTCGAAGAACTTTATCACGATGGGAGTCAGCGCAACTGGCCAGTAATCATTGAATGAGGTGACCTGAGGCTTCTTTAGGACAGAAATGATGGTGGCAGAGATTCTACATAGCAAGGTTACCTCATTGTTATTTGCACAGCTCCTAGTATATTTCTGGTATTTTCCACAATACTTTAATTTCCTCAAATTCTTTTTACAAAGGA
Organism: Cyprinodon variegatus; assembly: GCF_000732505.1. Lineage (NCBI taxonomy): Eukaryota > Metazoa > Chordata > Actinopteri > Cyprinodontiformes > Cyprinodontidae > Cyprinodon > Cyprinodon variegatus. The sequence continues at coordinate 2,563,993 of NW_015150467.1, forward strand.
TATATTTTAACATATAATCTTTTACTACATAAACAACACTTCACAGTAGTGTCAGGCATTTCTTATATCTTAAAAACCATGATGTTTCTGGCTTTCTAAAGTGGATCTTCTACACAATTGAATATCTTGTGTTCATTATGCATCTTAAAGTTGACTGTTGCAGAAGTCAGAGAAGTGAATCCATCTTCTTTATGTTATTGCAACATCAGACCCTTCAATCCTTTAAAGCAGTGGTTCCCAACATTTTCTGACTTTGTACCCCTTTAGGCATTTGGTTACCATGAGTACCCCTCTCAGT
>NW_015150467.1:2566055-2567143 GCF_000732505.1 Cyprinodon variegatus
AGAAGTAATAATAGATACAACATAAACGTTTTTATAAACATTTTTTATAAAATTATAATTTAGTAACATCATATGTTAATTTTGAATTATTGTTTAAGAAAATAATTTGGGATTGTGGGTGAAATTTAATGAAACTCTCATGTGATTTAGAAAACAAAAATGTGCCAGCTGCCTCACTATGAAATGTAGATTGTAATTCACAAACAAAACAGAAAAAAAAAGATATGAAAAATGAACTACTACCCTAAATGTTTAACAACTTAGGAAAACTAATCTTAAGACGGTTAAAACGAGATAAAAGAAAAACGTGTTTCTAGTGGAGTGTCAATATGCTGGCTTCACAAACTGCTTTCACTGACTTGAATACAGAATTTTGTTTCACAGGGATGTAAAAATCACTTTCAAAACAATGCGAGGTGCCACCACGTGCAAATTTGCACCATTTAGAAAGCTAAATCTAACCAACAGGCTGCATACAGAATATGGCATGAACTAGCTAACATTTCTTCTGAGTTTCATGTGTATTGTAGCAACTGTAGATTAATATTGTGTGGCTTTTCAGAAATTTCAAAAAGACACTTACCAGAAATGTAGTATGACTTCAAATGATGCAAATACAGCCTCTTTCGTTTCTCCGTCCTTCTGTTACAGGCGTGGTCTTGTCTGCAAGACGTGTCCGGGCAAATTAACCTTGTCTTCAGCTTTTTAAGTATGCCTTGTAAAAATATGAGTTTTGTCAACTTAATTATGTTACCTTGATGAGTAAACTTAATTCTATTATCTTAAAAATGAGTAAATTATCAAGTTGAGACAGTTTATCTTCATTTCTATTTCGACTAACACCTTAAATCAAGTTAACAATTGAATAATATGTGTTCATCCAGCAAACATAATATTTTGTGTTGAAAATATTTATTATTTTGAGCTTTGCATACTAACCACTTGAGCCATTTCTTAGAGTGTAATCAATTATTTAAACTTGAATGAATTGGTAAAAAAACTTATAGTCAAACTCGCTTAATTCATTTTACTTTGTTTTCATCAAGACACCTGAGCTGCTTTGATGAGCTCCAACAGCTCAGTGTGAA
>NW_015150467.1:2567153-2618224 GCF_000732505.1 Cyprinodon variegatus
AACAACATTAATATGTTTCCTGGAAGTTAGTAAGGAATCTAAAAAAATACAAAATAAAGTCATAAACTCTATTTATAAAACGGGAGCTGCTCTGAGTAACTCCCTTATAATCACTTATAGTTATCACTAATCAATTATTAAAACTTGAATGAATTAGGAAAAAAACTTATAGTCAAACTCGCTTAATTCATTTTACTTTGTTTTCATCAAGACACCTGAGCTGCTTTGATGAGCTCCAACAGCTCAGTGTGAAAAAAAGCTGATCCCAGGCTGTTCTCTACATCCAGCCTGTTCCTCTGCTTGGTTTTGGTGTGCCAAAGCTAAAGGTGAACTCAAACATATAATTTCAAAACTTACTTTCTGGTTGATAAAAGCTTGTTTAATTTTTCTAATTGAACTTCACAAAGCAAAACAGATCCCAACCCTATTTTATTTTAATACATAAGAAATTCAATATTTTCATGTACCCCTTGCAATGCACTCATGGGCCACTAGGGGAATGCGTACCCCTTGTGGAGAATCACTGCTTAGTTCACTAAGCCACCCCTCCCCACCCTTAGCGCCTGCCGAAAAAAATCTCTGGAGCCACTGTTCTGTGAAATCAGCATAACCCGTCAGACCAGCATATGCATTATAAATACACATGTGCATTATCCCTTTAGTTTATCTCCGTTTATCCCTTAAGTTTTGTACGAAAATACACCTTAAATTACCTCAACAGGCGTGTTTCCCTTTATTCATGTACAAAAAAGACACACACTTCAAAAAACACCAAAAAGTAAGTAATTACTACAGCCTTTGCTAACAAATAGACGCATACTGTACATTTAACCATCTAGATAAAAGTTCTCGTGGAAAAAGTTCTTTCAGGTTTGAGTTCTGGGTCGAACATTTTTTCCATCATAATGAGTTAGCTACTTTTATCAATAATCATTCTGCATAAAATTGATATTTGCAAGTACTAATATCTAAAAAAAAAAATGCTTATTTGCTAAATTTTTTATTAGAATAGTCATTTATCTATTGTTTTAAGTGAATACTGATTTGCATTTTCTCTTTACCCCATATAACAAAACATCTAGCTATGAAAATAGCAGGAATTCTGTACTTATCATATTTAAAGTTAGTATATTGATGTGTATGATTAACCACAGTGTTTTCGTGGTCAAGTAATTGTTAATCTATGACAAATTAAAAAGTAGTGAATATTGAGGGTTTTACTGCTGCCACTGTCAGTATTATGGGGGAAAAATGGTAGGGGTGGCCAATGATTGGGTAAGGATGGCCATGGCCACCCCTGGCCCCCCATCTAGCTCCGCCCCTGCATTTCTAACGGGATACACGTCCGTTAAGGTGGTTTAAATTGTATTTTCGTACAAAACTAAAAGAATAAACGGGTATTGACTATGGGTATGCTGATCTGTCGGGGTATGCTGGTCTGACAGAGCACCGCCACCGCCATGAGACCGTTACTTTCTGCTCCAGCATGCTGCCACTTCAGAGAACTCCATTTCCCATGATGCTTTTAGCGCGTTGTTGCTCTCTGCTCCCATCCAGCCCACAATGCTGGTCCTCTCTAGCTCCCATGTATGGAGTGTTACATCATTTTTATAGACACCCACCTTCCCAGGTGATGACGCAGCGCGTGAAGGGAGTTAGTGAGGAGAAGGAGGAGGGAGTCATGGAGGGGAGGGGGAGAGAGAGAGAGAGAGAGAAGAGAGGGTGTCCCGTCTGCGCTGAGCTCAGACAGACAGCAGGGAACAGCTGCAGCACTCGGTTCGCCTTGGATCTCACTGCATTGCCATTTACATTATCAGACGTTTCATCCACGAAGCCCACGTCTCGCAGCTCGGCCGAGCAAACTTCTCCCCAGCTAATCATTAAAGAAAATGGTGGACCGCGAGCAGCTGGTGCAGAAAGCCAGGCTGGCTGAGCAGGCTGAGAGATATGATGATATGGCAGCAGCTATGAAGTCGGTAAGTCTGAACCCAGCAGGACGAAATGTGCTTCTGTTTGCGCTTTATGGGCTCCATTTTAACCGCACTCACAAGCTGCTGTAAAATTACCGTAAATCTTTTGTATTGCGCTGTCATCAGCTGAGCTGCAGTTCACCCCCCCATCCTCCTCTGGTTGGGTCCAAACCCTGTTCTGCTCACTGGGCGGTGCCTGCATGCAGGCCTGGGCTCAGATAAGAGCCTCTCATCAGTGGAAAAGTCCTGCTGTGATTCATTAACATCATTTTTTTATATTTTCATTCATTTTCTGCTACCACCTCATTCCTTCTTTTTCCATTATGGAGCAAGAGATGCTCCATAATGATTTTTCCTTAGAAAAAGCCCATCAACTGCTGCCTCCTCCTCCACCTCCACCACCTCCTCCCCCTTACACCCACTCCCTCCTGTCTTGTCCTCCTCTCTTTGTCATAAATTATACAGATAACGGAGACGTACAAAGGCTCCTTTTTAAAACCGTATAAATGCTTTTATTTTAACAAGCCTGATTTATAGGAAATGCCGCCCTGCAGGAGCTTTTCTTTCATTTTAACAAAGGTAGCAGCAGAATATTCTGTCATATTGCAGTTTGAACAGGTTCTCTCCTTTATCATCCTTTTTCAGCTGATTTAAAAGCTGATGTGAGGAGGATGCTGTGGATGGGCTGCCTCACATTAGCACTCCCAGTTCCTATTGGTCACTGCTGAGGACAAGTCCTTTGTCTACTTGTCTTCCTTCCTTCCTTCTTTTTTTCTTGTGACCCTTCTCTGGCATAAGGGGGCTGAAGAAATGCTGTGTCATTGGAACTAGCAGCCTCCTTTAGCCCCATTTCTGTTAATGGAGGACCATTTTTTCTGGTATGATGCAAGCCTCCTCTTCTTGTGCAAGAAAGAGGGTTTTAATTGATTAATTAATAAAAAACATTTATTATACGATCTCCTGTGTCAGTGAGGGCCAAACCCTGGCAGGATGTAAATGCTCACCCTCTAATCGAGGGGAATCCCTCACCCCCATGACAAACAGGGTGGACCTGTCACCCTCTGGTTAGCCCCATGAAAAATTGATATGGAGGTAGCTTCGTCTTTGAACTTACAGCTGACGAATGAATGCAAACTTGGACAGGTCCATCTTCTCTCCACCCATTTTCTGTGACGTCATCATCTTTCATCCTGACTGCATATTGAATGAGATAAGACTGCTCATGAAATATGAAATAGTCCTCGCATCAGTTTTCTGTATGATTTATCCCCCCCCCCCCACATTAGTCACTATCCGATTAATTTTATCTGCTAATTTATACACCTGAATAGTAAACTGATGCGTCCCATTCTAAATATAACAGTCCAGCTCAGAGTGATGTCACAAAAGGTAAAAAAGGTCATTTTGAGCCAGAGAGAAGGTCACTGGGACATGTGAACCTCCAGCGCAGTGATGGTTTTCACTTACACTGCACCCGCCCCTCCTTACATGCTCGCGAGAATATTTTAAAGGTCTCCGATCCCCCTTCTCTGCCCCCCCCCTCCCACTATCTTGGATATGATTTCTGGCCAACTGGCATTAGCTGCACACGTGGCAGCTGGAGCTACTGGTGCACCTAATGAATGGATTGCCATGGAAACTGGGAATTGGGCATGACGAGTGAAATATTGTTCACCCTCTTTGCTGTGGAATAGGGATGGTCTGCAGCCAAAGGAGTACAGCTAGCTAATCTAATAATCTCTTTCCTCCAGAGAAATCATTATTAAAGATAATTCTCAGGGGGAGGATTTCATTGGAATCAGAGGCAGAGAAAAGGAGGTAGATGAAACGAAGGATCTTTTTTCTCTTATCTAAACTAAAGAGCTTTCAATTATCAAAAGCCTCTTTTACAACAAATCCCCCCAGGAGTTAGATGCTTTTTTGCTGTCTCTGTTTCTATTTTAAGAGGACAAACAGTGACTTCAACATTCGAGGTTAACCTGCTACAGTCACTGTTATCAGAGCCCCATATTTGCTAACTGAGGAGGAGGTGGGCTAACTTTGTGGCATGACGATGGCAATCTGGCCAAAAGATTTAAGGTGAATGGCTCCTTCAGAGACACTTTTACTCAATCTTTGACACAAATTAGATAGGCTCAGCTGAATGCACCACTCAACAACAATTATTCTAGATAAAACTAAAGATATTTCACATGTTTAACCCACTGGGAGGTTTCTGACACTTATTTAAAACATATTTAATTTTTTTTATATCTGGCCCTACTTTTGGTTCCTCAAAGGCAGGGCCAGATTTTACACATTCCTGTTTTAGGGAGGTCTGAGTCAGCAGGGGGTTAAAGTCAACCCACCAAGCAAGGTAGTCACAGGCTCCCAGCCCTTTATCAGCCCACTTATTCGGGGCTTACCTGACATTGAAGGTTTAGGCTTTGGCTTAATTACAGTAGACTGGGTGGGTATTTTAAGGGTTTTGATGTCATGCCCATTTATATATATTTTATGTTAACAACAACCTTGGTTAAAATCCACCAATATGTTTAAACTTAAACAAGGTTTCTGTCAGTTATTTAATGTCTAAAACTGCATCTGTTGAGTTTTCCACAGCGCCTTCCTTTATATCCACAATGTAGGTTTGAGTTTAAAAGGCATGTTTGTGTAGGATATCTACATCTGTTGATGATCTTTATGCACCAGAGGGTGGCTGCAGGTTTGTTTTCCATTAGAAGGGACTTCCAATTGAGGTACCGTTAAAGTAGACCCATCAATGCCTGAGATGCCAGTCCATCCTTATAGGTCTGAGTTGGCTTCACAGCTTGAGGAATTTATGTAGCAATGACAAGCCATGTCTTTGACCAGGAGGCTGTGGGAATTGAAATGAAGACACACTGCAGTGAAACTATTTGTTAACTGAGCAATTTAAGGTAAACATTCTGTATGGTAATATCAAGGTTTTCCAATGAATCAAAAGGCTACTTGGATACAATATTTGGGCAGCTGCAGTATTTCAGCTTTCATACATTAAAACCTTGCTTTTAAATTAATCTCTTTAGCAATTTCCATTGCCTTTCCATTTGTAAACTCTCATATGGTTGAGATCTTAGTTATCAACAACCTAAAGTCAGGAAGGGTGGTGAGAACTTCGTGATGATGGAGTAGACTGTCTGATTTGTGCTATCTACAGTTGTGGTGAAGAGCTTTTAAACTGAACAGATCACTGGACGTATTTGTTTTCTGTAGGGACTGTAGTTCCACTGCAGGGGTTTGTCCCTTGAATATCACCGGCTTAGTTAGTGGTCAAAAGCCCAACAGCAGATCAGAGAGGAGCTTGTCTTTAATTTATAGGGGAAACCCTTTGAAATATACCAATGATCATTCAGTGTGATTCTTTAGAATTCAAAGTATTTCCTGCCTGTCTTCCAGGTGACGGAGCTGAACGAGGCTCTGTCCAACGAGGAGAGGAATCTGCTGTCTGTGGCCTACAAGAATGTGGTGGGTGCACGGCGCTCCTCCTGGAGAGTGATCTCTAGCATAGAGCAGAAAACATCCGCCGACGGTAACGAGAAGAAGATCGAGATGGTGAGGGCCTACCGGGAGAAGATCGAGAAAGAGCTTGAGGCGGTCTGTCAGGACGTGCTCAACCTGCTAGACAACTTCCTGATCAAAAACTGCAGCGACACGCAACATGAGAGCAAGGTGTTTTACCTGAAGATGAAGGGCGACTACTACCGGTACCTGGCCGAGGTAGCCACCGGCGAGAAGAGGGCCACGGTGGTGGAGTCCTCAGAGAAGGCCTACAACGAGGCCCACGAGATCAGCAAGGAGCACATGCAGCCTACCCATCCCATCCGCCTGGGCCTGGCTCTCAACTACTCTGTGTTTTACTACGAGATCCAGAACGCCCCGGAGCAAGCCTGCCATCTGGCCAAGACCGCCTTCGATGACGCCATCGCCGAGCTGGACACCCTCAACGAGGACTCCTACAAAGACTCCACTCTCATCATGCAGCTGCTCCGAGACAACTTGACACTGTGGACAAGTGACCAGCAGGATGACGAGGGAGGGGAGGGCAACAACTAAAGGGAGGCCTCGCTTCCAAAATAGAAAAATAAAAAAATTAAGAAGGGCCGGTGGACTTTGGCAGCCGCTTTTGCCGATGAACTACCGCAGCACCAGTTCTTTATTTTTCCATGTGTTAAAAGAAAAGAATCAAAAAGAGAGGTGAGAGTGGGAGGTTAAAATCTTAGTTTAAATATATATAGAAATATATATGATAGTTGGAAAGGGAGGGCCTCCGTCTTCTTGGTTTTCTCTTTGACATTTGCCAAAAACCACTGATATGTCAGTCAATCAGCCTGAAGTGGTTGTTGTTGGATTGAAATGGCAGCCTCACACTGGCATAGGAACTGATCTTGTTCTGTCGAGATAAGCTGCTTACTTAGATTTTTGCGTAATAGAGATGCATTTGATTCACTTGAGAGAGAAAATGCTTGACTGGGGAAATAAAAAAAAAAGCCTCACAAGAAGACTAGATTGCATTGGTTCCTGTAGTAGATATGAGGTCCATGAAAGCTATTAATCAGACACTAAAACGTCAAAAAAAAAAAAAAAAAAAGAACGGCTTACATTCTTACAGCACTGAATTACCGAATTGTTAAAAAAAAGTTTAAGTAATTATTGCTAATTAAGCAGATTTTGGCATCCTACAGATAAAGTCTGTTGTGTTACTGGAACCATCGATTCTTTTTCGGAGGTGAGGGTTATTAAAGGCAGAGACTTAACGAAACTAATTGCTAAAAGAAAAAGACAAAAAAAAAAAAACAAAGATAAAAGCAGCTTCAGAGTTTGTGGTTTACTTCTGTGTTTGTTTTATTAAATGCACATGCCTACTATACTGTTTCTTCAGTGTAAGATGACAACAACAATAATATCGCTTCAATATTGTGCATGCTGGTGATGTATTTATATACAGTAGCTTGACTTTATTAACTTATACTGTGGGTGTTAAGTATTCATATGAAAACAGGCTTTGTCTGATGTTTATTTTTGATTCTAATTTATTTTTCATTTTTTCTGATTTGCTATACCAAAATGGTGATCGTAAAAATAGACCTGTAATGGGCGTTGCTTTAGTGACATGCAATATGTGTATTTAATTTGTTAATGAAAGAAAAAAAAATGAATGATTAAAAAAAAAAAAAATAGCCACCAGTGCTTACTTAATCTTACCAGCTGGTGTTTGTCACTTTGAAGTATGATTATGATATATTTTCTTTGTTGAACAGTATTTAAAAGTACTTTTTTTTTTTTTTTCTTTTCTGTCATGCTATCCAGATTTAATGATAATCGTGACGTTTCCAGGCTCGGTGTTTCTGTTTTGAATCCACTACATGGACCATGTTTTGTTTCTGACGGTATACTTTTCATTTTTTAAGTTTATTTCTTTTTATACCTTTCAGCTGTTTCCTGAGTGACAAAAATATCTTGAATGTGAGTCATTATGTAGCAGTTGCACAAGAATCGGAATAATAGCTATGATAATAAAAAAGAATATGACTAAATTATACATGCACCATTTCCATGGTGGTCTAGTGTATTGTTGTATTGTCACCCATGAGTACACTTTGCTTTTAGGAGGAAGCACTTCATTCGTAGGTCGTTTTATTGTTTTGTGTGCTTTATTTCTGTGCCTGTATCATTTTATATGCCTCATTTGCAAGTTAATCTCTAGCATTTAAAAAGGGAATATATTTCAATATTTTTAAAATCCTGCAAGCATGTTAAAGATATGCACATCTAACACTAATGCACACCATTACATTGCAGGGAGAGCATTGATAATTCGGTAAAGGGTTCACCTCTTTAGAACAAACTAAATAAGCTGCTGAACAGATTTGTTGTCTTTAATGCTGCTACTTCTATAGATAATATATTCACATGGACAGCAGTTTTTTTTTATATTTAATTTTCTAATCTCTGGTTTGATGGTTGAAAGGGGGAAACCAGAAGCCTTAAGGTCAGTAATTCAACCTTGCTCATGTATGCCAATTATGTGTCTCCATCATGAGTCAGCCTGCATGAGCTCACAGTATGTCACAGCTGCTTTGATTTATTTTTAAACGTCGCAAAGTGCAGAAGGTCTCCAAATGCTCGTTGGACAAACGGCTTGAAAAACCAATGCTCGCACAGCGAAACGGTTTGATTTAACTTTATATGGTTTCTTTTGTGAAGGTAAATAATGTCTGTGACTGTCATTCATTGCAAAGAAAATAGACATTTTTTGTTTTGTTTTTTTATTTTTTGATTGATTTCCTATGATTATTTGGCTGTTATTCTTAGGTTTTGTCTTAAATCCTTGTTTTAGTGACTCGGCATCATGCATGTACAAGTTATGAGGTAGTTTGATCAAGAGGATCTGACCTAAAGTTGAAAATGGGAAGCAGCCTGTATGGTTCAAGATCTTTGTTTGAGTTGCCATCTGTTGTCCATTAAAGTTATTTGTTTATTACTATTATTCTATATATTCATTTTTGTCTAATTCAGGCATGTATTGCCATCATGCATCAACACAGCTCACCAACTCATCTTCATTCTGCAGGGATAAATCTTTGCCTACACAGTGCCACACAGGAACTCACTGACTTTATATAACCCACTGTGGGTCTCATAACTAGTGTGTGATATATATGCATGCTTGGATCCACATTCAGGTGGGTACTGTACGTGTTGTATAAACCTGCACTGATGAATGCGCTGAGTGCTTGTGGGTGAGCACATGAGATGGAGTCTGTTTCCGCTGCAGAGCAGAGACAGCCAACCGTGATACACAATACACATTTCTTAAAAAAGAAACATCCATTAGACAAATCACAAATATAATACTTTATACAGTATTATGCCTTATCAGATAATGCCAGGAAATCATCTCTTGAGGGTTTTATTTCCCCTGTCATATTCACACAAAAATCCAGGCTATCTATGCTGCAGATCTGTGTGTTTCAGACAGAGATGTAGCCCACTACTGATTGATAAACTGAGATAGGAGCTGCTGGACTCCCCCCACCCTCAAACTGCAGCCTCTCTTGCTGCAGCCTGCTGCACTGAAGCTTTCATGAGATGAAATTCTGTGCTTTGAAAGGTCCTCTTCGCCAGCCAATCGCTGAAAGGCTCTCTCTTCACAGCCTCCAATCCCGCTTCTGTTACTAGGGCTATAATAAGTATCCCACCATCAGCCCAGCTCCTTGTTACATTTGCTGCAGGCACCTTTTGCATCTTGAAACAAAAAAAAAAGAACCCCAAAACCTTAAAGCGCAAAAGGCATCAGGATTTAACATCGACCTGACTGAGTTTTAATGCAGTGCAACATTTTCAGGCACATTGGCACACCGGATATTGGAAAAGTCTGATGACATTACAAGTCCCTGACCACTCAGGAGGCAGCTGATGGATGTGTAATTGAATCTCCACAAGCTACAGACTCACATTAGAGCTTGCATGACAAATTCTTCTAAATTAAAGCAACACTAAAAACACTTGTGTTGGAATGATATGGATTTTCATAATAATGGTACATTTAATAAGTAATAAAAGGTTTAATTGTTGTCCCTCTACATTACCAGAAGTAACTCGCATAAAGCATTTTTGTTGCCCTTCTGAGCCAGCCCTGCTTCAATCATAGTCCCCAGGAAGGAGAGGATGACGGTGCACATATTATCCATAAAGCAGATCAGAGGAGAGCATTGCCATGTATTTTGGTAAATTCTGGAAGGGGATTTTTTTTAATACTTTTTCAGAATTATCAAGTTAATAGTTATTAAAAAGAAAATTCATTTTAAAAAAATGTAGTAAATCGAACAATTGTCCCATTTTGAATCAGTTAGCAACATTTTATCAATCAACCAACATTATATAAATTTTTATTTTGATTAAAATTAATTGAAACCCATATGATTATTTCATGGCATTCTAATCTTCTGATTGTTCATTTAGAACATCCGACTTAACTTTAAACACATCTATGCAAGTAATTTAGGGTTAAACCCTAAATTGTAAGTTTGTGCAAAAACAAGAGGAATTCAGGACAAATCAATCAAGACATCAGGAAAAGAAGAATGTCCATAAGTCTGGTTCATCCTTGGGGAAAATGTCTAAATTTCTGAAATTGCCATGTTCATCGGTTTAAAGAATAAACGGAGATATACACACCTTTGTTCTGGAGATGAGCATCTAAGAGCGTAAACTGTATACATCAGCTTCTATTAAATAAAATAGAAAGACCTTGTGAAGATGCTGGTTAAAGGCTGTAAGAGAGTGTCTTTATTACAGAGTATAAGAACTGCACTGGCATGGGCTGGAACTCCACTCATAGAGGAAGAAACGATTACGACCGACATAAGAGCTAAATCACCGTTTGCAAATGCACTTAAACTTTTAACACAATGCAATGTACAAAGAGGCATGTGGGCGTTTTGCTTAAAGAGAGCCTGGTGCATTTCTGAAAATATATGGCACCAGGAGGAATGAACACTAAAGCCATTATGTTAAAGCTTGGCATTCCAAATGGATGATGACCCTATGCAGGCCACCAGATCATTAGCAAAGTTACTTAAGGACAAAAAATAAAAATGCATGCCGCACCTGCACATTTCACATCACAACAACATAAAACTTTGTTGGTCTGTCGCCTAAAATCCCAACGAATTTCATTAAATGTATGATTGTGGCAAAACAAAAGGTGGAAAAGTTTAAGGTGTCCAAATACAAGTTTAATGAGTCCGTCCGCCTTTCATTTATCACTGCACACCACCATCTTAGAAACTAGCAGCTGCATCACAGTCTCTCTCTCTCTTGAAATACAGGATTTTGATCATGTAATGAGGTTCTGCCATCATTTTGGTTATTAAAGGCAGATTTTCAAACTTTTTCACAGATACAAGCATTAATGAGTTTCTTAACTAATAAGGAACGTGAGACTTTTCAACTGTCACTGGGTTTATGCTCTGAAAATTAAAGTTGTTACAAAATGCAGAGTCAGCTCTTTTTCACCAACTGAAGAAAGTTTCCTGTTTTTATATAGAACTTAACAAATTATAAGTTAGCATGTAGACTGAAAAAATGAATAAATAAAATAATAAACTGTAATGCGCATAATCACTGCAACTAATTGAATACGAACATCACTCCGTTGGCTACAAATCTTCCTGCCATTTTTTCCCTCTAATCTTGTTTTTATTTATTTTTTTACATCTAAAGAACCAAAGTATTTTGCTCTTTCTTCATCTGTCAGTTTGTGACATTTGTTCAAAACTTATCACAAGGTCAGGCCTCTCTTGCTATTATCTTTTGCTTTTACTGAATACCGTTCTGCATGCATGGAGCTTTTCTGGATAGAAGAAGCCTTAAGGAAATCAAGGTTTTGGGCCTGGGCATTACACCAAACTAGCTGCATGCTTTTAAAAATTCCAAAGATATGCTTATTTATAATTACCACTTTATTTTTGATCACAAGCCAAAAAGTAACCCACCAGAAAAAAAACACTGACATCAAGTTTTAGAAGTTTTAGAAAACAAATTGCTCTGATCTGAAACTTATAGATCTAAAGGCAGATTATAGCTGCAAAGCTCCCAAAATATCAGGCCATTAGAGGTAGAAAAGGAGGGGCAAAAGAGTGATGGAAAGAAAAAAAAGGGAAAAAAGGGGACTGAGAACAGAGACAGATCTATAAATAGGCTTCCCTGCAGCCTGAGAGTAGACAGTGAGGAGACCAGAGACATCGATGTGACAACCTCCCCAACAAAGAAACAATTATGCATCTCTGCACGGCTAGGAATGAATCATGTCCTATAGCTAAAGGACCTAATTCATGAGTTTTTCTCACCAGATATAGCAAAAACTCACACAAACATGACTGATAATTGCAGAAGTAATAAATAAAAAAATGCAGAGATGTTGAAATTTTCTGCAACAAAGACAGACACTTATGCTTGACTGCTTCAAAATACATAATTTAAGCTAACATTTAGACATTGTATTATTTATCAAGTGGTGCCACAACATTTTTTTTATAAAGCTATTTGAATGAGTGCCTGTCCTATAGCATAGAAAGCTGCTTTGCACTTCCCATCTGTCTGCAGCCCACAGCATCAGCAGTTTCATTTTTCACATATTTTCTGTGCAACTATCAGATGTGATTATTTATAACTACAAAGACCTGTGTGATGATGATAAGTTTGTAGAAGGTGAGTCTAAAATTAAGTCCCCCACTCTCATCCCCATCCTTTCTGTTGTGTTACATAACTGTTTGGTTTTTATGGTAGCCCATTTCTGGAGAGATGGAACAAAAAAAAAAGAAACAAGGTTAAATGTCATTATGCAATGCATACATCAAATTCCTTTTAACCATTCATCTGAAAAACGATTAATGAATGATGAACTTTGTCAACTCTGATTTAAATTTATGTCTGTATAAGGTGGAAATAATTGATGGAAGGGTCTCTTTTTTAACTTTCTTTATGAACTTTTCATGGCCTCCTTGTCCCTGTTTCACACCGATGAATCTACTCTGATAAAAACACACACAGAAAAACTTCTCCCCCAAGTTTGAATATTTTCTGATGAAGAGCTCCCCTTCCTTTCTCTCTTCCTCGCTGTGAGATGTCCTTGAAAACTATTAAACTTTTCACAAACTTCAAATCATTTTGGTGGGTTGTTACCAAATAGACCAACACAAAGCGAGCATCTTTAAAAAAAGGATTTCAACTTCAAAGTCTTAAAATGCATGACATAGATTGGTATTCAGTCTCGAAATCAGTCCTTTTCAGCGTTACCATTACCTTCAAATAAATCTGAAGGTTTGAGTGTTGTAACTTTAAAACTTTTGGTTCATATTCCTATTTGAGTTAAAGACTGTACTTTGACTGAGTCATTCTACATGAAAGTGCTTTGACCTTACCCTGTTAAAGTTCTCCCCTATTGGACTTTTTTTTAGCTTCTTTTTGAGTTTTCAGTTCTATGTTCATTGTGTTTTGTTGGTCATTGTTTTTTTTTTCAATTTTGTATTATATTTAAGCTGTGTTGCATTTTTTGGAGTTACTCTCTGTTGCCCCCTTGTGCCAGTCTCATTTCCCATAGCTCCCTTCTAATTACCTCTATCCACACCTGCTCCATATTAGCCCATTCTTTGTTTGGTCCCCCATATATACACCTCATCTGCAGTTCCTCATAGCTGGTTTCTCATTGTTACTTGACTCCTCATGTGTTTCCCCTGACATCTCCAGTTTTTTTGTTTTTCTGCATTTTGTTCTTAGGTTTTGTTTTTGTTTGCTATTAAATCAGCAAAACCTAATCTCTGCATTTGGGTCCTCAACCCACCTCCACCCTACGTTGATATTCTCATTCCAATGCATATTTCAGGATTGTATTCAGCTGCCTGTCAGCTCTGAAAGGCCTTATTTTCTGTATTAAGAAAGCATCCCCAAAGTATGATGCTGCCACTACCGTGGGGATTGTATTTATAGTCATCTGTGAAGACATTTTTTTTTCTCTGCTCTTTACAATTTTGCACTACCTTGTTTAATGACATAAAATCCTAACAAAGTGCTGCAAAGTTTTTTGTCGTAACTTGACAAAATTTTAAAAAGTTTAAATACGCTGTACATGATTTTACCTTAACAATGTCTAGCCTGTCCTGCAGCGTTTTACAATCAGCTCCTGAGGTGCAAGCTGGTTGATATATTTTACATCCCCCTGTTTGTGGGTCTGCTGTCTGTTATCAAAGATGGTGACTCATTATGGATGTGGGCACAGGGGATTCCCATGGTGCAGGGAGTAAGCATTAAAAGACTACTTCCTTCACTTCTCCCCGATTAAATAAAGGGATGTACAGTGATAGCAAACTGTTTTGTAAGGATGTGATGAATAATACACATTGAAAGGTCAAAAGCTGAAAGTGAAGAGGTGAAATGCAGCATAGTGACTGGGGTGGAGCGTTAACAGTGAGAGCCAAGGATTAGTGCTTTGCTGAGGTTGAACTAGCTGGCTTTGTTTGTGGAAACTAAAAGCAAGTCTGGGTGTGGGAGCAGACGCTGAAAGAAAGTTTCCCCTGACCACCGATGAAACACGGAGACCACAGTTACCAACAGCCTCCCCATACAAAGACTCTATTTTACATTTGAGCAAACAGTAGAAAGAACAGAAGAGAAGCAACCGGGACGTTGCATGGCTGCATGAGGTAAAGAAAGCCAGCAGTCTACAGTGAAGTTAGCACTCTGCACAAATGCTGTATTGTGCTGTTGCATGGCAACTGTTTCCACAGAAATCTTTGCTCAGAAACACTCCTCTTTGGTCATCACATAACTGCAGCGAGCAGGGGGAAAAAAAGGGCAGCCAGCAGGAATACAAATCAACCATTTTAGCCTGTAACAGCTGAGCCGTTATTTAAATTCAGCTCTGAAGACATTTACCACGAAAGCTAACGGTTGAAAATGACACATGTGGTTATCACATTTTGCAGCATCAACCTTTGCATTTCTAGTTTTTAACTGTATTGCATCAGCCACATCAGGACGCACTAAAATACCGACTGGAGAAAATAGAGGCTGTTGCTGAAATTCATCCATAATCTTGACAAAACAAGTTCTGATCCTGAAACTGTAATTCGTCTTTAGTCCAGTTTGGCTTAAAGAGATGATGGACTGACATGTGGACTATAAAAAAAAAAAAAAAAAGACTAAATCAGATGAGCTCATTCTAAATAGAATGGGAAAAAAAATTAGGATATCTAAAGTTAAGACATTCAAAATGAGGAAAATGAGTGTGATTGTCTTTTCTAATTTAAAATAACCTGGCTGCAGCAACACAGCAATCAGGTTTGTTTCAGGCATAAAAGAAACCTGTTTTTTTTTTTTTACCAAGGAAAAGTTTAGACAGGCTAGATAATCATACTACCTTTAGTTTAGATATTTACACTGTAAGAAACCCTTGATCTATGAGTGCAATCAGTGGGACAGGGCACTGCTCCCTAGGGGATGAGTTAAATGTGGGGCTGTTTTCAGCCTCTGGTACCATTCTATGCAATGAAGCCTTTAAAGGGGAACGCTGTTTTTTTTTTTTTACATTGGGCCCTTGATTTTACGTTATTACATCATGGCATAAAACTCATATGGGTGAGTAGAAAATGATGCAATAACGTAAAATCAAGGGCCCAATGTAAAAAAAAAAAACGGCGTTCCCCTTTAAAGAAAATAACACCATACCAATAATCAAGCATGGTGGAGGATCCATAATGCTGTGGGGCTGCTCTGCGGCATCTGGTACTGGAGGCCTAGACCGTATCACAGGCATCATGAAATCAAAAGATTATCAAAAAATTCTAGATTGAAATGTCTTTCCCACTTGGTTTTAGGCGAAGATCCTGGGTCTTCCAGCAAGATAATGACACAAAGTACACCTCCAAAAGCACGAAGGAATGGTTGAAAGGGAAAAAATGTACTGTTTTAAAATGGCCAAATGTACAAGAGCTTGAGCAGGTTGCAAAAAAAGAGTGGGAGAAAATGCAACCTGAGAAGTGCAAGAAGCTTATAGATGAATATAAGAAATGTTTGGAGGCTGTCATTGCTGCCAAAGGCTGTGCAACCAAATATTAGGGAGGGGTGTCAATATTAGTACACATGCTGGTTTTCTGTTTTGTCCTTTGGAATTAAAGTATTTGTGTTGCAATGGTAACCGTCTTTGTTAAATTATTTTGGACCTTAAATTGAAAGCTCTTGCTGATATAACTTTTCAACATTTCCATTTATTTCTGAAGATATTCACTCAGCTATGCAAAACATGAAGGGGTGCCAATAATAGTCAGCAAGACTGTTCGTACATACAGAATATTCAACAACTATCTTGTAAACCATAGTTTTGTCTTACTGGCCTTTTATTTTCTCGGGGCCCAAAGCTTTTTGTTTTTGCAGAACTTAACTAAAAGTTGGTTTGTTTTTTTCATCTTTTTTGAATCTACAAAAATTTATTTTTAATCGGCAGCAGTTACAGCCTGCATTAGGACAAGTGATAACATTAGGGTTAGGATGTTTTGAGGACTTTCAGTGAGAACCTGCTTGGAGGGTCCCGTACCTGTGGACTGTTAACAGGTGAAATGTAGATTTTTTTCTCTCCTTAAAACCCAAACAAGACTCATGAATATTCTTCCGAAAAGTATGATATCTCTTTAGATCTAATCATGTGCTTTTCATGTGATATATCTGTGTGTAATTTTAGCTATTTGACTGGGATTAATGTGGGTGCATTTTCATGTATTCCTCACCAGAAAAGGGTTTTTCTGTAGTCTGAAAAATGTCTTTAGTTAGTCTTTTGTTCATAATAATGCTGAATCAGAATTTTTCACTCATCAGAAAAATTATTTTTTGGTCATCGGAAAAAAAACTTTTCTTGACCGGCAAAACTATGGCTGGAATAATACTTCCATTTCTATGCTTAAGGAGCTTCCATAGGGCTGTATCATGTTTCTTCTTTACCCTCAAAGCCAAGGCATCTTTTTTGCAGCATAATCAACTGAGTAGGAATAAGTGCTTTAGATAAATGATAACGCTGGAGAAAAACCTATCGATGGTGGGAATTAAATCAACTCTATAAATGTATTCTATGAAGCAGAATCCCAAATAAGTTGTTCTTTCTCTCAGGAAATGTTTTATTTTGTCTATCTTGTGTTTTAATCCTCATAAAATAATGCTAAAAAAACTGTACTAATAACAACAAAACCAACATTTATGTTGACAGAAATCAAAGATATACATTTTATTATCTTTGAAGTTAAAAACATCAAATATTCTATGGAAATGTGCAGCAAACACCTCTGCCGTCCACAAACGTTCAAGTCACAGTTTAGACTCTTATCTTTAGGCTTGTGCTACAGAGCGCTGTTTGCAAAAAATAAACGAGCCTCTATAAAAACAGCTTATTTCCCTGGGCTGTCTCTCCAATGAACACAGCAAACATCTCACAGTCTGGATAGTCAGCTACTCTGCTTGGAAACCAATAAGCGTACTGCACTTTCACAACATGGGTTTTTCTTCATATAGAAAAAATTATAAAAATAATGAATTGGAGACTGTGCGCACACAACTGCATCTTTACATCATTTTATTTCTTCTTAGTTTTTACAAATTGATGCTTATATGCGCTGATATGATGTCAAACACCTTCTTTACTCACAAACTTGGCCAGTAAACTTCATTTTGACTTTGATATTTTCAATTCTATTTCTAGCAATAAATAATGAATCTTACAAATGAGTCTGTATTCTCATTTGCTTTATGATACAATACCTCCTAAAGTGTGCCCATTCTGTTAAAAAGTCTAATTTTTTGCATGATATGGACGGTTTCCTAGAGTGGAAGGGAGACAGGGGGCACAACAAAACCAGATGAAACAAAAATCAGATTAGCTGCTCTAAGTTCTGGTGTTTAGTTTTGTGGGTGAGGAGGAGGTGCATGCCCAGAGTGAGATTAATGTCACAACTCACTCCAAATATTTCAAATGTATTCATTTGAAAGCTTTTAGAGCAACACAGTGCAGCTACTAGGGGTGCTAGACCTGCACCTTCCAGGCTCACTGTCCCTGAAAGCAACTGGCAACACTAACCTGGATGGGTTTTGGAAAGACTTAAAAGAGTTCATGTTTCATGGTGGTCTCTGTTCCTGTTAGTGATGCACAGTGTTATGTTTCTGAGTTTCAGTGTTTGTGGATGTTTGAGTCAGAGTTTTTTTTTTCTTGAAAGAAAAGCTTCAGGCTTATAAACATACAAATTTATCCAGAAGTATACACTTTAGGAAACAGAACAGCACTCAACAGAAATTATTGCAGCACTTTACTGTATCTATTTGTTAGTTCAATAGGATCTTTGCTGTTAAGGCAATGCTGCCCTCTTCTGGTCTTTAATCAGAAGTGCATAAAACACTCAGACCTTGGACCTTGTCAATTCCGATTAAAAAAAATAAAAATAAATTTATAATTTGATTTTCTGGGTAAATGTGAATATTTTAAACTTCTAACACACTATTATGAATAAAGGCTTTTTTGTTTTTAATATCACAAGTAACTACATGTGGTCATTTTGTGTTTGATGATTAACATTATACCTTGGATGTTGCATCACACATAACATAAAATATTAAAACCCCAGTTTGAATGACTTATTTATTTATTTCAGTGCTGTAGGAAAACATAAAAATACTTTTCTTTTGGATAATATTTACATTCTTAGTCTATACATTCATTTGAGATTCAAAGACATTCAGGCCAGTTGTAACCTAAGCTTAATGAGAAAAACTAATAAACACAAAATGGACAAAACTATATCTATTCCTACTATTAAACCCTTAAGCACAGCTAGTGTGTTATTCTAAAAACTATTTTAACCTCAAGATCTTCTGCACAGAGTTGGAACATGACTGACTGTATGTTACCATATTGAGCAGGCAAAAAATTAATGAGAGAAATAAAAAGGACCAAATAAATGTACAAAAACTAGCTTTTATGTTGCCATCCTGCAGCTTTAATCCAAATCCTGTTACTTTAATCTCCATTTTCTGTGAATGATTCGTCCTCATACAAATCCTCCAACTCTCCTTCTCTGCTCCCTTCTCTGCTGATTTTCCTGTGGGAGACAAATGTTTTTTTTTATCTGTTGAACATATTAGGTAAAAATACAGTTAAGGAGCATAAATGGGGGAAAGGAAGAAGACTAAACAAAAACACGATGAGCTGAACTACAGATAAAGCGCCATGTACGAAGCTCAGCCTAAGATGCTTCCAAAAAGCAGTTTACCTTAAGGATGGATGAGGCAGAGGCGAAGACCCCAGTAAGCCCCAAGATCCTCTGCAAGAAGGGGGTGGGATATAAAGGGAAGAGTTTATACCCCAAAAAACTTTATTATACTGTAGATACATTTTATTAAAGCATTGCTGCAGCAGTTTAAAGGTGACATCCAGATCCATGAGGCATTTATTGAGAGAATAAGGTGGGAAGTGTAAGGAAGGCAGGAAGTTAACAGTTTTTTACGTGTAAACAGATTGTAGTTTAGGGTTAGAATAAAGGATAGGAATAGTAGAAAGTACCTTTATTTTCAATTGCAAATGTCTGTGCCTTAACAGATAAATTAATACAGAAGGATGTAACGCTCAGAGTACATTTTAGATTGCGATGAGATCTCTGGGCAAACAAATCTACCAATATCAAAACCCAAAGATTGTTTCCACTTAAGTAAAGTCAGACTAGCAAATCTTTATAGCACATAAATTGTTAGTGTCAATATTTGGCCTTTTCTTGTGATGAACGATTTGACAAGATGCAACCATGGATTTGTTTGTCAACATAATCAGCCAAATACATCACATAACTTTTAAACATTTAAGCATCCAGATGTAGCGCTGCCAAAATGCCAGAGATCAATCATAGCATCAGCTTTTAGAAACTTGCTGAACCACTTCGTTATTTGCGTGCAATGATGTCTTGGTTATATAGAGAATGGTCTGAAGAGTAAGCTGCAGTTATAAAAACAAAAAGGTTTTTTTTATGTCAGGGGTCAAAGGACAATAGGCTGATCTATGCTGAGAAGTAGATATGCAATGGTAGCTCAAATGACCAACATATATGAAATATCATCTCAAGAAAGCTTTCAGCAGATGGACTACAGCAGCAGAGGAAATCAATTTCATCTAAAAATAGCAGCATGACAAAGATTTAAATTACTGGATTTTTCTCCATGTTTCCTAGTTCTTAATAAAAATAGAGCATCTTTGGGATGTGGGGAATGAGAGATGGACAGCTGAAAAATCTGCTGTTGTTGTGTCAACTTGGAGTCAGATCTGAGGTTTGTTTCTGACATGTTGTCACATCCATACAATGAAGCAGGGTCCGACCGGCCACCGGAAGACGCCCCGAACAAAAGCATTTATGTTTTGAGTTGGCAATGCTATTATATTTCAGCTTTCATAAAGCTCCAACATAAGGCTGTTCTATAAAACACTTGCTTCAACCTTTTATCATAAAAAGGTTTAATCAGAAAAAACTTAAAACAGAGTACCACTATTTATCTTTTAAAATGAAATGACTTAAAATGATTAAGTTAAAATGACAAAAATAATAACTACGTAAAGTAGAAAAAAAATGTATTTGGTCATTTATTTGTTGACTAGCATTAAAAAGATTTCATAGCAAATAATTAAATTATAAATCCTTTGATTTATTGAAATAATTAGGTCATTGCGAAATATTTACCCCTGTAGAATGCCTCTCTTAGTTTTCAGGTGAATGTTACATTCAAATGAAATTTGAATGAAAGCACATAAGCTGTGTTGCACTTCACTTCTTCATTCTGCATTTGTATTGGAAAGGCCTCCATCTACTGGAGTATTTATGTCATATCATAAGATGTCACAAAAACATGTCTTCAGATAAGGAACAGTTTGAAATCATTACTGCAACCCTTTGGGAGCAATCCTATCCTGAACTGTTTGAATCTACCATCATCGTCGAGCTTCAACGTTTTACAGGAGAATGAACTCTGCACTCAGTTTTAACAGTACAACTTCAAACATTTTATGGGAAATGGACATCGAAGCTGTATTAACGGATGAAGAATAGTTTAAAAGATGGAAAATGTATTGGACAATATAGAGGGACTGTATATTTACAAAGTATAAGATACTACAAAGATACTACTGGGCTTCAGCAAAACATTTTAGACTGGGTCTGATGAGTAAATCATTATTTTATAGAAGTGTTGGGAAGACGCCAGATCTCTTATACCGTACATAGTCTGTGAGAATGTCCAGTCATTAAACCTTTCTGGCTACTAGTAGTATAAGTGATTGGTTAGGAAGAACTTTATCTCTTTGTCCTAGATTCTGTTTACTGAGCGAGAGAGAGCACAGAGAGCTAACATATCATGGGGGATAATCATGGTGGGGATGTCAGTGGCTGCCAGAGTTATTTTAACTCCTTGGAAAACCCAAACAATCCCAAATATACAAGAACGGGCCAATAAGTGATGGAAACAGCTTCATATGAGTGCATGCTAAACAGGTTAAAAAAAAACAGGGACGCAACTGGAGTATCAGCATGGAATAAATTTTTGTCAAACATCCAGATAAATAATTTTCAGGAAGGGAAATTATTCTAACAATATGTTATTATGGCAATAAATCTTAATGAAGGTTTGAAGTGTCCAGGCTGGGTTGTTGGACTTCCGCATTTGACTTGTATTTCTATTTGAGAACTTCTTTTTTATCTAGTTTCTCAACACAGAATCAATGCGTTTCACAAGTACATGACAGACAGTATGAAGCTCTTCAGAATCAGTGTTGGCATGCAGGCTATATGTGAGCGAAACACTACATGTAAAGAATGGAACTGATCTATTTTTAATCCAAGCATCTGCTCGCTGCTTTGTTCTGTTAGAGGCCTAATCGCAGAGCTGGCAGATAGGAGCAGACAGGATTTACAGAGTAGGCTACTTACGTAAGAAGACCTCCAGGGGCAGACATGGACCTCTCTGCCCGCCGGCCCTGACACTCGAAAGGATTACTGAAAGAACGTTTCCTCAGCATGGCCTTCACAAGAATCTGCAGTGGACATTAGGAGTCTCAATGGACATGTAACATTTCTTTATCAGAGGCTAGTGAGACAACACTTTTCCAAAAAAGGGATCAAATCTGTCATTTCCCTCACAATAATAAACAATATCTCCTTTTTTTTATCCTGGCAGTTTGCTCTGATTGGCAAATATATATATTTAAAAATCCCCTCAAACTTTGTTGCACATTTTCGCTTCATAAACATTAAATTTAGTGCATGTTATTGAGGTTTTATGATTAAGACCATCAGCGTCGTAAATATGAAGAAAGGATGAAATGTATAACCATCCATGATCCCAGTCAGATACCGGATAAGGAACATTTACAAACACAATTTCTTTTGTTTCTTATAGATTTATAATTTGATTTAGTTCAAAACTTTGAATAGGCCATTCACACAAAAGACCTTTTATCTTATCGCTCTCACTGTATGTTTTGGGTTTTTTCCAATTGGAAGTCAGACCTCTGCCTGACTGTAGTTTTTCACAGCCTTTAACAGCTTTTCTTTTAGTAGTACTCTGTATTTGGAGCTATTCATTTTCCTATTAGCTATTACCATCTTCCACATCCCTTATAAAGGAAAAAATAAAATACAATCATACAGTATGATGCCTCCATCACGTTTCAGTGGTTGTGTTTCCATGATGATGTATAGTTTATATTGTCTCTGATCCAAGATCATCTGCAGCGTAAATGCCCCTATGTGGTTTGTGGTAAATTATAAACAGCTTTTCTGATATCTTTCATTCATTTATGGCTTTCTTTTGTTCCTCCATGAAGGGAGTTAGGAAATTCTAGAGGTCCTGTTGAGGTTTTTTTTCTATCTGATGTGTGAATCTCTGCAGCTCCTCCGGAGTTATCAAAATCCCCAAAACACAAAAGAAGCTTGTGGTTGTTGGATAAAAGGCTTCAGGAGGTTTAAAGATATTTGCAAGGTTAAAAGATATTTGTTAACCTTGTTAGAAGTTCCATGCAAAACACATTTCTAGTGTTGCACAGCATTGCTGGCTACCATACACACTACAGCACAAGGAAAATTAAAGATGGCATTTCTGAGCAAGGAATACTTCTCCCAGTGGGTAGGTGGTGGACGGTGTGTAGCTCACCACGGCAGACAGGCTGGGGATGAGTTTCACACTGTTCTGCACCTCCTCGTCAGTGACCTCCACCGCTGCACAGTGCTCCTCCTCCAGAGGGAGAGGATTCGAGCCATTTTCTGTTACCCAAGGATGGAGCTGCAACACACACACACACTATGGTAAACAAGCTTACACTGCAGTAAAGCAATGTGTAGAGTTCCCAGGCTCACCTTTATTTCAGGTATGGTGATTCTTGTTTCAGGGTTTTTATCCAGCATTCTTTCAATGAGATCTCTCAAATCATTGCTTATTGAAGGGCTGTTAATAAAGGAGCAACAAAAAGCATTTGTCATAGAATCTGTTAATCTGTCTGATTTGAGCGCTCTATTATAACTTAAATGCAATCCCACATGAATTACAATAGCAGCTATCTATGGAGTTAAAACCTGTACCAATTTTAGGGATATGACCTTTCCTCTTCCTAATCTGGTATTTGATGTTTAACACAAACAGAAAATTGTAATTGTATTGCTTCTGATGCTAAGACTGGAGGGAGACTCCATCCACTAGCCTGCATACCTCGTTGATATGCTTAAGTAAGCGTGATTTAACTGGAAGTAAACGGAAAAATGCTGTGCAATATATAGTGTTTGCAATATTATCCATATCAAAATTACCTTTGTGACGATAATTTGTTGGGCAGCTCCCAAATCTATGCAGTGTTGAAAAGTGTGTTTCATTCTTTTTATTTTTTTCATTTATGAAGCAACGAGTGCAGAAGTAAATGCAATGGAAGAAGTCCCTTTAAAAATAAAAGCTGCTTTTTAAAAGAAATGCATGTTTAATTTTTGCACATGCAAATATTGGCATTTTTTAAATGGTTGTTTTAATTTTAATTTGACCAATACTAAAGGACTAGTTGTTGTTCGGGAGTTGTAAAATGCCCTGTCAACAACTGGATATCTAACATAAGAAACCATAAATTATTGCTTTTACAAAAGGTTATTCTTGACCTCCATCTCTGATGATGCAAAGCAAAGAAAGCAAAGGCCACCCTTATAAAAGAGGACTCAATCTGCAGGGTTCTTTAACTGGTTAAGGAAATGTTAAATAAAATAAATCAAATTAGAAAATAAAATATAAGCTGATACATTTATAGTTAATGAAAAGTAGAGGAGTTTTGAGCAGGAGGATTGAAAAACAAAGATTGCTTTTAATGTTTAACATTATTAGATGTAATATTATTCCTTTTAGTGTGCATCCTGTTTACAACTAAGGACAAATCACAAAGTTCAACTAAGAAAATGGAGTAAAACAAAAAAGGCAATTATTTGGCTTTACAAACAAAACAGAACTACCTGAAATACAAAGAAAATGCACTGAAATGACAGAATCAAACAGCAAACTTAACATCTATTTTTTAGATCATCTAGTTTTTACATATGCATATATATATAATATATATATATATATATATATATATATATATATATATATATATATATATATATATATATATATATATATATATATACAGAAGAGTTATATGTGCATATATTTTATCTCTTTTATTTTTATCTTTATTATCTATCTGTTGGATGTGTGTCTATATATATAAAACTGTAACTGGAGCGTGTAACAAAAGTAATTTGCCTCTGGGATTATTAAAGTATTTCTGATTCTGATTCTGATTCTGATATGGACCTAAATCAGTGGCTGCCTGTATTGATAATACAGGGAATATAATTACAGAGATTTGGTATTGTAAAATTAAATACTGTAAAATCAAATACTGTAAAATCAAACACTGTAAAATCAGACATAGTAAAATGAAACATTCTGAAACAAATATTGCCATTAAAATACGTGACTATAAAAAGAAACGTTGACACTAATAATGTCATAATGTTTCTACACTGCTACTCTGTTTTTCAATGAGAAATGTTTTTAGCGTCACTGCGCTTGTGCTCCTTTGAAATAGTGCAAATCAAGAGAACTTAAACCATAACATAAGATAAGTACTGTCAAAATAGTGCTGGTAGTAAGGACAGAGCAAACAACAAAAATACATAATTTCTTCACATGTACTCTGTGCGACAAAAGCGTCTTTATATGTTTTATGTGTTTTTACTCTAGTGCTTCAGCCGTTCGCTACATTTGTGTAATTTTTGCTTTTTGCAGTTCTCTTTTGGAAGACTGTAGTCCCAATTTGACCAGCATTATCTCTGTATGGGTATTTCATGTAATGATCTCCATAAGGCCAAAGGCTATCTGGATTTAGCACAGCAGTCTGGAGTTCCTTTACTGAATACTGTTCTTAAGGTTGATCCGGCAAAAGATGAAAGGATAGGAGGTAGGAACAGGAGGTAGGAGCTACAAACTGAGATATTCAGAAGGACCCTTGCTTTAAACTCTTAGAAAGATAGGAGCATATGGCAGCCAGGGTCTTTCAGTAGTAAATATCTATATAATTAACTACAGATTAAAAAAGATATATTATTTAACAGAAAACTTTTAGACTCTCCAAAAACAGGGGCACTGATGTCAGCCATGGCTGTCTGTTATTGCTGCAGCACCTGATCAATCCACTTAATATTCATGTGAGTGAAGTTAGCACTAGGTTCAAATGAACTATTGTTCATAAAATTATGGACCAATTACATAGCTAATAATGAAAATAGTAATAGATTAAAGAATCTTTTCTATAGCTGAGGACTGACATCTCTCTCTTACTGAAAAAAGGTGCAGCTTAAAAAGAGAGAATAATCATATAATCATCAGTATTGCTGTTTACTTTTATTATGAAAAGTTTCAGTCACAATGTTTGATTCTACTGTACCAAATCTGTTTTTCAGTGTCAGTGTAAGAGATCAGTTATACAGCACCATAAACAGCATCATAGAAGATGAGAGCATGTTACCATGGCAACAGGGATAAAGGGTAAATTTCAAAATCACTGATAATTTTAACAAAAACAAAGTAAAAGGTCAGGTAAGCAGCATGGCTTCTTGTTTCAGAGCTTCTATAGTTTATGATAATCTTTGAAAGCTTTTAGTCAAGATTTAGTTTTATTTGCTTACTTTTCTGGAAAATCCACAGCCTCGTTCTTGATCTTATTGTGCAGAGAAATAACGTAATCATCATAAAATGGGCACTGGAAGAAGACAAGTAGGTTACAAATGATAGACAAAATAGAAATAAATATTAGATTTCTCATACAAGCATCCTGCAGGTAACATTACCTCCCCAAAGACAAAGCTGTACAGTGTGATCCCCATCGCCCACACATCTAACGCCTGTGGAACAAGCACACCGACTGATAAGCTTCATGTTTACAGTCTGTCAGTAAATAAACAGTGTCCACTGATTGACAATTCACCTTTCCATTGAAGCTCTGCTCTTGCCCTTTTATCATCTCAGGGGCCATAAAGGCTGGCGTCCCCGCCGTGCCTGACAGGAGGGCGTCCGGCCCCTCGAACTCGTTGCTGATACCGAAGTCTGCGATCTTAACATGACCATCATCCCCGAGCAGCAGGTTGGAGGGTTTGATGTCTCGGTGGATGATCTTATGGTAGTGCACTACACACAAACACACACACAAAAGCAAACACAAAAGCACACCCATACACACAGAAGAGAGTTGTTGTGGATCATATGGTGAAAAAAAAAATTTAAAAAAAAATCTTAAATGCATCCACAAAAATGAGAATTCAAAATTTCCATAAAATAGACATATTATAAAATTTTAGATGAGAAAAGGAATAAGAACATATTTGTTAATGAAACAACAGAAGAAAAAAATCAAACAAAGCAAACTTTAGCATTAAAAAAACTAGAAAATAACTCAGAGGACAGATGTCCGCCAAGCAGCAACTTTTGCCCCGATTTGTGACCTACACCTAAAACTCACACATGATGTGGATCATTACCAAATTTTAATGAATTATTCCTTGGCATGAGGCACACCTGTGGTATCAATATCCCTAAAATCCTTTCCTAAGTTTATAAATAAGGCACAGTGTGTGTCTGCAGCCTCTGGTGTCTGTTCTGCTTTCTCCATCATTCACTCTGCTTTCTTTCTTTCTTGTTTGTTCAGCAGATCGAGACTCCAAGTGTGGCATGGCTCAACTTTACTGTGTTTTTATCTTCAGTTTAATACTTCTGGACTTGTTTGAGACTGATGCTAAAGCTGTCAATAGTCAACTTAAAAATCCTGCATCTGGATTATGATGTAAGTCTTCACCAAAATTTAATGGACTCTTCCTTAGACAGAGGTGCACCTCTGATAAAAAATCTGTTCATAACTTTTTAAGTTATCCTGTACACAGACGGAAAAACACACCAAATCGCCTAAAAACAAAACCTTCTTGGCAAAGGCAATAATCAAGTTGAAACGGATCTAAACAATTATTTACCGATGAATTAATACATAGCTGAGTTGTTTAAAACCATGGAAACTTTTCTAAATTTTCATGATTTACCTGGTTGAATTATCTCTGTAAAGTAGCTTGAGATGACAATGAATATTTTCATTGCATTTCATATAATTTTTAAATAACTAAGACATTGAAATATTTCAATCAGTTTTCTTGTCTTGTCTAGTTCTGATGAATTTTTATCAGGTATTTATGTAATGTAAATCCCTTTATTGTCCGATAATGGGGAAATTTGTTCTCCGCTCAGTGGGCTAACCCACTAGGCCAACACTCCCCACATTATAAATTTATGTGTGACAACTCTTATCACTGGAAAACTTAATGTTCAAGTAAGTCAACTTTTCTTGAAATAAGTGTATTTTTCCTTGATTTGAGCAGGTAAGGACAACAATTTTCCAATAAAATAAGAGATTTATGCTTAAAATAAAAAATGAACCAGATTACCTTATTTTAAATGCATGGCATCTTATTAGCTTATCTAAAGAGCAAAAACACGCCTTCTGTTGGCACATCATGTTTTTTACCTTCTTAAATACAGAAATGTATAAAGGTTTTTACTTATTTTGATCCGTTAATAGTATAAACGAGGTACTTCTATTATTTAAAGAAACTGTAGTTCACTACAAAAATAATATCCCCTCGCTAAATACAACATTAATTAATGTATGTGTCGACCCATGACTGAAACAAGAGTTAATCTGACCCAAAAGCTCTTAAAGAAATCCTGCCGAGTCCTTTTTTTACTCACAGTACTCTATTCCCAGGACGACATCTCTGAAGTAAAAGCGCGCCTGCTCCTCAGTTAAAGGGTTGTCTGTGGGCACCTCCAAGACCGGACTGAAGTGACGAGAAGTAAAAACCAAAAATGAATCTTATTGCATCGTATGGTTGCCTCCTCTGACTTCTAACACTTCAAACTAATTGAATAATAAACAAAACATACCCCTCTTTCATCAGTTCGAAGGCTTAAGAACAGTACAATCTGAATTTAATGATTATCCTGAATTATTTTGCCACAGTAGACAAAGTAAATGCTTCCCTACCCATGTGAAGTCCATCTTCCTCAGGATCATCCAGCACCTGCAAGATATATAAACACTATATGTTAGTTAATCATTTTTTTGGTACTCTATAAAAACAGAAATAGCACTTATGAGGAATTACATTTGTTTCTATTTGACAAAACGTGTCCATTGAGTTTTGCTTAAAAAAAAAATTTATGCACTTTGTTCTGTGGTCTGATTTTTCTGGTCATATTTTTTAACTTGTCACTGTCTCACTCACCTCTACCAGTTTAACTACGTTTGGATGGTCCAGCTTCTTAAGGATGGCGATCTCTCTGTACACTCTCTCCAGCGGCTGCATGAATTTGGGGATTTGCTGACAGTTTGATCCCTGAGGAGGAAGACGACCTGGAAGTACAAGTCCACACAAACAACCCCAGTCTGAAAGAAAGTCATTTTGACCTTGGGCTTTTAATGAGCTATCTGCTACATCCCTGCTTGGCATGAGGGATTTCTCCACAACTAACAAGTCAGGCTAATCCAAATGGTCCTGTTGCCATTGCCAATGGACTTTTGTTAATGATCACTGGGTAAAACAGGAAGTGTTTAGGCATCACTACCATTTAGAACACATATAAACTGTATTATTGTTGAATTGAGGTAATTAAAGGAGTATTTCATACTTTTTTTTTCTTTTTCACATAGTGAAATGTATCAGCAACAGTGGCAGAAATGAGTCCACATAAAAAAGCTGAACACCACGCTAGACAATTGGCTCAGTTAAGAACAATTACACAATCTACTTCAGAATACATTATTTCATTATGGCCAAATCTTTAAATGTTTATCCCTTAAACATAAATCTTTTTTTCCAGCAGCCATTTGTACAGAAGCAGTGAAAGGAAAGAGAGAGAAAAAATCTGGAAATGAAAAGTTAGATTTTTTTTCCCGCTCGTTTTATTTAAAAAACCTTGTTAGATTTCTAGGTTTTTCTGTTTTCTCCACAAAAACAACGCAGGAAAAAAACAAAGTTTTAGTTTAAACTTCTAAGTCTTCAGGCGCTGCAAGAGAGAAAATTTTTTTTTTCTTTTACTATCTCATCACAAAAGATTATATCTAAGATCCAACTATAAACATCAAACCTCCATATCAGCCGGTATACAGAGAGCTCTAACTCTGACCTGCATCTGATGCGAGCCTCTGCTTCTTTAAAACCACCACTGTGAATTGAACAGAAGCCTTGTTTTTTGCTATTTTTAACGTCTCCAAATTTAGTATTTTTAAGTCAAAAGTCTTGACTTATATAACTCCAAATGTTTTTTAGGGTCAAACAGATGTTTTTAAATCAAAATATAACTTCCTGCACTCACCTACAATGTAGCTGGAAGCACCACCCATATGATGGACATAATAGGTATTACAAGAAACAAACAGTAAAATGAGTTGGTGAGGAAATAAAAAAAATCCTCTCTTGCAAGACTTGAGGAAAAAAAAAAAAGATTTTAAAAATTTAAACCGGGATTTTTTTTTTTCTGGCCTTGTGTTGGAGAAAAAAAGACAGAAATCTAACCAAGTTTTATTTTCTTTTTTTTCCCATTGTGTTGGTGGAGAAAAAAAAAGAAGAAGTTAAATCCAGGATTTTTTTTCTGATTGTAGATATGTAGAAAAAAAGACTTAGAAATCTAAACTAAGAGTTTTTCCCCCACTCAGTTCTTTGATGTTTGATTTTTTTCTTCTTGCCTTTCAGCGAAGACAACACAAAAAAACGATAGTTGGCCCTTTTTTAAACCTTATACCTGTACATGTGCTGGATAGAGGAAGGAGAGCTCTGCACTACTGACTGTTTGCAGTCTGTATCCATCCTAATATTTAGATTATAATATGGAGATTATGTATCTATATACAGTAGCAGCCATTCAAAATGATCCTTCCCAGTCAAATGCCAGCCGAATGGCAGCACACTTCCTGCAAAATCCCCTCCAACTTCCAGCCACTTGGCGTGCACATTTTTTTTTACTCTGACTCAACCCTTGCACTGAATTACAGCGTCTAACCAGGAGATGATGCTACTCTTTAGATCTTAATGTCCACAAATCATGACAGAAAGAATATTCTAGTACAAAGATTGATGTTTAAAAAGGAATTGAAGGGGACCAGCCAAGAACCCATCAAGGAAAGTGGGGACATTTTGAATGGCTACTACTATACAGTAGTTGCAGCAGGAGGTATGGTTAAAAAGCACCAATTCAACACCAAGAAACAAATGTTATTTCACTCACGCAGAAATCCACACAGCTTCATCAGCCTCTTCTTTGACACTACCTTCATCGCCTGATTAAGAAAAAATAAGTTAATGATGTTTTCATAAAGCCACAGTTAGTTTTAGGACATTTAAAGGCTCAACCTACGTAGTGCTGTTCAGAATCCTCATTATAGGCTAGCTTCACCACTCCATATGAGCCCTGCAAGAAACAATAAGACTAGTTTTGTAACTAAACAATCATCAATGACAACTGTGTGTTTTTAAATGGATGTGTCACCTTTCCAATCTCTTTCTTCAGTTTGTACTGGTTTAGCTGGAGACAGTCCTATACCGGTGGAATGGAAAGTTTCAATCTCAGAGTCTCATTTTATGCCCAGGTACAGTAAGTCTGAAACAGTATGAGTCTACTCACATCTGCGTCGGTGATGGACACCCGTTTGGTCTCAATGGTCGGCTGTCGGGCCACGCGGCTCCCCCTCTCCTGCAGAGACATCTTCCTGTCTGCGAGGCGGGCCCTGTGGCCTGCGGCTGACCTGTGGGCTGTCGGCCTGAAGCCGTTAGTAGGGGACAAGCGGTTGGGAGCTACGTTTATGGATGCCATCATGTCGGCAAGCTCGCCCTGGGGATCTAAGTCCATTTCTGGTTTGTCAGAGCTCATGGTTTCCCTTGTAGTTCTGCGTTTCCTCACAGTTTAATGTCCCACAGATGGCTCAGTGGGGTCGGCAGACAGGGCATCACTGCATCCCTGAGGAGGAAAAGCATCAAGAAGTAAATCTGAAGTGTTGTATGGAAATCATATGAAAAGACGCAAAAAGTCCCTAAATTATTACTTTACAACCCAAACCTTGATGGCCCAGTTAGTTTCCTACTAGTCTGATTGCATTAGGTACCATTTTTAGGCCTTAAACTTCTAGCCTAAAGCTTAAGAGGCTGCAATACTTAACATCATCGTCGGCATACAAAAGGACAATTCCATAGTAGAGTAATCTTTGGAAAAAAGTCCTGTCAATGTGAACAAAACTTTAATTTTGGTTGCTGCTTTTCTGAATCAAGGGTCTGTGGATGAATGAGGACTGTATCTTTGAGCGAGGATCATTGGGGCTCCTCTTCCCTTCATTAAACACATTTCATTCCAGCTGCCCTCTGGGAAGAGGCTATGCAGCATTCAATGCAGGACCTGCAGGTTCTGAAACAGTGTTTTTCCTGCTGCCATCAGACTGCTAAACTGTTTGCTTTTATCATTCTGGTGCTTGTAGCTTTGATTACGTACATAAAAACCCTTAACATCTCGTTTCTGCTGCCACGAACAGTAGCAGAAAACCACCAAGAGTTGACCATGCCAGAGGCAGCTGTTTCCAGTGACAGCACATTGCCGGTGTACGGGGGTTTTCTGCTGGTCTGACAGCAAAATAATATTTCAAGGCAGGATCATGATCTTGATGAAATGACTGCACAGATTATGTTTTGAGGTTGACTTTCTTACTTAAAAACATATTAAAACTACTTTTTTCCCACTTATAACAGCAAATATAGCAAAGCCGCTCCCTGCCAATGAACAAGAGCAGCAGAAGCATCAGATGCATCTGAACACACTTTACTGGATACTCTTCAGGAGCATCGAGGATGCTCTTGAGTTGAACCATTATGTGTACAAGCATCAAAAATGAAGCGGCAGATGCTTTTTTGCTGCTTCAATCGCGTGCTGTCTAAATGCAGCATAAGTTTCTTAAAATAAAAGATAAAGAAACTGCATTTTTATTCTTTCTTTCAACAAACGGTTGATTACATGGTGATAGAGGATATATTGGGAGAAGACGACTCAGAAAAAAATTAACACATCTTAAATTTGAGCTCAGTAAATTAAAACATTGTTATATTCCTTTTAAACACGATGGAGCTTCACCTAAATCACTCAACATGATCTAACCTTTGCTATGAATCCTTTTTCTTTTACAATCTGCGGCTGTAACATTTGGTTCTCTTTAGCATTCTATCGCTTTTTATGACAACAGCATTGCTGACAACAAGCTCACTAAGAGGAAAACATTCAACTTAATGCTGTAACTACTACAGCAGCTACAACAATTAACTGTGAAATGAGTAAAACCATTATCTATGCAGGTTAAAATGAACCCCTGCATGTTATTAGCTAAATTCTCAACCAGCTGGGTACTTTGGGGGGAAAACAAAGACCAAAGATAGATTTTCACATTTGTCTAAAAATAATAAGGAACAGATTTTCAACAGAAAATGTGAAATTTCCGTCCTGTGTCCAGAGCCTATCAGTAGATCACAATCCCCTCTCTGTGAACGAGACTCACTGTTACCTAATATACTGTACAAAGAACTGAAAAGCCTCTTATGTCACTTAGTGGGAAGCTTTAACTGGCTTGTAACGTCATATTTACACAGAGCACCAGACTCCCATACATATACACAATGTTTACAAATGTAGTCTGATGCAGCACACTGGGACATTAAGGAGAGTTCATGTTTTGTTTTCCTATTTTCATGAACTGAAGGAAAACACATGAACTTTTCAGATTTTCTTTAATATTAGCCTTAAAACTAATAGAAACTGGAGCTAAAAGATTTACTCACAAGTTGGAGGCGTCCTGTTCCCAAGGTTGTTTTTGTGAATCGGCATGCTGATGGCTGCAGAGGCTCCTCTTGCTCTGCAGGACGTTTACTGAAGCGGTCAGGGACATCAGCAGTGCACGTCTTAGGGATTAACTCAGGCTACATATAGATGAAGCAGAGTTATTTTGAGGACAGATGGACACTCAGTTGTGTTTATACAATCACAGCACCATAAAAAAACAAATATGATGCTGTCATTGTCAAGCAGGCACTGCTTCATAATAACTTCTATCTAAATATAGGCAATATTGTTAATTTTATTTCATATATTTGATCAGATTGATTGAGTTTTGACAAAAGGGAGAAACAAATCCCAATGCTATTTTTACAGAAATGTTAAACTACTGTATGTATCATTTTCTCTTTAGGTCAGTCTCATTCTTATCATCTATTATTTAAATCAAATTTATTATGTATTCATTTATTCAAGTTTGTAAATTTAAGAGTGGAATAATACTGTAAAAAAAAAAGCATCATTCTCACCTAATGTAAATACAGAAAATAATTTGAATTGTGGGGCTGGTGGTTGGATCAAGACAATAAATCTCATGTTGAAATAAATCTAGAGCCTTTATTAATTTAATCACAAGTCAATATTAACAAGACCCAATCCTATGGTTTAAAGTGTTTTTCAAATCCAGACTCAAAACTTTCCTGTTCAGACAGTCTTTTCCCATCTAGTTCATATGCATCACTCCAATATTGTTTACTTACTTTTCTTCCTTTGGCTTTATTTTACTTCCTGCTGTTTTGTTTTCTGCGGCATCTTTATGCTTGTACTTTTTAGCTTCTTGTTTTTAATGTTTTATCTGCCTGTACAGTGTCCTTGGGTGTTTTGATAAGGCGCTTTCAAATAAAACATATTATTATTATTAAAGTCTCAATCATTAACAAGTCATAATGAGTTATCCCTGATACCTTACTGAGAATAAGAAAAAAAAAAGATTGGGATCAATATTTAATTTCCAATGTTATTTAACATGGTAGTTGTTTACTTTAAGGAGAGACTCAAGAAATTTCAAGAAAAGATGCTCAAGTCAGTCAAATCACAAGTTGTAAGGAATTAAGTTGAGCTAAAGCCACAAAATGTTTCTAGTTTACCCAACTGAGATCTCAAGTAATCAGACCAGTGACTTGAGTCAGACCTCCAGTATGAACTGCACTGTTGTCCCAAACACACCACCTGAAATAGCCTTCCTGTGTAACAGACATGCAGTGACAATATGGAGTTACAGTACATGACAACTTCCCACTGACTGCATGCAAAACAAACAAACAGCACAAATTTGTGAAACTAACATATATTTATTTATCTATTGCTTGTGTGCCGGATGCTTACTAATACTGCCCAACTGGCCAGGTGCCCTGCAGAGAAAAAAAAAGAAGAAAACTGCCCCTGACCTGTTTTAAAGTTTTGTTAAGAGTCATTTTGATTATGTTTTGAGATCCCTTTTGTTAGGATATAGATAAGAATAATCATCCTCATTCAGTAGTTTCAGTTATCCGTTTGTTAGAATAGAGATACTCTGCAGTTTATATAGATAGACAAACATTCTTCCCCTGAGTGGGTTTATTGGAAAAATCTGTAACTGGATTGATTAGCATGCTTCAGCAACATGGGTATCAGATGATAGCCATACATTAACACCTATTTCTACTGATGTCTTGTGGAGAAGTGAACATCCTTTGTCGGGGTGTACCCAGCTGTGATGCATGATGCAATACTTCTGCAACTGCATGATCTGGCTGGAGTCTCAGCTTTGATCTCTGTTATCATTTCTCTATCTTTTATCTGAAATAATAAAAAAAAAGAGTTCAGTTTAAGAGTTGTCACTTTAATACGTAGAGGCTTTTGACAGCAGACACAGATCCCTCAGCTGTAATTGTTTAAAGAATATAAATATTTTGGCATCACTATGATTGTTTTAGATTCTGAGATTCATTTTTAAACATTTTGAATACTTCATAAAAGGTTAATCTGACTGACTTGCTTATAGTATCCATTCACCCAGTGAGATGAATCACATCGTTTTAATAACTTACCAAAACTGACATTTCAATTTTTATCCACAAGAACATTTTCAAGTGAAAAGCAACTTCACAGGAAATACAAAAGGCTCCAAATGTTGTCATGTCTCTCAAAATATTAATTTGATAAATAGAACAACTTTTTACTAACACATAAAGATGAAAAAAAAAAAAATTCCAAAACATTGATCACAATGGTCTTAAAAACTATGACAATTAGTCTAATGTTTAAAGCTGTGTTGATTCATATTGGTGATGAATTTTAGGCTCTAAAGGATTTGGCATCAGAACAAGGAAAGAATCCCTCCATCAAACTTTATACCACAGCCTTATCCTGCTTGTGCCCCGTGCTTTCCTTTGTATTTCAAAGAGAAACGGTGAACATTCCTATCTTGTCATTTTCACTTTCAGAGTCAGTAACTGATTCCTTTTGATGGAGGGTTGAAATAAAAACAAGTTAAACGCCTAAAGGTCAAAGGTGGCTTGAAGGAATATAATTTAGATAAACTTAGAATTATCATTCAAGGCAAACCTTGGAAAGATTTGAGACAAACTGTGTTTAATACACTGCTGCTAAAGCTGCTTTCTTTTGTTTAATTTCTTTGGTATTTTAGCATTAAGTTTTATTGTTTTGGAAAAATGCAAAACCTTGCTTTTAATTCTGCAAGTCTGTCTGTGCTCTCATTCTTCTGATGTGCCTCTGGAGTTTTAAATATAGGGTAAAATGTAATTACCCTAACTGTACAAGATGCTTCAATAAATTAGATTATGTTTTTTCAGTGTTACATTAAAAACATGTGGGTCGTTTTCCTGCTTCAGGATGAAATACTTAATCTAAAACTGTCTAGCCCAGCTGTTAAAAAAAAAAAAAAAGATTAAAATGGCCTGGAGTTATACACATGTTGTTCAGAGTTTCAGTGTGTTACAGCTGGCTTTATTTCTTTCCCTGTGTTCAGTTTTGTGTTCCTGATTTCATTTTGTAATTACAGACTTTTAAAAAGAGAAAAAAAACAACAATAATTTAAACTGCTGCTGAAAATCGTCTTACTTGCTAGAGGCATGTAAGGAATTTCAATTTCAATTTGATATACAGGGGGGTACGGAAAGTACTCAGACCCCTTTTAATTTTTCAGTTTTTGTTTCATTGCAGCATTTTGTTAAAATCAATCAAGTTCATTTCATTTCTCAGTAATGTACACTCAGCAACCCACATTGACAGAAATGTATAAAAAAAAAAGTAAAACTGAAATATTACATCGTCATAAGTATTCAGTCCCTTTCCTCAGTATTTAGTAGAAGCACACCTTTGAGCTAGTACAGCCATGAGTCTTCATGGAAAGATGCAACAAATTTTTCACACCTCGATTTGGGGATCTTCTGCCATTCTCTCTGGTAGATCCTCTCCAGTTCTGTCAGGTTGCATGGTGATCGTTGGTAGATAACAATTTTTAGGTCTCTCCAGAGATGCTCAATTGGATTTAGGTCAGGGCTCTGCCTGGGCCAGTCAAGAATGGTCACAGAGTTGTTCCCAAGCCACTCCTTGTTATTTTAGCTGTGTGCTTTGGGTCATTGTCTTGTTGGAAGATGAGCCTTCGGCCCAGTCTGAGGTTCTGACCACTCTGGAAGAGGTTTTCTTCTAGAGTATCTCTGTACTTGGCTGCATTCACATTTCCTTCAATTGCAACCAGTCGTCCTGTCCCTACACCTGAAAAACACCCCCATAGCATGATGCTGCCACCAAGTTTCACATTTGGGATTGTACTGGGCAGGTGATGAGCAGTGCCTTGTTTTCTCCACAAATACCGCTTAGAATTAATGCCAAAAAGATCAATCTTGGTCTTACCAGACCAGAGAGTCTTTTTTCTCATAGTCTGGGAGTCCTTCATGTATTTTTTGGCAAACTCTATGAAGGCTTTCATATGTCTTTACTGAGGAGAGGCTTCCGTCGGGGCCATTCTGCCATAAAGCCCAGATGGGTGGAGGGCTGCAGGGGTAGTTGATTTGTGGAACTTTCTCCCACATCCCTACTGCATCTCTGGAGCTCAGTCACTGTGGTCTTTGGGTTCTTCTCTCGCTCACCAAGGCTCTTCTTCAACGATTGCTCAGTTCGGCTGGACAGCCAGGTCTAATAATAATAATAATAATGAATTTTATTTATAACGCATTTTACATTTGACTTCAAATCTCAAAGTGCTACAAAAATTAAAACAAGTTTAAAAGACCATAACATTAAAAACAGTAAAAAGAGTAAAAAGACAGTCATTAAAATCAATACATTAAAAGGCATACGTAGCCTATTAAAAAATCTAAAATCAACAATTGTAGGGATTTCTAAAAAGGAAAGTTTTTAGTCCTTTCTTAAAACAATCCACCGTCTGTGGGGCCCTAAGGTGGTCTGGGAGGGCATTCCACAGATGGGGAGCTGCGGCTTCGAAGGCCCTATCGCCCATTGTTTTTAGCCGTGTCCTGGGTGGGGCCAGACGGTGCTGTTGGCCTGACCGGGTCCAGGAAGAGGTGTGTGGTGTGAGCAGTTCAGTGAGATACGTGGGGGCCGCACCGTGCACACAGTGATGGGTGTGCAGAAGAATCTTGTACTTTATACGGGCGTGAATGGGGAGCCAGTGTAAAGTGTGAAGGATGGGATGGTCTAGGAAGAGTTCTGGTCGTCCAAACTTCTTCCATCCAAGGATTATTGGGGCCAATGTGCTCTTAGGAACCTTGAGTGCTGCAGAAGTTCTTTGGTAACCCGGCCAGATCTGTGCTTTGTCACAATTCTGTCTCTGAGCTCCTTGGGCAGTTCCTTCCACCTCATTATTCTCATTTGATCTGACATGCTTTGTGAACTGTAAGGTATCATATAGACAGGTGTCTGCCTTTCCTAATCAAGTCCAATCAGTTAAATTAAACACAGCTGGCCCAAATGAAGAAGCAGAACCATCTTAGAGAGGCTCAGAAGAAACGGACAGCATGTGAGTTACATATGAGTGTCACAGGAAAGGGTCTGAATACTTATGACCATTTGATATTTCAGTTTTTCTTTTTTAATAAATTTGCAAAAAAAAAATTCTACATTTATGGGTTTATGTTCCAAAAGGCTTCTGGTAAACCACTAGCCCCACAGATGGAATTCTGTGTCACTGAATGTCGTAGCTCTCTTTTTTCTATATATATTTTTTTTATCTTTACATGTATTATTGCAATTCTATATTTTATGCTGTAAATCTAATGGTTTAAAGAATTAGTTAAAACACTTTTGAAAAATTGGACCTTCTAATTCCAAATGTCAGTATAAATGACAGCCACTGAGATGAGAACATTTCATTGGCTGGCAACTTCCCCGTGACCAAACCCTCTGGAGGGGTGAGTCGCTGTTCAAGAAGACAGCCTCATTTAATCATTAGATGAGTATAAAACTTGATCCTGAAAAGATAACATTATTTTTCTCTGCACTGTATTGTGTGAGAGGCTGCCAGTTTCCTCATTTAGATAAGTACACCTGGATACCCTTCATCTTTCTAACACATGCCCTGGGTCATTACGGCATAAGTTATTTATTAAATTGTATGTCAGGTGAGAAAATCAGCAATCAGCTGATCAAACATAATGTTCACAGCTGAGGTTTATAAAAACAGTATCATCTAAAAATACAGACTGATAAATCAAGCTAATTTATCTTCAAAATGTGTCTTCTTCTTATGACTCAGAGCTTCTTTGGGCCAGCTGAAGAGCAGTGCTTAGCAACAGTTGGGAGACAAGCAGCAGTGCATTACTTAAAACTATTATGATCAGGATTTCCAAAAAGTATCATTAGTACTACAACAACTTTTAACTCTTTAATTTTTAAGCGTCCAAAAAACTGTTAAAACATTTTATTTGAAAAAAAAAAAAAAAGGCACAAAAGTAAGTTGACTGCTTCAACACTTCTGTAGTTTCATAAATTATTTACTATTTGGTGTTGGGTTATTTCAAAGTATTTGAAAGAACTTCTTCTTACTGGATCCTTTACCTGAAACCTGAAAATAAGCCGACATCCAAACCTGCTGTGGTCCTGTTGAACTGGTAGAAGCAGAACCACATTAAACTGTGTTAGTCTAATCTTAATATTCAGACTTTTCAGAAAGAGTACCGGTAACTGTACTAACATGAATAACTTTTAAAAGTTCTGATCCAACACATTAATCTGATTGTTTTAATGGTCATAAAGTCCCTCTGGTTATCAAACTTTTTCTAAAATAATAAGTTCAGTAAAAACACAAAAAACCCGTTACAATTATTACATTAATAATGATC
Source organism: Cyprinodon variegatus (assembly GCF_000732505.1). Lineage (NCBI taxonomy): Eukaryota > Metazoa > Chordata > Actinopteri > Cyprinodontiformes > Cyprinodontidae > Cyprinodon > Cyprinodon variegatus. The sequence goes on from NW_015150467.1 coordinate 2,606,500, forward strand.
ATCAATCATTCCTGAAGAATGGCCTTTGAAGAATGGCTTCTCTGGTGAAATACTTTGCAACTGTTCACTACCAACATTCCAGCTGTTAACCAGCAATCAAACTGTTCGGATCCAAGGCTCCCAGGAGCGTTGAAATCTCATCACAGCTCTCTGAATCTGCTCGTAGCTGACAAACATCACTATGTTCCAGGATCCAAGGCGCAGGAAGGAAGGCATAAAGCTAGAAAAAAAAGAAACATATGATCACTGAGCTTTTGGATTGAATCTCCTGGTTTTTAACAATGACACCTACCCCTTATAGAAAGCTGAGGGCCCCTCCTGAAGCAGCATTGTCAGAGCGCATTTTACGGCACCGCTATACTGCCCAGGAACTGAGTTCATGAAGCGGGTTTTTACCACATCCACTGGAGACGCAACGATTGTGGTGCAGAAGCCTGCTGCAAAGGCTGCGGTGAAGTGACAAGGCATGTTGTCTGCAGTGAAAAATACAGCAAATACTTAAATAAAGTCTGCAAACACTCATAAGGGATCAACAGGGGAAGGGCAACTACCTGTCATCAGTTTGCTCTTCAGGATTTGCTCTTTAATAATGTCATACGTCACCAGCTCGGAGCAGTTCACAATTGCGTTGCGAGTTATGTTCAACAGACAGCCTAAACAAAATAAGTTTTATATAAATTAGCAGGGGAAAGAAAACAGAAGGAATCAAGGCATAAACACCTAAATTAAAAATGCATAATGGTCATTGCACACCGAGATTGTTCTGGTACCAGACAGGGTTTCAGGCTGGGGGTGGAGAAAGAGCACACACCTCCAAACTGTGCATACTATCCCTGCTCAGAGACTAAAACAAAACGGGATGGAGGAGAAGTGAAAATGCGTTCAGAGGATTATTTATACAATGATTATAGAATAAGCATGAAAGCTTTGGAGTTTATTAGCTCTCAGTGAAGAATACTTTTTACTGGTGGCATGCCGGGTAATGGTACGGTTGTGTTGCACGCACCAACACTACATTCCCAGGGGAAAACATGATTGTGTTTTTCTTTTCTTTTAATTTTTTTTGTTGTGCTTTGCATGTTTGGATTGTTTTGGTATTTGCTTTCCCCCCTTTAATAATCCAAGCTGGGCTGAAGTCCACAACCTCACAACAAAACTGTTCATAATAATATTCGTATTCATAAATTTCCCCTGATTACTTTCAATTGCTCAGTCCATCGATGCAATGACTGCTCCATTTGTTTATTTTTCCAAAAAAACAGAACATTAGTTCACATGCATTATGCCTAAACCAATGTTTGTTTTTACTCCACGTCCAGACATGCAATAGTTCTCATAAACAATGCAGACAAAGTTAAAAAGAAGTGGGACTTTGAAAATACCTTTCCAAAGCCCTCTGAGGCCTTCATCTCTTGCTATGGTCTTATAAGCATTGGTGGTGCTGCTGTACCTCTTCACAGAACCGTGCTCAGGCCGATGAATCTGAGCCTGGAACCTGACCTTCACCACGTCGGTGGGCTGAGCAAAAGCTACCGCCATCGCTCCTGTGGTGGAGCCCGCCAGAAGTCGGGTCCCGAGTCCAGGATCTGTCACACAGCAGTTCATGGTAGTTGGCAACTACAAGCAACTTCACAGAAACATGCAAATTGTCAGTCAGATTGTCAAATTTTTATGACATGTAAGATTTAAATTTTTCCTATAGACTTAGTTCAGGCAGGCAGCTGTAGGCTGACTGGTTCTTCTTGGCCAGTCAGTTGAAAGCCTTGATATATATATATATATATATTTTTTTTTTTTTAATAATTAACAGTGACAGAGAAGCTGGCTTAATAAGGCCTTTGATTTCCTCTTCAGTGAGAAATCTGATGTGTGTTCTACATCCTAAAAGCGAGAATAACAACTCCAACTCTATTCTTTCCCCCTTTTTTTTAGGTTCATTAAGGAAAAAATAGATTTGTTTTCTAATATGGAATCAATAAAAATGTGTGGACAGATAACTAAAGCTAAAGTAAATGATTTTAATGTGCTTTGGTGTAGCTTTTGCTGTTTGACACAAGAGAGCAGTGTCGGATATTTAAAATTTAAAGACATGTTTATTCTTAGAACTTCTCATTTACAAGCTGAACAAAATCCAAGCTGTGTACTGTTTGAATAAGCTTTATATAAACCGTTTTTTTACCGCACTGTGAAAGTAAGCCACTCATAGTTTTAAAATATCACATTTTGTTTGTAATGTAATTGTTGTTTCAATTCTTAATATCAGAACCCTTTAGAAAGGCGTTACAGGTAGCTTTTGTCAGCAGAAACATACTCTCTGATCCGTTGGCATAGAGCTGCTTCATGGTGTCGTACAGACCGATCCGTATTGAGGAAAAGCACATCTGTCTGTGTAGACCTGCCAGGAGCCCATTGTATAGATTTTTTGGCCCCTCATTTCTCACAATAGGGATGATGGTGCCAAAAACACCTCGGTACTTTGGCTTCTCCCCTTTTGTTAGAGCCTTAGATTCACCTTGGACCTGAAGAAATAAAAAAAACATTTCGAGACAAAGAAAAGGTCGGTACTTAAATCTCCCTCTTGGACATTTTGCCATTGATCATGTAGATTTTGCAACCACATAGGTCCAAATATGTAAACAGGATTTTATTTGAAAGGCAGCACATATTTGTGAAGTCAGAGGAAATAATTTGTTTTTCAAAACTTCTGAAAAATGAAACAATCCATTGCAAAATAGAGAGACTCTATTAAATGAAATTTTTAACCCCATTTAGATGTGGGCTTTAACTAGGCCTTTCTAGGACTAAATGTTCTGATGTATTTTCTCTGCTGTTTTTTTTTAGTCACGGTGTGCTGAACTTTAGTTTTTAAGCCTCCAGCAAATCCCCACAGTATAATGCTGCCACCACCCTGTTTCATTCTGGTTATTGTGTTTAGGGTGTTTTGCATATTAGACAGGATTTTCTCATCTCACATAAACACCTTTTTCCACATTTTTGTTCTCTCCTCCATGGATTATGGCAAACTAAAAATAGGTTTCTTATGACTTCTTTTCTATAGTTCCTTCAGGCTGCTGTCCTTATTGTTCTCTCTGTGCCCAGCCTGTATGACTAATCTTAGAAATAAAAAAATCAAAAAGGTTGTATGTTTAAAAAAACCAAACATTTTATGCTAACTAAAGCAAGAAAATTACATCAAATAAGGCCATGGAACTGTTGCTCTTTGCTCTGGAATTTATCTAGAACTAAATTTAAATTGAAGATAATTCATAGATGAATAAAACAGTGCATCATCTGTAAGAATTAGTATTTAACATAGATTTGCAGTATTTAAGCAGTGATTATTGGGATGTTTTCTTAATAAGTAAAGCATTTGATTTCTTTAAGGATAAATGTCAAGGCAGGCTGTTTTGAAGGATGTCACTTCACATAAACTCAATTTTTTTAAATCTGTGAACTGTTCTGCTTAAAACTTTATTATACAAATTTGGATCACATCTAACATTAAAGGATAAAAGTTCAAAAAATGTAAGATCTCCCTTATTATAAATAATTTATTACAATTCCTATACTTTTTTTTTTTTAAACCTTTACAGTACATCCTGATTGTTGTTTTTTTCTTTTACCTGTAGTCGTACTTTGGCTGTGTCCAACGGGAAGGTGACCAGATCAGCCATGCAACCGGCGGATCCTGCTGAAAAAATCTTAACAGCTGTTGGAGCCGAATCAGATTTTCCTCCTCCCACCATTTTCAAAAACTTTTAAAGATCAAGTTTTAAAGAAAAAAATAAATAAAAATCAACAGAGGATTCTGTCATGCTGCAACTTCAACAAAGTTTCTTCTGCATCCTTTCAGGACTTCATGTCAGGAAACGAACTACTGGAGCCAACATCAGGTTTCAGGTAATAATAAATAGAATTTGCTTCTTAGAGTATGGTCCTCCTCTTGTTCCATTACTTGTTGCAGCTGGAGGGGATTTGTCTGAAAGTTGGAAAACAAGAACAAGCTGGTATGTTGAGACAAATCCTCGACTGAAGACAATCCATTTACATGTTGATAACTATTCTTAACAGTAACAGACGTACCACACCCATTGTGGTTATGACACAGTGAACAAGGTGTGCTGTGAGCTCTCAAAGTACCTAAAGCTTCACTGCCGGAGGGCGTGTTTTTTTTTTTTACAGCTGATCCACCTGTTTGATCACATGAACATTTAAACAGCTGGTTTGACTGGTGGCAATCTGGTTTAAACCAGATCAGCTTAGCAAATAATATCATAATTAAGTTACATTTACTCACTTTATCCAGCCTTTAAAATGAATCATAGTCCAATTTAAACATTTGTTAACATATAACAATTTAATAAATGTAACAATTTATTTTGGAACTATGAATGAGTGATTCCTAAACAACAGTTGAACTTCATCGAAATAGCCATTGTTACAAGTATCACCATAGTTAAGAGAGCATGCTACGGAAGAATCCCTGCGTGCAACGCATTAGAAATGTATGATGTACATTACCACCCTATAAAATAAAATACATTTTTATTTTGCAAACAAAAAATTTTAATAAAGTAATGCTGCATGCTTTGATCAGAGGAGACTAAAATTAAGAAAATAAGCAAATACTTCAAGTGGTTTTGGTGCAAAACAAAAAGATATATGGGAAATCATCGTATTCCCATAGTTAGGCATGGTGGAGGACCTATAATGCTGAAGTTTTATTTGACATTCCAGAGGAAATCATACTGCCAATGGAGGTCGGTTCCCCTTTATCTAAACAAACCTGTGGTGTGAGCTAAGGACCGCAAGGCATAAGAAAGGACAAAACTAAAAAATAAATGTACGAAGCATCGTGCTGCTCTACAGGAACAACTGGATGGTAATAAACATTAAGGGCTTTTTTTTTTTTAATCAAAAGCAATGATTCCTCTTGATGCATCACTGAAATAAAACATTGATATATTTTGGGAATTTTCAATCATCTTGACCAAGACTAACAATATAGAAGAGATCTTAATAGCTTATCTTCCAAGTTGTCTAAAAGGCAGTAAAGATTCACTTCAAAGTAGACAAAAAGATTCAAAGTGCAAAAAATGTTTATTTATAAAAGATACAGACATAAAAATAATTTACATGATTGTTGTGGTGTAAAGCAACAGTGCTAACTGGGCTTATCGAAATGTGCTGCAAATATCTTAGCTATTCTCTCCGTCTGTTTCTTCAAGGACGAAGGCGACACGTCGGGTCGCTGGCGAGGACGTCTGCGGGGTTGAACGCTGCGGTGATCTGAAGCCGGACCCTACAAACGTACCACAGAGATGAATCATAATAACATTAGGGAAGCTCCTATGCAATGGTATGTCTAAGCCTGACATAATGACTTGCATGTTTGTGATGTGTCATCACTCCAACTCAATAAGGTGTTCTTTGGTTACTGCTGATCGTTCCATGCAGAACATAACAACACAACCCTGAAATTAACAGGTTTAAACCGGTTCTTAAACCGTACAGTAGGTTTGGTTTCAGGCATGCTGCTTTAACTGCAGCATCGTCACAGTTGTTCAATATTTTCTTACTGATGACTTTCTAAACCACAACTCTGCTCTACACACAATGCTGGAAGTGAAGATTTTATGGCTTCAAATAAAACAGGCAAACAGCTGAGAATCCCTGGAGGGCTTCCGATCCCTACATGTTTTAGACAAGTCGCTGGCAATAACAATGAACACACAGCTTCCTGAACATCATCAGGTTCTACAGAGCAGAAAGCTTTGATTATTATTTAACCCATTGATGGCTACAAAGGAGGATCGAACACAGATGTTGCTATTTTGTCGGTGCATCAAAAGACAAATCTAAAATACATTAACATTGAATAAATAAGAAACATTTGTCAGAATAAACTGACCTTTTTTAAATAATGACAAACTCTCACATAAAATTATAATACTCAATTTTTTAGCTTCGTGTAGAAAACCATTAAAACAGAAATCAATGCTTAAAAACTGAATAACTAATCTATACAATGTTTCTTTTTGTGTGAACTGAGTTAACCAAAATAAATGAGCTTTTCAACAATATTCTACTTTATTAAATTTAGTTTAATAACTCTGTCTGCATATCAGGGACGATAGTATGTTAGTTTTATGATTCGCTGCATTGTTTTTCAATGTTTAACCTACCCAAAGCCTTAATGTAAAGTTTCAAATACAATATTATTCAAAGCTGAGTTTTAATGACCTTTACAATAATCAGTAGCTGTCATGGGTAATGCTTTCTTTTATAGTACATCAATAACCATGTAATAACATCGACAGCAATAAATAAATGTGCTATTATTGTGTAAAACGCAGTTTATTGCTTGGCATATGACAGAAAATCAAATCTAGAAAAGAGCAAGTTAATCTTCTTGACTAAAATCTTATTCATATCTAACTTGAGTTCAGTTTTATAATGTTTTATTTACCAGATCTCATGTTACAATTTACTTTGTAAGCCGTTGGTAGGTGGTGGCCATTGATAGAAACTGTTATGTGTGACTTGCTATGTTATTACCATGTTATTTCATGGTTATTGATGTACTGTAAAAGAAAGTGTTACTCTGTCATGTTATTGCTAGTGAGACATTATAACCTGTTAAAGCTTAAAAAACACTTAATTAGAATTACATTATAATTAAAGTGGTTAACAGTAGTACTTGGCAATACTCTAAAATTGGCTAACATCTCTCAAATGGTCAACTTCAGATTCTGACAAAACTTAAAATTCATAGAAAAGGAGCTTTTCATCTAAAGAATCTTATAAGCTGTTTTTTATTCTATGTTAACCTAAATAATATAATCCTATGGAGTTTACATAAAAAAATTAAAGATGAAATAAAGTAGGGCTGCAACAACGAATCGATAAAATCGATAAANGATGGTAATAAACATTAAGGGCTTTTTTTTTTTTAATCAAAAGCAATGATTCCTCTTGATGCATCACTGAAATAAAACATTGATATATTTTGGGAATTTTCAATCATCTTGACCAAGACTAACAATATAGAAGAGATCTTAATAGCTTATCTTCCAAGTTGTCTAAAAGGCAGTAAAGATTCACTTCAAAGTAGACAAAAAGATTCAAAGTGCAAAAAATGTTTATTTATAAAAGATACAGACATAAAAATAATTTACATGATTGTTGTGGTGTAAAGCAACAGTGCTAACTGGGCTTATCGAAATGTGCTGCAAATATCTTAGATATTCTCTCCGTCTGTTTCTTCAAGGACGAAGGCGACATGTCGGGTCGCTGGCGAGGACGTCTGCGGGGTTGAACGCTGCGGTGATCTGAAGCCGGACCCTACAAACGTACCACAGAGATGAATCATAATAACATTAGCAAAGCTCCTATGCAATGGTATGTCTAAGCCTGACATAATGACTTGCATGTTTGTGATGTGTCATCACTCCAACTCAATAAGGTGTTCTTTGGTTACTGCTGATCGTTCCATGCAGAACATAACAACACAACCCTGAAATTAACAGGTTTAAACCGGTTCTTAAACCGTACAGTAGGTTTGGTTTCAGGCATGCTGCTTTAACTGCAGCATCGTCACAGTTGTTCAATATTTTCTTACTGATGACTTTCTAAACCACAACTCTGCTCTACACACAATGCTGGAAGTGAAGATTTTATGGCTTCAAATAAAACAGGCAAACAGCTGAGAATCCCTGGAGGGCTTCCGATCCCTACATGTTTTAGACAAGTCGCTGGCAATAACAATGAACACACAGCTTCCTGAACATCATCAGGTTCTACAGAGCAGAAAGCTTTGATTATTATTTAACCCATTGATGGCTACAAAGGAGGATCGAACACAGATGTTGCTATTTTGTCGGTGCATCAAAAGACAAATCTAAAATACATTAACATTGAATAAATAAGAAACATTTGTCAGAATAAACTGACCTTTTTTAAATAATGACAAACTCTCACATAAAATTATAATACTCAATTTTTTAGCTTCGTGTAGAAAACCATTAAAACAGAAATCAATGCTTAAAAACTGAATAACTAATCTATACAATGTTTCTTTTTGTGTGAACTGAGTTAACCAAAATAAATGAGCTTTTCAACAATATTCTACTTTATTAAATTTAGTTTAATAACTCTGTCTGCATATCAGGGACGATAGTATGTTAGTTTTATGATTCGCTGCATTGTTTTTCAATGTTTAACCTACCCAAAGCCTTAACGTAAAGTTTCAAATACAATATTATTCAAAGCTGAGTTTTAATGACATTTAAAATAATCAGTAGCTGTCATGGGTAATGCTTTCTTTTACAGTACATCAATAACCATGTAATAACATCGACAGCAATAAATAAATGTGCTATTATTGTGTAAAACGCAGTTTATTGCTTGGCATATGACAGAAAACCAAATCTAGAAAAGAGCAAGTTAATCTTCTTGACTAAACTCTTATTCATATCTAACTTGAGTTCAGTTTTATAATGTTTTATTTACCTGATTTCATGTTACAATTTACTTTGTAAGCCGTTGGTAGATCTCTGGTATCCCAACTAAACAGATTAAAACCTCATTATGGAGTAATAATAAGATTTGAAATCTTTATACCTGAACCATCCAGCACCTTGATGGTGTAGAATTAATCTGATTAAAACAGGAATAACGAAATAAATTTCATTGTCATAAGTAAAAGTAATGAGAAATACTTACAGAGTCATAAGATGCCTGAGAGAAAGACGGTGCTAAACGGATTGCTTTCAGTGACGACTCCAGTTGGTGAGAGGTGAGGAAGAAATTAGGGATCTCCATGGGCAACAAGCTTAAGGTAAGTTAAAAAAAACAACAACCAGAAACACAGGTAGTATTCTACATCCCTGTTAAAGGTGCACCAATTACAGGTTTCTAGCCGATCACAGATTCCGGATCTTTAAAAAGCTTGACATGCCGATTCTGGTTTTGATCGATACCGGTTTCTTTTTATAACGGACACTGTAAGTGGTTACAAGATCACAACATATTTCAATCTTATCAAACTGAAAAATCATGAATTATTGTAAATGAAATAACTGCTTTAAGGCCCTGACAGTGAGAGGTTTTCAGACCTCTACAGAGTTAGATCAGACTCCTGGAAAAGATCGCTTTCATATCCAAGTTTCCGCGGATCAGCATTCTCCCAAAACTAAGGAAATTCAGGCCAATCAATCAGCTGGCTGATAAATCGGTGCAGCCCTAATAATTAACATTTTCCTACTGCAGATTTAAACTTTTTATAGTCCTCTATGTGACACTACTGAATTTGGCTTCCCACAACACAAACTAAACAAATATTAAAAGCAGGAATAATTTTCTTCCCAATTTAATAAAATGTCTAAGCCTTATAAAGATTATAAGTTAATGTTGGCAGGCGCCAGGTAAAGGTTATAAGAAGAATACATGTATAGGTAAATTCACAAACGAAATCAAGATCAATGTTTTTAGATGGTTTTAGACACTACTATATATGTGCTGCCATAAACAAAGCCTGCTTCATTAAAATTACCAAACACATCCGAGTCCGTCTATGTCATCTATTAGGCCAAAATAAATGTTCCTTATTGCGTAACTAATCTAAATCATTCACTAATGTCTCTCCTGTAGTGAATCAAACCCTTTAACGGTAATTTAATTTCTAAATGTTCAGATCTTCTGTAATACTCAACTAAAGAAATAGATTATCATATTATAGAGATTTCTGAAATTTTCCTTCTTGCAAACAGCCTCCTTCAACCACATTTTGTATTTCATTTCCAGTATTGAACTCCACCTGCTCTGCCCTCTGCAGCTTGATCAAATAAAGCAGTTTTAGACCAACCAACTAGGGCATTCGCCAAAACGTCAATCTGTCAACAAGTCAGCTGGCATCTGGACTACTAGAATGTCCTATTCACACACAACACTGGTATCAGATTTCCCTCCTGTCCTCAAAAACCTTCACTGGCTTCATTTCTCAACACCAACCCACTCTATCCTAATTCAAATCACAGGCTAAAACTTTAAAATAAATAATGCCTGGTGTACAAGCGAATGTTCATCCCTGCTTTTATTTTGTAACTGTAATCTTTTTTGACTTTGCTGTGCCGTGCTCTATAATTAATAATGGAAGCCCACGATGGAATAAATATCTGGTTTAAAAAGATAATTTGGTCAAATAAAAAAGCATGATGATGTAAATTGGGTATATATAGATAAAGGATACGGTTGGAGCTGATTTTCGTCGATGTCCTGAGTTCCTGAAGCACCGTGTGTGTCAGTGGCATGCTGCAGACTGGGTGACGTGTCACCAGACTTGTTGGGGCTGTTCAGCTGGTTTGGTTCTGTGTGATCAACAGACTGAAGCATCCTGTTTTCATCTCCCTCGAGATGTGAAGCCCCAATTTCCGACTCATCTGAGCTATGATGGCAATCGTCTTCTTCTCTGGGCTTCTCATTAGAAACATCACTTTCTAGAGTAAACACCAGACTTTTGTCCTCCTCCTCCTCACTCATGTCCGACTCCTTCAGCGTCTCATTGTTCTCTGCAGAAACTAGATCAGGGTCTGATAGGATGCTGGTCCAAGGACTAGTTCTGTCAGTTAACGATGTGACCTCATTTAGAGACTTTGGGTTTAGAACCACCTCCTCAAAATCCTCACTTTCTTCATCACCGTAATCATCATCAGTTTGGTCATCCATTTTAAAATGCTTCTCGCCTTTGTGTTCATCCCCTGACAGGTTGCCCCTGCAGTTTGTTTGGTTCTTTTCTTTTTCGTGGTCGGAGTCTGTGTTGTCCTCAGACATCTCGGTGGGCAGCGATGGCAGAGGAGATCCATCATCTGGATCGTCCTCCATCACTCTGCTTGGACTGGATGTATGTCCTGGGATGACCTGAGGCCTGCTATGTTCAGTGGGTGAGTTAGAGGAGCTCGGACTGTTGGAGGGAATCGTTTCCAAAAAGTGACCGCGTAGACCTGGAAGACAAACCAAAATATAATTAAAAAATCTTTTTTTTTTTTTTTTTAACTCAGGCATGGTCCCTTAAAACTATCAACCAAGTTGATATCAGAAGATATTTGATGTTTAAAGTCGTAGGGAAGTGGCTGTGAGTGGTGCCCAACTTTACACGAGTGAAAAAAGTGAATGTGATTGGTTCTTTATCAAGGGGGCGGGATTGCTGTGGCGGAAGGTTCACAAGCAAGCCTTACAGTCGTACATGTTTGAGCCCTTGCCTCGCAACGCTGCCAGTTCTGCTAGCTCTATGCCTGCCGAAGACACAAACATCCATCCCTGTGAACACTGGGACGGAACTCAACGATAAAGTAAATAATGATTCTTATTTCAACCGTTGCGTATATTAGCTGCGACATATGAATCAAGATGCTATGACGGAAAAAAATTGATTAACAGATGACCATGGATATATGATTGGCAAAATTTAGGTGTAAAAGCTGATGTTTAACTAACTGGCTGCATAAGATAACGAAAAACCCCAACAGATTTTAAGACAGGATTTTTTTTTTATTGAAATTTTCTAAATTTTGGGAGAATATTGTCTGATAAACAGTACATTTATATTAGGGATGGAACGGTTTATGAAAATCGTCCGAACCGTTCGGTTCGACTGCCTCGGTTCGCGTGTGTTGCGTTCGGTTCGTGCGCAGCTCCTTTTTCTCATAGGCGAAGCGTTTACACTCCA
>NW_015150467.1:2618437-2637811 GCF_000732505.1 Cyprinodon variegatus
TGACGGCGGGGAAAAAGTTGTGGATAAAAGTGCAACAGTGTGCAAGCATTGTGCAACACGTTTTGTTTATGCTAACAGCAACATGACCAACATGTCATGCTAACCCCGAAATCCCACATACTCTGTCAGCGCTCCGCTCCGCTGCGCTCCAGACCGCCTGCACAAAGCAAAGCCTACAGCCCCCACTGTGGCTCCCGTCCGCTCCGCTCTGAGTTCCTTAGAGATCGTAGAGGGCATGCGCGAGATGATTAAATTCAAAGCAGCAAAACATGCGGAAATGATCCAGGGTTTCCGCGGATCATTAAAAATAATTACAATTCATAAATTTGTTTGTATTCTTTTCATTAATTTCATTCATTTTTATTTTTTTATTAATTTTTATTAAATAAATTTTTATTTTTCGGTGTAACAATAAACATATACCGAACCGAACACCGTGACCACGAAACCGTGAACCGAACCCAACCGTGGATTTTGTGAACCGTTCCACCCCTAATTTATATACAGTACATGTTTAAGCCAGAATGATTTGACATTTAAATATGACTTCCCTACGACTTTAACATGTTTTATAGCATAGCTGTAATTCTTTGTTTTTGTGCCTCTTTCTTTTTTCACCTTGTATCTTCTGTTTTGTATCTTTGACTAATTTAGACAGCACTCTGTATATGTGTTCTATAGAATGGGTTTATAATAAAATACTTTGTTTTTGGGAGGCTTTTTATTTTTTGTAACAAGTGAGAAAATATAAACACTTTTGTGTGAAGTGAAGAAGCTCACCACTGATGATGTTGTTGACTTCCCCAACAAGCTGGTTGGACTTTAAAAGCAGCTGATTTGAGTCAACCTCCAAGGTCCTCTGATCCACATCGTGGTTGTTTCTGTCTTGCTCTTCTGTAGGTGGGAATGTAGGAGTAGACAGCTTACGATTGAAGTACCTTTGAATGCTGTCCAGCTCACTAAGTTTCCTCCTGTCAAAGCAATTTAGGGGATTTTTATATTGGTATTATCACTTCAAATACAAATGTGAAATCATTATTCAAAGAATGGAAATAAAACTGAGTTTAAATACCTGAGTGCTGAAAACAAAAATGAGCTGGAGGAATTGTCATTGGTTGAGCTTCCACCTGCAGCGTGAGAGGCTGTTTGTTCGTGCAGATTCTGATGGTAAAGGCGTACGTTGTCCATGTGCTCACCATGGCGATCGTTCTCACCCGGCCTGCGACATAAAACAGTTCATAAAAGAACGGTTCCACTTTATACGTGGGTCATCAAACTGTTCTGCACCAACCTTTCAGAGAACAACCTGTCGCTGTGGTTTGGTGAAGAAATCTTCTGCTCTGGAAACCTGCTGATGTGGGAGGGGAAGCTGCTGTACATGGCTGTGGTTTGGTAGCAGAGAGGAATGGCCTGAAACAGAGCCTGTAAATACAATCATTTCACGTTCATTTCAAAATCGGGCTGGACATAACAGACTGGGTGTTAAAAAAAAAACAAAAAAAAAACACTCTTACTGAGGAGTTTTTGGCATCTTCTTCGGTCGCGTTTTTTCTCTGCCTACGCAGATCCTGGACTCCCCTAAGAGGAGTTATAGACACCTTAATCTGACCGTGACACTGACCACTGAAGTCTGTGATGTTGTACCAGCCACACACGGACGGGAATCCCCACAGTAAGGGAGACAGGTCTACTGTGGCAAATCCAATCACCCGTTCTATTTCTGTGGAAAAAAACCATCACAATAAAACAAAAAAGCAAAACCAGCAAAAGCTGCCGTGGTCATGATTCTTCTCAGTCTACCTCCTTTGTGCCAGACTTTAAACACAAGAGATTGTTGTGGATCAACCAGCAGCTCCTTCGAAAGCCTGCAAATGTAAAGGAAACACATTAACTTTGTGTTTGATCTAATTTGGTCTGTCTTCCTCAAGTCTTACTTGACCTGCATTCGTGCTGATGGTCCCACACAGGACAGTCAGTGTTGGTCACAACAGATGTGGAAACTGGTTCAGAGGAGTCAACTGTGACGTAGGAAACACAGCAACTAGGTGTCCCTTCAGTCTGCGCAGACAGAGGACAACCTGAAGGAAAATAAAACAATCTTCTTATAGAGTATCTAGCAAAGTATGATGGAGACTGCATGTTTTTCTTCAGCTAGGATGAGGAAGCAGGAGCAATGTGTTTGTAAATGCAGAACAATCTTGGAAGTTTGGTCCTTTTCTAACAAGAGAACAACTTTAAACAAGCAACCAGAGGTCCAAAGGGATGGCTTGGATCAAAGCATATATGGGCATTAGAGTGGCTCAGTTTGCATCAAAAACAATATACATTTAAAAAAACTAATGGCATGCAGCCTTCATCCAGTTGATTAAGTTCTGGCTATGTCAGTGCAAAGCTGGTGGGGATATAAACTAAAAGACCTGCTGCTGTAATTGCAGGCACAGACAGCACAACAAAGCATTGCCTTCAATAACAAATATGAATTTTTCTCAGCTTCATGCCGTTTTACTTGGAGTTGGTTTATCTTTTAAAAATGTAATATAAAAAGTGAAGTTTGCTTTTATATTGTGACAAAACGTAACAGCGGGTAAATGGTTAAAACTGCACACAAATATCAAATATTTTAGGTTTACGCTCACCTGTCAGGTTCAGGTGCATGGCTCGATCCACAGCTATAGTCACAGGGAAAGAATCCTCAACATTCACCGCTGTGTGATGCACAGATGTTATGTCTAGAGTTTCTCTGGATGGTTTACTCCTTTGTGAGGATTTTCTGGGAGTAACTGAAGAAAGCGCACCATCTGCTTCTTCTACTTCCTCGAATAAGATCTCCCCCTGACTCTCAGAGTCCACCTGGGTGTCATGTGCTGCTGATACGTTTGTGGGAACAGAACCGGCTGTTGATGTGATGTGCACCCTGAGAGCTGCTCCTTGTAAATCAGCAGCAGAGCGCATGAACAGTGGGTACACTCCTGTAAAAATACAGAAATCAGATCAGACATCCCGCTGCAGGAATGATTCCAATAAAGTATTTCTACATACCACTGAGAGACAACTTCTGCTTGGGAGTCTTTGCAAGAGAGGACAGATCAACAAACGCAGACCCCACCAATCGGTCTGAGTCACTTGGCCTTGTAGTTCTGTTCTTAGAGAAGGTGACCCACAGCTGAACCTCCAGCTTCTCTTCTCGAAGATACCACATCAAAGGCTGAGTGGTACTCAGCTCCACAGTCCTACTTCCTTCAAAACTCACGGTGGCTTGCCTGCCCTCCTCAACAAATGGGTGCTTCAACTGGGAGCAGAAGGTATCCTGGTCGAAGAACTTGTACCGGAGGTAGCAATAAGTAGGGCGCTGAAGCTCCCTGAGGCCCGGCAGAAACAGACAATGGACAGGAAGCCAGGCTTTGGGCATTGAAAATGTCAGAGAGAGTTTTCTAATGTCTTCTTCCCAGCATCCTTCATCATCCTGTGCTGCACAGTCCCTGTTGGCCATTTCCCAGCCCAGACCCCGAGCAGCTTTAATTACCCTCTCTCTGTCTGAGTGGTGAGCAAAGCTGATAGAAACCTTAAGGCCCCCAACCAAGATCTGCTCCGCCTGTGAAGGATGATTTTCACGGCCTAAATAAAGCCCAAACCAGCCCGAAATACCTACAATTACCAGAAAAAAAACACAATATAACTTCTGTGTTCACATCAAAGAGCTAGACGGGTTAAGTGAATTTATTTTAAACATACCTGTTCTTTTATGAAGCAGATCAATCAATGGGATTTTCACTGTACCCAACATTATATCTGTTTCATTAGGAAGGTTCACTGCTGCAAGAGAAGACAAGAAAAATCCTTCAGATACCACAAATAAAAACAAAATTAGTATTGAGTTTTAAACCAAACAGGACTTTCATCACACATCTTAAATGGTTTATGTTTTTAAATGAAAATGGAGTTCTCCTAACCTCTGTGGTCGTCTCTGTTCCAGACAGTAAAGACAGCAGACGCCTGCTCCAGTTGCTCAGCCAGGCTGAAGGTTTCACCACTGCTCAGGTGAAGCAGCAGATCACAGGTCACCTCCATGTGGTGGTCAAACTCAGGGCAGAACGTCTTGGCTGCTATACGGGAACAGCTCCTCTCACTCTCAGGGAGGAAGGACAGGTGAACCGTGATGAAAGGGTTCACTCCAACGTCCATCAAATAGCTTAATTGATCATTTTCTTTAGATATCGCCCTGGAAAGGTCAAAAGGAGGCTGGTGAAAATGGTGTCATCAATGCAAAGTGGTGACATTAACTGAAGTTGAGAAAACAAATGTTTGACAAATAATATTAGACAAAAAACACATAAAACAAATCTTTCTGGACCTGCAAAAATGTAAGTCTTACATAAGCCTTCTAAGGCAACACGAGCTCTAAGTTTATAAGCCCACTATAAAAACGGACTACATGGGCTTAAACATAGAATAAGCATTTATGATTAAATGTTTATTCAGCAGCAAATGTCATCATGTGACTTCTCTACTGTGCGATATTCAGTGCTTTAAGTTTAAATTCCATAGTAGCACGAGGTGAGGGCGGAGCAGTGAACGTTCTCACAGCGTTGAGTTCAACGTTCGTCGCTTCACCATGCGGTTTGTATGTATTCGGTTTTGTTGCATTGACGAAATTATAGAAACATGATAAAGAAATCTGATCTTTTGTGTTATTTTTATTTTGTGGATTTGGGGAAAATAAATGAAGAAAGTTCACATACCTGCAAAAGAGCGCTACCTGTTTTTGATCTGCGAACGGTTTTTCATGCTTGCAACAAAACTAGCAGCAGTAGTGGAGTTTGGAGATGCAATCCACTTCTTAAATCTATCTATGCGCTCCTCTGATCTATGCAGAATTTCTGCACTCGCACTATTTGTCTCGCTCCCTATTAGCATGCCTTCCCTGAAAATTACTTTCCTGATGACTCTTTTTATTACGTGACAACTTCTCATTAAAAAGCAAACATGCAGGCAATCCTTCTGCACTGGTAATGAAAGCAAAAAAACTCGGCCCATTCTTCTTTGCATCCTCTGTCCTCATCAGCTATCTTCCTTTTTTTCCCTTTAAGATCCATGGCCCAAGAAACACCCGCCGGTGTGTTTCCAACAGCCACCTGCTTGCCATACTGAAACGTGTGTTGCAGGCTATGACGCAAATCTTCGTTGTCAGAAATGTTTACATTTATTGTTTAAATGTATTTATAATACAAATTTTACAACATTGGAAAACATAATAAATGTGTGTTTGACCTCCTGCACACCAACCCAGCTCTACAAAATATTATCCAACGTATAAAAACCATTTTCACTCCCCTTAAAAACATGATGTATATGGGAGGGAAATGCTGCATATTATCAGAGGATTTGACCATTATAACACATGGATATGCTGCGATCTAAGCCATGTACCTCTGCTGTGTGTTTAGGGTCACAGACCAGCTTAACTTCTTAGCAGCTGATTCCCAGTTTTACCCTGACTATGCCAACACTGTAGCTCACCACTGGAATGTTATTTTGGAGATGATGTGAAGTTATTTTTCAGCCATCTTTGGGATGTTTTGTTCACCAAAGTACTCAAACAAACATTTTAGCGCTTCACAGAACATACCGTATTTTCACGACTATAAGGCGCACTTAAACGTCTTTTTTTTCCTTCAAAATGTGCGGTGCGCCCTTTGGTGCGGTGCGCCCTATGTGTGTTGTAACTGCGACTTTTGAGACCACCTCATTGAGGAGATGATGAAAGAGTGGCTGAATGTAAGGAGACCAGGTGTTTTTTTTCCCACTCATCACCATTGCTGTTAATATGTAACTCCATGCGTGCCCATCTCACAGCTGATGTGAAAAACATGGGGAAACAAATTAACGCTGTGCTCGCTGTTCAACCGCTCGACATCGGTGTGAACCGGACCCAGCAGGTGCAGCAGAAGCAGCGAGTTTACATGCAAAGTCAATGGTTGACGCGTATAGGTGCAGCAAAAGGTCCCGCAGCGCGTTTTGAGCAGCAGGCGCTGCGAGTCGGGAGAGTTTAAGCATCTGACGCACCGCCAACGCGCTGCTGCTGCTCGAGATGGAAAAATTGAAGTTTTGCTGCTGATCAGATTACACACAGATGGACAATTCACTAAGTGACTTCTAAATGATAGGATGTAGTTTTATTAGGGGTATCAGACCAAAAGGGGTTTGTTTGCAAAGATAAGTTACACCACAAATGACCTGAAAACAGTCTATTAGTCGAATAGATTTACTTTGTTTTTCCTCACAAAAAAAATCCACTAAACAGTTAGCAAATTATGAATATTTCCCAAAGCGTTTATATACAAGAAAAACTACTTTCTTGAGAGAGATTAACAATAAACATGTGGTTGGTATAAAGATGTACCTTGCTGCTGCCTTCAAACCAGACGCTCTGTGCACTTGAACCACAAGTGTCACAGAAGGAGGAGCAGCTCCTCCCCCAGCCTGTGCTCCAAACCGGAGCGGCCGATGTTTGTATCGTATGCATATGTCTAGTAAACCTGAGCAAGGAAACGGATCAGACACATGGTTATGATGCATATGGCGTCTGCTGGGTCACATTTACAAAATGTGCATGAGCTCACCTGAAGGCTGAGGTTGAAATGCTGAGTTGGCCTCTGTCCTGGGAACCAGGGACAGGGAGAACATCTCAGCTTCGTTAAGATGCGTCTTCTGCATGGTTACCATGGCGCACAGTTTGGACAAGGGAAGTAATCCTCTGGCCACAAGCTGATCCCTGACATTTGGATAATAATATCTGTCAAAAGAAAAAACTCAATAAAATTAGACAAACCAGGAGGCTTAATAGTAGGAAGAGTAGAGGCTTTTAAATGTTATTAAATGTGATCAGTGAAAGTGTCTCTAAGAATTCTGACAATGAAGTGTTGGTGAAGGAGCTTCACACGGCAGGATTTATCTTACACAAATCAGTCTTTTTTGTCAAGCCTGAACTCTACTCAAGCTACAAACCTGCACCACACTTCGAACTGGACGCCTCCTCCACTGCTCAGGGTGCTGAGCAGCAGACGCTGAACAGGAACTCCTTCTGGAGCCAGAAGAACGTGCGTCTCAGTGTGACCAAACAATGGGTCTGGGACACAAAGCGTGGT
This sequence comes from Cyprinodon variegatus, assembly GCF_000732505.1. NCBI lineage: Eukaryota > Metazoa > Chordata > Actinopteri > Cyprinodontiformes > Cyprinodontidae > Cyprinodon > Cyprinodon variegatus. Next base: position 2,625,583 of record NW_015150467.1, read on the forward strand.
GGTGGTCCGAAATGGCTTCAGGTTCAGACCTGGTGGTTCAGAATCAGAGCTAAGAGGTGAGTTAGGGACAGGTGAAAGAAAACCTCAGGGTTTAATGTTTGATGTTCAGAAGTGGCCTTACTGCTCTCTATGAGGCTCTGATCAACATCTGAAGCATCCTGGGTGGGGAAAGAGTACTGAACATAGCAGTCAGTCTCTCCCCACACTGTGGACTGCAGAGGGGTCAGCCCGCTGACCTTCTCCACGCTCACAACAAACACGTGCTCTCTCATAATTTCCACCTGAGAAGTGCTCACCTGAAAAACAAACACTGGGGTTGAAGTCATTTCAAAGGAAAATAAACTTAAACAAGGTGTAAAAGTGTTTGTTTTACGTAAAGAATGTGTTCATTGATACAGTCATAACTGCACCTTTACAGTATTTAACTTGTATGTACAAGAACAGGGTGAGGCAAAAAGCTCATTTAAATCAAAGTTATACACTCATCTAATCCACGTTTTTGGTACTGCTTATGAGGATCTTACATAAGATTAATACCTCCAAGCAAATATGTTTAATACCAACACACAAAAGCAGTGAAACCAACCCAACAACACTAATTCCAAGTGTTGAACTCGTACCTTTGTGTGTAAGTGCGGCTGTTGATCCAGCAAGTGAACTGGTCTCACCATATGAGACAAAGAGCTATACTCCTCATCTCTAGCACGCTGGAGGGAGATGATCTGCTCTGCACGACCCATGGCCAGAACCACCCTGAGGTGTCCTTTGTTGGTACCTGAGAACACATCGATCACTGGCATGTAGCAGTCTACCCCTAAAACGGGGTACTGCGCCTGCAGAAGGAGCTGGCTGATCTTGGAGTCCCTGAAAAGAATGCCACATATCAAATAGTGTTAAAAAGGCTCCTGCAGAGCAAATTTTAGTCATTTATCAGGTTTATGCTGTGCAATTAACTCTTTAGCTATGCAACAGCGCCTCTTAGAGGAAGACCTAAACATGAAAACTTTAAGATGAGTAAATCTAAATGAACTGACGTTTATAAAAAAGCACCTTCGATTATCAGTCAGGTGAGAAGCAACCAAATTAGTTTGTCAATTTTTAAAATAAATATATATTTACTATGACTAGTTTTTTTTTACATGTGTGACAATTTTAATAAGCAACAAGAAACAGCAATCAAAGGTGCACAATATCAGAAACACATTATCAAACTAATGCTAAAAATAGCGATAATGACTTGGATTACTATTAATCCAGAATGTCCATACTCAACCGTTGGCAGCTTCTCAGCCACTGAATATTTATCAAACGTTATGAAAAACAGCTCCAGTTCAACCAACTGACCAAAAATACCAGACACCAATAACCTCACACCAAATATTGCTTGAGCAGTTATTTGAGATCACAATGTTGGAATGGTGAGTTTGATTCACTATGCAGCTCTACTTTTCCCTGAAACTTGGCCATTAAGCTGAGTAACCCATCAACAACCTTATGAATTTTATCTAACACCTAAAGTACTTAATCATCTCCTTTTTAAAATGATTCCACCATGTTTTGCTGTCATAATAAAGTAATAAAAGATGATGGTGCTTTTTGTTTAATTACCTAAATGACATGTAGAACTGGTGTAGGGGTAGTTTGACGAGGCCAAGGAGTCGGTCGTTTCCAGAACTCCCAGTTTTCTGCCACACTTCGATCACCATCACATTATTCTTCATCCGCTCTAAAAGTTTTCTTGTCAAGCCCACTGGTGTTACCTTTTACACAAAAGCAAGATATAAGATAATCGTACTTTTTAAAATGTTCTTTTTTTGCATTTTGTTTTGTATCAGAGGTTTATGTCTGAACAAATATATTGGTTTCTCTTCTGCTTGAAGAGACCATGCGTACCATCCAATACAGAGTTAAATTAACATCATAGACTAGGCACCTGAACCCACCTGAACAAAGTTGAAGGTGGGGTTTGTTTTGCCCCAGCTGACAGTAGATCTCGCCGTCTCATCAGACCAAAACAGCTTGCAGTTCAGGAAGATGTTTGGGGCCTGCAGGGGCCCGCCGCTGAAATTCTTCCCATCTGGAACCATGAGTAAAGTATGCAGCAGGACCTCAGGTTCCTCTTCGACCTCCTGAGAAGATTTCAGAGGAGATTTTCTGTTCCCTGGATGGTTTGATTGTTCTCTCAAAGATTTCTCAGGAGTCCAAACATTCAGCCTGGGATGATCTAAACAGGGAGCTGTTAAAGACTCCACATGTTGGGACCTCTGATTGATTGCTCTCTTAGGGCTGGAATCAAGTCTTGAAGTTGATGTGTCTCTCAAAGTGACCTTTTTATCCTTTTCCTTAGAGGATCTTTGGCTGTGTGGTCCTAGTTCTATGGAAACCTGAAAAATATATGTTAACGTTACATCAATGACAGCATCCAAGTCACTTAACAGGTACCATAACTATCTGAATCAAATCAAATAAAAGACTAGAAATAAATCACCCTGAGAGGTCCAATCTTCTCACTTCCTCTGATTCCCTCGCAGCTCTGCACAGGCAAAACAACAGACTGACTCAGCTCCGTGCTCTGCAGCAGAGAGCGCAGTGGGTGAACTGCCTGACCAACAGCAACAGGCTGCAAAAACAAAGGAAACAAATCATTAGAGCCAGTTTCACTGACTGCAGGTCAATACATCAAGCCTTTCATGGAAACGGTATTTAGAGGCTTATTTTACATGAGGCTGTTTTTAATTAATAGAGGTTTTTGGATAAATTAATTCATATTTAAAATTTGTAAACCACTAGCAGTAGTTTACTGATCTAGACTAGTGTCTGATTTGCATTTTTGTCCCTAAATCGTAAATTAAAAGGCTTCAAAACTGACTAAAAAGGAATCAATCATAATCTTAATAATACATACTTATTAGACGTTACTGGAATAGGAGTTCTATGGTTTAAGATGCTTATTAATTTAAATAATAAAATAAAATAAGAAGTCTTTACTGTTTATTCATTACAATTAGGACTTTTTTATTTCTATAGTTTAAAATAGTTTTAAACTTTTTGGACAGACAGACATATTTTAATCATCCCAAAAGGAAACTTAATTATTCATTTTCTCATTGACATACACGCCACGGTCAGAAAGAAAAGAAAAATAAAAGATGGATATATCCGAAGACAAAAAAAGTTGCGATATAAATCCATCACTAAATATAAAAAGAACTGAATTCAGCATAATATAAACAAAACCCTCCCCTCTGTTAATTCCTGAGCACAGGAGCATCACAGTCTCCCACTGAAGCAGCTCCTCTGGCCCCACATCACTGCTTGCAGTGGGTGGCTGCTGTGTTTAACCTCATTATTTCCTTTACATTGCTTCAATAAGTTGCAGTGGGAGTACTGATTGCTGTTTTCATGTTTATCTTTTTTTTCTTGGCTTCTGTAAAGCTCTGTGTCTCCTGTCAGCGAGGAAGAGAAGCTGTAAGGTAGTCAGAGGGTTGAGAGTTTCCAGTACCGCATGAAGAATTAACCCTGAATATGTAAATGTTTAACATGCATAAGGTTTGGAAAAGTAAATTGGGAGGTCTGTACGACTCAAACATGACTTTATATTTATATTAACATTTATGTTACTGCATCATATGTGCCTTACAAATAAATGCTGATGACTGCAGCTTCAGGCTAACTTACTTTCTTCTGGTCGCTCATTCTTGAATAAATCTTAAAAATGAGCTCAGTTTCCCAACATTGGCTGATTGCTGCTGCGTTGAAGTGGACAGGAAACACAGAGAGGTGGTGGAACTTCACAGCTTTAAAACAAAGAAAAACATTGAAGTCTATGTCAGAAACAAAAAGGATGGGTTAAACTAATCATATATATATTTTTTTAAGTTACCTCCAACAATGAGCTTACTGGAAACGGCTCTGGTTACCTCACCATTTCCAGCCTTACTGCGACCTATCCGAGTCATCGGGAAAACGTACTCCACAAAATATGTGCTGGAAAAAGAGATTTTTAGAAATTCTCAAACAAAGGCTATAATATAACCTTTAGTATAAATAAAAATAATTGAAATATTATACCACTTCTTGCTGGGAAATGGCCGCGGAGGTTTCCCTTTGAAGGCATTTCTGGTTGTTGTGTTTGGGCTGCCTGAGGGTAAGGCCAGTGACTCGACGGTAACTCGTGCTACTTGTACTGAACTTAGCAACTTGAACTGCTCTGCACTGAGAGGCGGGTAGATGTCATCGCATTCACCTAAGGACTGCTGTTGATCCAGGTTTGGACTGAACAAAGATAAACGCAGGTCAGAATGGTCCTTGTAGTTTAAAGGTGAAACCAAATTAAACTTTTAGAGATTCTCACCTTTGACTGATTCTAGGTTCTGACCGTGTTAGTTTTTCTGGCTGACTTTTCCTTGGTGATGTTGATCCACGACCGTCCTCATCTGAAATATCTGGTCTAGTACCTGAGTGCTAAAATAATAACTTCAATAATATTTCTGCTATAATCCTTATGAAAACTTCAAGGCAAAGGTAACTACTTACAGGAGTTTTGAAAAACAAATTTTCCAGTAAGCTCTGATCATAAAGTGGATCATTAAGCTCGCTGTCTGCACACACACTGCTGTGGCCAGAAAGGGATTCAGGAGGGGAGCCCTGTACATCCCAGAGTGGCAGTGACGACCTACAGATTAGGGAAAAGAATAGAAAATGGAATTTAAAAAAGTTAAAGTTAAGTTATAAACAAATATTGAAAAAAGAATTTGACTTTTCTTGGTCTGGCACACACAGAGACTCCTTCTTGTTTATCCTTTGCACAACTTTTATAGTTCTAATGCTTAGACTAAATTGGACAAACATTTACTTCACAGTTGTAAACAGAAAAGTGCAAATACGGTATTTGAAAGTTTCTACACCCACTAAACCTTTTAACATTTCCCTGTGTTACAAGCTCTATTTAACTGGAATATCATATGACAGACCAAAAGAAGTAGTAACACAAAATGTGTCAAACATAAAAAAAAAAGAAAGTCTGAGAAAACATTAAATGCTTTTGTATTTGGCTCCATTTAACCTGAAAGCCCTACATACAATGCAACACATCCAATGGTCCTCAGAAGTCATTAAATTAGTAAATGCTGTCTATTTTCCTTGAGTGATTTAATCTCAGCATAAATGCAGCTGTTCTCCCAGCTTCAATGCTTTGTTAGGAGAACTTTAGTAAACTTACAGCAACATGTTGACAAAGGAACAGCAGACAGACCAGGGTTAGAAATAAAGGACTTTAAAGCAGAGTTAGGCTGCAAAACATTTTTAAACATCTTATCAAACAGTACTCGTAATCTACAGTTAAGAAATGGAGCTTTGGAAAAACTTCAATATTATAAGGTTGTTTTACTCAACAAACAAGGCAGGTTCTATGCCAAGTCTGGGGGAGTTGCATTGGTTTTAAACTCAGGTCAAAGAATATGTTGAAAGGGCAGCTTTGACTATTAAAGCTGGTAGAAAACATTGTTAAAGGAGATCTCAGTAATATCCTGTGGACTAAACAATGGCAAAGGATGTGCTCACGACATCAACGTCCCAATAGGACAGTTTAGATCAAAGTGTTTTCATGCGTTTGAATTAGAAGTGCAAAATATCTCATCATTAAAGATTTCTGTTTACAAAAAAGAAAAGACATTTGATCTTGTTCGCAAGGTGGCAAGATAGAAGTTTGTTCAGACTCCAAATATTCATATTTTGCCAGAAACTCATAGAAAAAGTGTTTTAGTAAGACTTGGAAGCTGCAATCAAATCTGAGTGAGGCTGAGTTATTTTGCAAATGGTATTTGCAAAATAACTCAGCCTCACTCAGTCCACTCATTCCAGTTTATGTTTGTGCAAAGCTTGTTAAGGGAAATTCCAAAATACTTCCAGTTTTATAACAGAAAATAATAAAGCCATTTATTTCTGACCGTAAATTCCATTGTTCGAGTAGCTCAGGGTAAAACCAATAGAAACAGAGACCACACTTTCTGCCAGTCCTAACACTATATAGCACAGATCACATAAAGTGAAACAGCACAGTCCTTACACACTAATAAGTTCAGTCTTATCTGCCATATAATTAGTATTATTAAGGTCGGATTTAACTTTTCAGGGAGATTCCAATATTGACCTCCTGCTTAAGAAGCCCCGGTGTCAGTACTATTTCTTTGTTTTACTCTTTTGTTTTATTAAAACAAAGTTATGGCTAAAATACTGGATCAATGAGGGATATCTTTAACTCATATCAATAAATCCTTAATGGTAAATACCCCTAAATGATCAATTTATATATAAAATCTCGATTTTGTGGGGGACCGACCTTATTCTCCTATTTTACAACTGTGCGCTATGTTTTAGCGATGGGTTGATTGAGTGTCATAAAGCGTTACACTGACACCTGCTGGACCTTTAAAAACCCTACAAGTAGCCTATGTGACAGACTAAACTGAATTTGATGACCTAGAACTATAATATAATTTTCTGTTACTGCAGGTTATAGTATTATTTCATATATACTTTTAGACTGAAAATATCTTTGATATTTTTAGATGCAGCCAAAAAATAATGTGAACATATAATGTGAAAATGTAGGTGAACATGTGAATGTGTGTACTTGTGGAATAGAAAGTAAAAAAAACTTTTAAAGCGACAAGTACAGTAAAAACAGTAAACTAAGAGTCCATTTAAAATTAACCTATCTGAGAGGAACAGGATGACAATGAGGAAATGAAAACTAATATGAGATCAAATGTTTTTTTTGCCTTGAGGTTGCCTAATAATTCTTGATCATTTTGATAATGAACTACAAAAGATCCGAGATTTTTTTTAGCAGATGGATCTTGTTGTCAAATACGTTTAGAAAAACATTTTAGTGCGTCAGTCAATTCGAAACAGCTCCTGTATCCGTTGTCTGAGTTTCTCAAAAAGATACGCGCACCCACACAGTGTTTTGCTCTAAGAGGCTGAGCATTGGTGTTGCTGGACCTATCACTACTGCATTATATAGACATCATAATATTAATGGAAGTTTGCGAATATAATGTTTAAAGGTGAAAAAATTTCAGTGGTAAAAATCTGGTTTCAACTTGGAAAGCCCTCTACCTGCCAAGCAGCAGATCCACAGCTCTTCTGTCCATGTCTGGAAGACAGTCCACGCCGCTGTTTGAGGGGAACGTTCCATCATCAGGCTGCTTCAGGGCTGAGTCTGCATGGAGGATATCTTGAAGAAACACACCAGAGGTAGAAGGAAAAGAGCTGCAAACAAAAAGGAAGGTCGTAAGTATCAAAAACCTGCATTTATAATATCTTATAACATCAAAAACACTCACTCTATAGGTAGTTGGATGTTATCCTTAGGCAGAGGTAGAGGACTGTCTTTTAGAGGCAGAGCAGAGTCCATGTCAGATTTCAACGCTGATTCCACCATTGCATTTCTAAGCTTGTTTCCACGCTCCAGAATGACTATGGTGAGAAAAATATTTGAAAGTTATATCTGTGTTTTCTTTGGCATATTTGTGATGCAATGATGCTGACGCTGACCTGAGATAATATCGTTACTTATCCGTCCATCATATGACTCCATATGCAAAGGATTCCCAACAGTTTGACTGTTTTGGGATTTGCTGGAAGCAGGAAGCACATTCTCCAGCGTCTCCTTGTCCCTTTGGACATTTTGAAAATACAAGTGGTCTTTTCCTCTAAAAATAAAGCAAGAAACATAAGAAATTAACAAAGGAAATGAAAGTATCCATAAACGGATATCCATAAATTTCTTATGGATGTTTGTCCTTTTTAACTTTCGCCAACCTTGGTGTGTTTCGACCACTGCTCCCGGCTGATTCTTTCCTGCCTCCAGCTGAGAGGGAAACAGGGTGCGAGGGGACCGTCAGTTTTGGTACCTGCATCCTATCAGTACTGATGTCTGTGGCGGGACCAGAGCTGCTGCTGTCGTAAGCTTCTGTCAGAGGTTCCAAATTCAGAGAAACCTCGGGTTCAAACATGAGACATAGATGTCAGACGGTCAGAGAACATTGGAAAGGAAAGCAAACAATACATAAAAACAAACTATTTATTAATCAAGAACGTTTAAGTTACAAAGTTTCTGAACTGATCCATCTACTCACCTGGATCTCTCCCAGCTTCTCGGATGTTGGTGATACAAGCGTATAAAATCCACTAATAGGTTGTGACAGAGACAGGCGTGCGATTCCAGCTACTTGAGCCCGAGCAATCGGTAAATGATCTGGTTTAGTTAGGACCTCCAACACCAAAGAGCCCATATCTGTTCAGAAAAGAAGAATACTTGATTTAGGAACAAACAAACAAACAAAAAAAAATCTAGATATCCACATCTCCTTATTCACCTGTAAGATAAGAGGTAAACTGCTGCGGGCCACATCGGATAGGGAAACGAGCTGTGCTCTTGACGGTTTTTTGAGCGATCTGGGATCCATCTCTTGGAAAAAAGTGCGTCCCATTGGACGACTCTCCCCACCAGCGCAGCCTGATGAAGGTTGAAGACGGAGGCTTTTGGACGGTCCATAACACCCTGCTTACCGTCACACACAAGAAGCATCTCAGCTGACCCTCAACAAGAGGTGGGAGGCTTGTTGATGGAGACACATCACTAGGGACTGCAAGAGTTTTATTTTAGAGTACAGCAAACTGTAGACAAAATGCAATTACATGATATAATAGGTTTAGGATGTAGATACAATTAGATATATTAGATATTATTTAAGGTTACAATCGTTATATGATGTGTAAAAAAATTATTATTAAATGTCTTTCTTCTTTGGGTTCACAGAAAAAATAGATCGCAGAGAAATTTACTCAACAACTAGGATTTATAAAAAGATCTAAATAAAAAGGTCCCTCTTCTCAGGTAATGAAACAACCTAGAAGAAGTTAATCTCTGTTCCTACCATATCCTTCCCTTCTAAACACTTTATGCAGCATTAAACAACATAAAATGGTCAAACAGTATATATAACTCAATGGTGATATTGAAATAATTAGCAGAATAAAACTTTAGCCTTTTTAGGTGACGATTATACTGTAACATAACCAACTATAGCAGAAAACAGTTACACTGTGTTAAGTGTGATGTTGGTAACTTTATTTTTATAAGGACAATTTAAAGCGAGAGATTGAAGAATAATCTAAAATATGAACAATGTGCTTTGTCTCCTTTTAATTTCTGACTATGCTCGTGGAAAGCTGACAGTTGGAGTTACAGGCTACTTATGAGTAGCATAACATTAGCAGCTAGCTTAGTTCTATTTACCTTTCCTTTTGTTGCTTCCAGTTTTGACAGAATTCTGTTTCTTACTCTTCATTACTTTGTTCATGAAAAACAGCTCGTTAGTGACAGTCTGTCCGAGACGCAGGCCGGAACCTTCGTAGAAATGTTCATTATCAGCCTAGTAAAATAATAATCCGTTTAACAGAGGCAGAGTAGTGCGCGCGCACACAGAACTACACAAGCGCGGAAAACTGTCTCCGACACACTCCTTACCAGTTGGTAGCGGTAATGCTCACCTAACGTTTTTGCCAACCACCAAATTTCAACAAGAAGAAGAAGAAGAACTGTCTCCTAGCAACAACAGCGGGTTCCCAGAATCCGCCAATCCACCTTCCCCGGTGACCGAATTTTCTCCCCTCCTAACATTTAAAGAATATCTCGCGTTGTTTAGCTTTGACTTTTAAAGCTTGTTATTTTTCTTGAAATGTTGAACGCTTTCAATATTAATTGAAATTGTGTACATGATCATCTGTTTTAAAGTTGGAATTAAAGTTGTAGTAAAAAAAAAAAAACAAATAAACAACATCCCTTACCGCCATTTTTTACTGAGGCATTATGGGAAATCTTCTTCTCATTTTAATTTGTGGCGGGATGCAGCAACCCTAGGTAGCATACCGCCACCTACTGTACATGAGTGTGTAGTGACTCATATCCCCTACATTCTATTTTTTAATTACGGTATGTATTATGAAGAAAATAAATAATGCTTTTCTTACTGAATAAATGTCCTTTCTGTTTCCTTCCGTTCCCAATAGTCCTTTATGACTCAATCTTAAAGGCCGTTTTGCCATTTATTTCCGTGACTGTAATGCAGATGTCTCAAATGTGTTTTTCATTCATGTTAACAGGGCTTTCATTTCCAGATATCTAATATAAGATTCTTCCTATCTAAAATAAACATTCTTCATATATAAAAACTAATTCTGATTAGGATGAACTCTAATTTCAGATCTCCATAATAGAGTTAATGCTACTCAGAATTACTATTTCAGATATAAAAAAATGAATATAACATTGCTGATATCAAATTTTTGACATCAAAAATATATTTCTGCTAGTAGAAATGTCATTACAGATTTTTAAACTCACATGCTTCATCAACCTTTTTTTTTTTCTTTAGACCGCTGTCAAAATACTGATATAATTATGGATTACTTTGCGTTTAGGTCAGTCATAAACAGTAATAAAACCCACCTCATTAAACATCAGAATGTCCTGCTGCGTGATGGGCTGAGATCTTAACTTAATACTTTTCTTTCCCACAGGGAAATTTTTTTTATGACTAGTTAAAATAGAGTTCCAGATATCTAAATTTTAATAATGACTATATAAAATGCAGTGTTAGATACTTGCAAAAGGACGATGAGGCTCCATTTTAACATAAGTTGGCAGGCTGACTAGACACATTTCTATTGTTTCTATTCAGAATTGAATTTTAAATATCACTANGCTCCATTTTAACACACTTAAGCAGTCTAGCTGGTCACAATTACTATGTTTCTATTCAGAATTGAATTTTAAATATCACTAATTACATTTCTGCCAGAAGAAATTAAATTATAAGTAATCTAGAATCAAATTTGTACTAGTAAGAACTTCCCTCATTTTAAGTGGCCTTTTTAACATATATTTGCTTGACCGGATATCTTTTTCAGATATCTTTAATAGTATCTAAAATGAACATTTCAGATATCTGAAATGTAATTCTTACTAGTACAAATGACTTCACTTTTCCCATTCGTGTGTATTGGGTTGTTACTCATATCTGAAATTACATTACTGCCATTGAAAGCAGTATTACAAATGTAGTTGTAGATATCTGTAAAGACATTTATACTTGTAAAAATATATTTTAGATGTCAGAAATTATACTTTGGATATCTGCAATAATATCTTCATTTTTGATGTCTGAAATAAAGATTAAGACCAGTAACAATTGGATTAGGGAGATCTTAAATTCATTTTTAGACTTCCAGAATGTTTATTTTAGATAGGAGTAATGTCATTTTGGATATCTGAAAGTAATGGCCCAATACACATGAAAGGGGAAAAGTGACGTCCCACCATGTGATCTCCTTGGCCAATCCAGTGGGAGATCAAAGCCAAGTTTTGCGCCCCCTAATTCTTTGTTAGACTTACAGTATGTTAATCTTAGTGCTCCCCACTACCAGTTTGAACTAAAGAAGCCTCTTCGATGACATCATCTAGAAAGCTTCACGTAGAACCACTGATGCTTTTTCAAGGTAGACCATCACCTGGATGACTCACAATCTTCATAGATATCTTCAAATTAAAATGTACCCAACCGACCTAATGTGTCCATTAGATGACACTGTAAAACAATAAGATTACCTAAGTCAAAATATTCAAACTTTTCATAAAATAAAACATTATTCAAAGACAGGAACAATTGTCTTCATTGCCCATCATTCCTAAAAGAGGAGCCTCTGCTTGCTTTGAGGAAAACATTCAAATCAGACTTAGAAGATCTTAAGTACTGTATGAGCTTCATCAAACCAGACGGCTTCTTTTAAGAGGGTAGAAAAGTGGAGAGACCAGCTTCTCTACTTCAGTTTGTTGTGTTTTTGGAACCTAACAAAGAGGTTTTCCATGAACATTTTAGGCTTAGTATAATTTTGGTTGTGGTTCCTATTGCAACTACATTCTGTGAAAGAAGTTTCTCTAGATTAAGGCACCTGGGCATACTCAGTGTTGAGTCTAGGAGGGCATATTCCCTAAATATGACAGACTTTGTAAAACATTTTGCTCCATCTCACCAGAACCGCAGTGTTTTGCTGTTCTGATTGGTTTTGCAAACTTTCTTTCTTTCTTTCTTTCTTTCTTTCTTTCTTTCTTTCTTTCTTTCTTTCTTTCTTTCTTTCTTTCTTTCTTTCTTTCTTTCTT
>NW_015150467.1:2637898-2670143 GCF_000732505.1 Cyprinodon variegatus
TTCTTTCTTTCTTTCTTTCTTTCTTTCTTTCTTTTCTGATATTATGTGTGTGTGTTTGTATTGATTAATTAGATCACCAGTATCTCAGAAGTGTTACTTTTCACCATTTTCACGGGCTCTCCTGTCAAAATGATCATGATAAAGAGATGCATCAGCTGATTGTAAATAAATGTAAGATGTTACACTTGGAATTGTTGTATAGCCCCTTCACAGATTCAGAGGAAGCATTTAAAACATCCTAATGTGGATAGTCTTGATTTAAAAAGAAAAAAGAAGAAAAGAAAGAACAAAATAAAAGAACAAAAAACAAAACATATTTAAATTGGTAGGTTCTTTATTTCAGACAGAAAAAAAACTGAATTATTTTCTTTACAGTCGTTAGTATATGAACAATTATTTTAAAAATAATCCATCACTTAAGACTCTTGTCTGTTATATTTTAACACCAGCAGAGGGAAGCACTGATCCTATGGTTTCTCTAAAACTGACCAAATGCACAAAACTCTATTATTGACTTTAAAGTTCTTTTTTTATCCCTTACTGATGTTAACTCAAATGAGAATAACTTATTAGTTAAATGCAACAACAAATCCCCCATTTTTTCCCCCCCAATTCACTTTAAACAGTTTTTTTCTGTTTGTTTTTGACAGTTTCTTGCAGAATGCCAAACATCTACTCAGGTGTTTTAGGCAGTTTGAAAAGCCATTGAGAGTCCCTCTGTGTTTGCTGTGGTAACAGTGAGAGCTGCATTTAGGAAAAAGTAGAATAATAAGGTTACATCGGTGACTTTAATTTTCCAAACTCTCTCATTATGTGTTTGCAGACTGGATAAACTTTCAGCAGGTCTAATTCAAATAAAAAAAAAAAAGGACATATGAGCTGTCGGTATAATCAGAATTAGTTTTTACTCAATACAATTATCTGATGCATCAGAATTGCATATTTAATCGTAAAAACTTGTTGATAGGTTCCACAGTGAAACAAGAAAGAGCAACCTTTCTCTCTAACAGCTCTATGGGAATATCTTGGTCTCAGTGTGTGCACAGGAATGTGCAATAGAGATCCAATACATGCTCTATTCATATATGTTCTGTGTTTCTGTCTGTGGCTGGAAAGACTACCTCAGCTGGAAAAAAAAATGCGTGTCCCTGTGGGAAAGAAAAAGTATTAAGTTAAGATCTTAGCCCATCACGCAGCGGGACATTCCCACAACATTTTCCTTTAGAAGGGTCTGATGCTTATGAGGTGGGTTTTATGACTGTTTATAACTGACCAAAACTCAAAGTACTCCATAATTATATCAGCCGTACTGTGAAGTATTTTGACAGCTGTCTAAAACAATATGTTGATGATGTGTGTAAGTTCAAAAAGATGCAGAATCCTCCAGACTCTTAATCAAAAACGATTAGTTTCTGAGGCAAATTAAAAAGTGGAATTACCGGTAACAGTTTATTTTTTTTTGGTTTCTACATCATTCTGAGTCAAAAACAGTAGGAATAGCAACATTGTTCTATCATGCAGAACTAAACAAACAAATCCCGGTGAGTGAGTCGTTAAACTAAGGCTTAGCTTTGTTACCAGTGTTAGGATGAACAGCTGTTTAATCTGATCCCCCTGAAATAATTGACAGTCCTCTGCAGATCAAATATCCTGCATGAGCTTCTGCTAGCATTTCCATCTAAATGTAAATATTTCTCCATTGCGAGGAATTGCCAAGTGGAAATATTTGGCCTCCGTAGGCTGATTTCCAAATACCTCATTCCTTTTCCACCTCAGTGTCCACTGCAGGAGTGCCCAGGTTCCCTGGGGCCCTGGGCACCAATCAAAGATTCAAGTTATCCCTCCATTCCAAACACACACCTTGGCTGTTGCCTCTTCTCTCTTTGCCAATGTGCCTGACGGTGGTCAAGGCTTCTTCTTCACAGGATCAGTTTGTCCCTTTCACTCTTTAGGATTCAGGCTGCAGCGATGCTGAAATTCTTGGCCGTACTCGTGGATCCATTTGTTGGCTACTACAGCACAAAAATACAGCAAAATGGTGGTCAAACGACTCAAAAAATCCAATTACTGTTATTAATCGGCAGAAACAGCATTGATAAAGGATTTCTTGCCTTGTTTTTTGTAACCTATTCAAAAATAGTTTCAATAAAAGACAACTTGCATTCCAACCTTCTTTCACATTAAAATTGCTGTGATAAAAAGCAACTTCTTCTGCAGCTGCTTCCTGATTATTATGATGCATCTGTTGGTTTGATTAGTCTGCAAAACATATTTCGTTTTCTGAGCCAACCAGCAGCAGATGTTCACTTCCTAAGATAAACCCTTAGAGCCTGAACTGTAGGCGGCGATATCTCTAAACTCAAAATGAAACACAAATGGAGTCCAGCTGTTATATATAAAAAAATAAGATTGATATTTAGGAAAGCACATCCCTTTTTGGTGGCTTTTAATAAAGTCTAATAAGAGGAAACAGATACTGACCCCATTTATCACCAATGAGCACTGGGCAACCAGCATGCAAGGTGTCTTCATCCCCCTGTCCATTTCTGTGGAGGTTCCACCAGAATAGGGCAGACTTCTGGGAATATACAAATAACATAAAAAACATATTTTAAAATGAACAACTAACGCTATATACGTATGTTACTTGATTGTTCCCTTTATTTTTCTTGGCATATACATACATAAATATATATATGAGGTGTATTTTGTCTCTGTTTCCATCCTTTCCTTATTTTTTCTTTCTTTTTCTTTCAATTTTTAGTTTATTACTGTTTTCTTTTCTTTCTAAATCTGTATATATTTCTGTTAGACCATTCCCCAGTTTGAAAATGTGTGTTTTTGGAAAGCTCTATCCAGGTAATTTGGTACTGCCTAAATAAAACAGGTATTATATATTAAGGTTAACAAATGCATGAGAAAGTTAAGCAAGCAAATAACCAAAATAATTTCATTTAACTTTTTTAAGGCAAAAATCTGATTGCTTTTACTTGTTCTGTTCCAAATTACATAAAATCCCAACATATCCAATCAGCTAAAGGGTCATACTTCAAACAAATATAAAACTTCACACCTTTCTACGTAAATACTAATTATAAGATGGACTACATACTCGGGAAAAAAAAAAAACGCTAATGATATTTCAACAAAAAAGAAACATGTTGGTAAAATTAAAGATACTTTGAAACTTACGGTAAATCTGTCAAGTGTTCAAGCAATTGTTATCTTAAATGCTTGTTGAAAACAACAACAAAAAAACATAAAGTTTGAAAGCAGGACTGTGGGTAAAAAAATCTCTCAATTTATATTTCCCATTATCGGATTAGGTAAAATGAACAAAAAAGGAAATAAATCAAGGTTGCATTAAAAGAAACATTTAGGTTTAAGAAGAATATTCAGATATTGGGATTGTTTACCGCTACTACTGGAACACTGAAGTTGGCGTATATGAAGGCTGTGGACCCACCAGCTTCAACTGAGCTGAGCTGTAGAAAAAACATTCCTTTAGACAGTGTCTTGTATTTGTGTGTGTATCTTATGCAAGTACATTTTTTCCCATAGAACTGATTTAGAAAAAAATTATTCCTCTTTTAACTCAGTTTATCCTCATAAAAAAGAAACTAATTAAAAGAGACTAGCTGCACAGGATCAAGAGATAAAAAAAGCTGCTGAGAGCAGCATGGATCAACTTGATACCACATAAAAACCAACAGGAATCTGACCTGGAATCTGATCTGATAGAGAAAAAGTCAATTTCACTCACATAAATCATGAAGGTTGCCACACGATTCCCAGTTTTCAGCTTGAAAACAGGACTGGTGGGCGACTGTATTGTAAAAGAAATATAAAAACCAATTGAAATCATGAAAAATGAACATACCCTTTAAACCTTATTACATTTTATTATGCTAAAATCACAAATGTAGTTTATTGGGATTTCAAGTCATATAGCAAAAAAGGCAATCTTGTGAAGTGGGTAAAATTATATTTCTAAAAACGTTTGCGAGATGAAAATCTGAAATATGTGGATTCCTGTGTAATTACTCACTTTTTACTCTGAGACCTCAGAATAAAATCAGTAAAAAACCTTGTTAGTAAGATAAGTTTTAGTGAAAACTTGTGTATATTTCCTTTAGTATAGATAAAGCTTTTCTCCTAAATGCTTTATACAACAGTAGTGAACAAAAGCGTCATAAGGTTTAAGGAACACACAGGCAGTTCAGGGAGAAAGTTATGGAGAAACCTTGAAGTTTGTAGAAGGACACATGGTCAATTAAAAATCTTTGGCAAGACTCCAAACTTCGTGCACATGAAAACCCTCCATAGAATCTGACCACACTTCAGCTATCATACCAAGAAATGGTAACGATTAAGACTTCTAATGCAGGTTTAACTTTGGCCAAGATAGTCGTATAAAAGAAAAGTGGACAAATACAAATATATTAGTTTTCAGATTTTGATTAGTAAAGGATTAAAGAATTACAATTCACACTCCACAACTACGTACTACTTTGTGTTGATTTATCAAATCTAATTTCAAATAAATTAAGGTTTGCAGATGTAATGCAACAAATGTGGTCAAATGTAAGGTTTATGAATATCTTTACCAGTCAGTATAACACATTATCGTCTTACTGTAGCGTGGTCAAAATGAGGTTCATAGTGGCCACCGATTCCATAATTCACCACCTGGAGGAACTCGCCATATGGATGCTTCACATTTAAACCTGTTAGCACAGAAATCCTTTGGTCCAACCTTCCAACGATGGAGCCCTCTGAGCCCTTCAGCCACGCGCTAAAAATCGGACACATCTATTCAGTTCATTGCTCTCTATGTCCAATGCACACACCAACAGCAGCATTAATAGTTTTGTACCTCTCGCTGATTCGATAATCTGCTGTTTCCTGCTTCTTCCCACTTGCCACCACAGATCTCTTCAACTTGTTGGGAGAGATAGAAAATACATGATTATAGGTTTTGCTTGTTCTTTATTGGTCAAGTTGTTAAAAATTTACCACAAACTCTGTCATTGCACATATCTTTGGGCTGAGTTTCTGTTTCTTTAAACCACAGAAACTTCTTGGCAGTCGCTTTGCCTTCTACTTAATCTGTTCTCCAATGTCTAATAGCAGCCTTACATCCAACAAACTGAATTTAGCATTTTAAAATTCCCTAAATTCAAAGGCAGTCCACTTTCAATAAAACTTTCTCATAATGTTAAGGAACTACATAAGCTTTAATGAAATAGCGACTAAAACAGATGTTTAATGTTGCATTTAGGACACCAGGAAAGTAAAAACCATCCAGCTCAGTGTCACAGGCCTGTTTTCAATCAGCTTATAAGCTGACGTAATGATGACATGAAAACAGCTCTCCATCTATGCAAAGAATGGAAAACTCCAAGAGGCCAAAACCTCAGCGGATAAAAGAGCATCATTCAAGTAAACCCATCAAATGATTCCTGAGGAAAATGAGTCAACAGGCTGTAAGTTTGGAGCAACGTTTCTGTGAAATGTCATCTTTGCATGAGGCTCACACTGTTTTCTGGCAAAGCTCAGATTCTTTGCTTTACTGGAGTAATACGGCTAAAACTCTACTGCTTTAGGGAGGGGAATACCAGTTTCTCCTTTGGGTCTTTTAAATTTTTCAAACATGTGAGAGGCAAAAATTATGTAATTCAAATTAAAAACCCCAAACAAATTAATCAGATAGAGAGCATGGAGAATGAAGCCAAATAATTATATAAAAACAACATAAAAATAAAAAATATGTTTATTTTCAAATCAGAGGCTTTAAAAATAACCACAAGTCAATAATTAAAATATATAAAGGATTTCCGGCCAAAACTCCTCTATTTATTGGTTATAAACTGTGCAAACAATAAAAAAACAAATGAACTCAACCTCACTATTTCAGATTTAATTAAAAGCTTCCTGGTCACACAAATAAACGTCAAATGCAGAATTTTATCTGAAACCTTAACCTACGAATGTACCATCACCTACACCAGACTGGGCAAGCTGTTTGATGTCCTCCGCCTCGGCGCCTGTGATGAAGTCATGGTACAGAACAACATGAGGCTGCAGGCTCAGCACCTCTCGTCTCACAGGCTGCAGCAGCAGAGCAGGGCTGTTGTTGTTGGTGAAGTGGTCACAGAACAGGTTGGGATTTTCAAAATGCATTGGCTGCAAGAGGAAAACCACCATCAGCATTCCATTAATAAGATTTAACATGGAAAATCTTTAGATTTCATCATCAGTCTCTGCACAATCAGCAAAACACAAGAGTGATACATCTTGAAGGTTATACAGTAGGGACATTTTTAAAAGAACAAGCAAGAGTAATTCAATAACATGTAAAATCAAAACCTGGAGCTGCTTTAATGACAACAGGAAATACTTTTATATAAATTTAAGATGAAATAAATAAATTGCAAACTAAACTGGACAAAATAATACTTGATATTTGAGGGACCCAGTTCTCAGCTGTAGCTCATGTTGTGTAACAAGTTAACTGTGCCTCAGAGTCACCCTATTCAGTGCATGAATCCATGATTCTTATCTCGTTTCCTGAATGCAAAATTCAGGAAATATATTTCTTTTAAATCTTCTTCCTCCTGTTTTTTTATGTCTGTTTGTTGTTTATCCCTCCAACATTTTTCTGCAAAGGTTTGCTGCATATTCAAAAGATTGCTGCAGATTCAAAATGGCAAAAAAGCTGATATTTCTGCAATGACTCTGTAAGATGAGTGTCAGGTTACTTCAAGACATTATCTAAAGAAGACATTTTCATAATAACCTGCGAGCCTTGAGTCAGACACAGTCTCTCATAAGTGTCCTGTGTCCTTAAATAAGTAGAGCTGGGTCTTCTTAAACTACCCCCACTTGATGCACCAGCAGAACCCAGCAGCTTCTCGTATTTCTCAATATTCTGCAACACCCGTCCATTCATTGGATCTGAATAAATAAATAGATGCAAGGAGTCACAGAGAGAAGAATCATTAAATGGCATTAATACATCTTGAAATTGTATCATATGACAGATACGATGTTTGCAAAAACATTTGAACTTCTGGAAACTTCTTCCCCAGATTTGACCACATGATAACTACAGATGTTCATGTGTTTTATTTGTATAATATGCAGAATAAAACACACACACATTAACATTAACTGTCAGTTGGAAGGATATTGGCCCGGTTTTCTTAACTTTTTGACAGATACAAATATGTGGGTTGGATATGTGGTATACGTACTTTAATACAATACAAACACGTCTGGTTAAATTACAGCTTCACATCTTTTAGGCAAGGCTGCATGCAGATTTCCATATTTAGAGACATCCAACTTATTTAAAATAAACCGACCAGTTTCTCTGATTCCACAAAAGAAACACAGTTCTACTATATTTCCTTATCATTATCAGTCATCCTTGTCCTTTACATAAAGGCCAAGCTTACTGCTGGTCTCACTAGAGGATCTCCTTCATACACTTACTGTAGCAATCTGAAGGAATGGAGAAAAAAATCTTCAAAATGTCAGCATCAAAATGCAAAAGGCAGCTAAATAATTATAAGGAGGGCTGGAAAAGATTCATATTTTTTCTTAAAACTTAAATTAAAATCTCTTGAGTGATGCTTATCATTTTTAAATTAAAAGCAATCTTCTTATTTGTGGAAAACTTAAAATTTAATATTTTTGTTTTCCTTCCACTTCATAAATTCCCTAATTAGTAAATTTGAAACTTTCCCTGACACTTTTATCTTCTTCAACAAAATTATGTCATAACTGCATGTGGAATGGGATGAGAGACTTACCATGATGCAGTAACTCATGGGACAAACTCAAAGCATAGGAGACATTTCCTGTCTGAATAAAGCAGAGGGATTTAAGGCAGTCTAATCAGATAAACCATGTTGGACCACTTTGTATTTGTTCTTTGCTTCTACTTTAAAGTGGGAAAACGCGAGGTGATCCAGAGCGTCCTCTAAAGTCCCTTCATTCTCAGGGCTCCACTTTCCTCCTTCTCCCCTGAAGAGACGCACCGACTCCTCCAACCAGTGAACTGAGTGGTAATAATCTTCCTGCTCATAGGCCACCTGTACACAATAAAACTGTCATTCTGAGTCATTGTTAATTGTCCATAGTGCCTTTATAATATGTTTATAAACGTATATTGACTTGAAGAGGTGTCTAACATTTAATTGATATAAGGAATGGAAAAAATAATAGCCATGTTATCTTTTTCTGTTCTTGGTTTTAATCCCAGCCTTTTTTTATGCTCTCCTCATTTATATATTATCTGCTGGCTCTCAGATTTCCCCTTACAGTCAAAAACCATGACTGCAGGGTTAACCTAATAACCTGATTTCTACATTGTATGGATCTTGTTTAGTAGACCAGAGGGAAAATCTTTAACAATAAAAAGCTGTTTGGGGCTCCGGGAAGAAAGTTGGCAAAACATGATTAGGGCCCAGATGTGGAGCCTTCCAAAAGTGATTTTACTGATCATTTGCAGATGTACAAAGCTATCAACAGGCAGTTAAAATATGCAACACATGATTCAAATCTATTACTGATTTATTACTACGGTGAATCGCCTAGGCACATTTAAGAGGAAACGAATGGTTCCCTGTAATAAATCCTTTATTCTTATGAGTGCAGCCTGTTTTCAATAATTCCCATGTGACTCCTCAGTTAGCTTCAACGTGGACAAAGATAACAGGTTAGAGCATCTCGGTCATCAGGTGAGTATAATCATCTGACATGCAGAACATCCCAAAACATACTTTATGTCAGAAAAAGAACCACTTCAACTCTCACTTTAATGATGCCTACAGAGACATTCATTTTATATCTGTATAATTGTCACCATCACTTTCTACAGTTTAGAAGCCAATAAAGTTTTTATGAGATAAGAACTGTTGTGAAGCTAAAGCGTGATTGCCCCTGATTTAAATGTTTAAATACAGTTACAATAAATCAGATCTGTTTTCAAAAAGACATTTTGGAAATATTTCTAAAACCCTCACTTAAAACCTCCAAATAAAGGATCTCTGCTTCCATTAATCACTGTTTCAGTATGTGGGAATGCTCTCTGAGTCCATTGCTCATAAGCATGACATAATGTATTTTCCACACCAGAGCATGTCTCTCCCACACAGTGCCCTGTTGTTACCATCAACACTGTACAAAAAAGGAATCCATGTGTAGAACAGGCTATAGGCTCTCTTGAAGGAGAAGATTAGGTCTACGGCTGGGAGAAACCCATTTTTTTTTTTCCCCGGATGCTGAGAGTTATTTATGGAGATTATCTAAGATAACTCTCTCTTCAGTTTTGTCAAACCAGTTGTTTCTTTTGTTTGCCAAGACAATTTTGCCAAAATATGGTTTGAAGTAATTTGCTTCCATTAAACAATGATGATGAATAACCACCATAATTTTTTTTTTCCGAAGTGTTTTTTGAGGAAAATAAGATATATTTTAAATTTTTCTTTAGGGCCCATTTTTGTTCATTTATATTAGAATTATATGATCATTTTCAATTCTGTAGCTTTGCAAATTTTCCTTATAACAGTTGTTGATGTTTGGCCTTTATAGTTTTTAGAATTGTGTCAGGTTTTTACCATAAACCTTATGTAATTTTATAAATCTGAAAAGGAGGAAAAATTAAAAATAAATTTTTTTTTTTTTCTTTGCCAATAAAAAATTGAAAGGAGTTTATCGGATTTATCAACCGTTTCTAACAGGTTTAAATATTTGGAAATTGAACATTACTCATATTTCACAGTAAAATACACCACCGGCAGTTTTGGCCAATTCATGAATGGCTGCAAATGACTTAGAGATCTAAGAAAGTAAAGAATCATCCAGCTCAGTATCAGGCTTGTTTAAAATCATGCTTAGATAACATGTGAAAAAACTTTAGATTAAACTTTTAACAGCCTTTTATGTTGCTACTCTTCTATAAGGGCATAAACCCTTTTAAGGATGTCTCATAGGTTTTCGTTCTGGTTGCCACCTGTTGTGATCTGTGTAGCTCCTCCAAAAATACAGAATGTCTCTCGTTGCTTCTTATATTAACACTCTTCTTTCCTGGCCTTTCTAGTTAAGTAGACATGCATGTGGTGCTATAGGTTAACAGCTGTACCATACTCTCTCCATTTCCAGATGATGGGCTGACTACTGTTCATTGTTGTGTTTAAAATTGTACACATTGTTTTATAAAGTAAACCTGCTTTGACATTTGCTAGGAACACAGTTTGTCCTTGTGACATGATGAAATGTGAAAACTGAACATCAATATGAGGTGTTCATTATTTAAGTTATTTTTCAAAACTTGACTTTTTGCTTCTTTTCTCTGCAGAGTTTGAGAGGTAAAGACTGAACACATATCAGTGAAGTATGGTCTAATAATTCCATTACAAATTTATCTTCTCTGGGTGATGAATAAAAGAAATGTTAGAAGTTCACCTTTCCAACCAGAAAGCAGTCGTCACCCGTGAGGGAGACAGACACAGCAGGAGAGCACACGTCAATCACACCTCCATTGGTAACCCTTTGGAAACGACCCTTTACAAGACTTGAAACCTGCAGAGAATACACATCCTGGAGCCTCATCAGCCCCCTTGCAGCCCCTCGAAGGTCTTCGACTTTGGGCAGGTCGGCCTCCTCTTCCTCATATTTGGACCTGAGGGCTAAACAGAGGAGTATTGAAGGTTGAGGTTTGTTTGTGTGAGATCAGAGGAGCAATAAGCCTCAGATATCAGCCTGATGTCACCAGGAAGTAGAAAAAGAGAGCCCACTTTGAGTGTTTTCCTGAGCTTCATTGCTGTAAACGATGTTCAGCCATTCTGAATGTAGCCGTTTGACCAGGGTGAAGGCAACCAGTGGGTTTGCTGTTGCAGCTGCAGGGCCTTTGTAGAGTTCTGCGTGCAGGTCAGAAACTTTGGCATAAAACCTGAGTGAAAGATGAGATTGAGTCAGAGTAGGTGCTGGCATATGGTCTTCATTAGATTGGAGAGTATAACACAGGACATGCTGGAAATGGACAATAACCAGTGCCTTCCAGACACTTTTTCTAATTATATCTGGTTATAGACACAAGGTTTAACAAATTTTATTGCCATTTTTCTTCATATACCAAAAAGAATGTAACATATTGTGAAGAAGAAATTAAATAATACATGATTCTGAAACATTTTACTCTGAAAAAACAATTAAAAGTGTGGCTTTGATTTGTATCCTGCCTCCCCGACAGGATCATTTCTAAAGAATTAGATTCTGCTATAATAAAGGATTAATTAAAGTATTTATTGACTGTTGTTCTTTAAACTTGATAGTTCAAATTCAATCCAACTGTGTGAATACCATTTGGGAAAAGCACATTTTTAAATCTTGTTAAATATTCTTAATTCAATTTAAGGCTGGAGCATTTTGACAGATGAATGTGTTTTAATTAAAACCACCCTGCTGTCGCCCTGGCTGAAACTCCACCCCACTCTAACGTTTTTGGAGCCTTTTACACGTTTTCTTCCAGGATTGTCACTCTTTCACTCCTTCCATATTTTCTTCAACTCTGATTTACTTAAATTCCCTAAATGTTAACAAGTATCCCCACAGCATTATGATGCCACCACCACATTTTAGTCTAGATTATTGTGCTTAGAGTTTTCAGTTTTAGTTTCTTTACATGCATGTAGGTTCGGTCACATGTTTGCTGTGTCTCGTTCACAGCTTGTTTCAAGCTTTAAATTCTACTTCTTAACGCGTTCTTTCAACATGAATTCTTTGTGTGCCACTCTTCCGTAAAAGAAGAGATAGAGAATGTTGCAGCTTTCAGAAGATTTTCACACCTGAGCTGTGGAATTTTAAAGCTTCCTTTAAACTTCTCAGTAGCTTTAATGACCTGTTTGATGCAGTTCACTTTCACAAACCTCAGAGGGCTTTAACGAACATCTGTATTTAATTTTGAAGTATAAAGGACCTCACTTATTAATTAGGAGACTTATAGAGTCTTTAGAGGTATTGCAGTAATGGGAGTTTTAATGTAACAAACTAAAATGAAATTATACAAGGGGCATACAATTCAATGAAAAAGACAAGCTAAATAAGGCATGTGGAAACTGTTGCTGTTAAGTTGAATTATAATGTTTTTATCATTATTTAAAACCTTTATCTTCAAACTTTATGCTGCTATAGGCTACAACTTCTGGAGGATATAAGGACCCTTATTTCATAATTTTGCTTCATTCTATCTCTATTCGTCCACTCTGTAGAATCTTTTAGTTCAATCTCTAACGTTCTGCTCTCTCTGCCTTTTCTTATAGTAGCTTCGCCTCATCTCTTCCTGTATGGCTGTGACACCATCCTTGAGGGAAACATCAGCTGTGCGGCTGCCCTCAACACCTTTGTTTATAGATGTTGGAGATCGGCCTGTTTTCCAGTTTAGTCCTGTTTCTCTGACCATGACTGGCTGGATGTGCTGCTTTTTGTATCTCTGCTTCTGCCTCCTTGAACCCCAGTCTGCCTCGGCAGATGGCCGCTCACACTGAGCCTGGTTCTGCTGGAGGTTTCTTCCTGTTAAAAGGGAGTTTTTCCTCTCCACTATTGCTACAAGCATGCTTAGTGTGAGATGCAATCAACTGGTTTTAGAAAACTTTAAATCAATTTGATGTTCTGGTGAACTGTAAAGTGCCTTGAGATGACATGTGTTGTGAATTAGCGCTATATAAATACACTGAATTAAAAATTTAAACAAAATGTCAAACCAGAAAACTGACACTAATAGAGATAAGGCAGCACTAGATCATTTGCAGGGTCTAGACAGACAGTGAGCAGAAAAGCAGTCGGTATTTTGAGCAAAGCAGATTTCCAGACAGCTGGATTACTTCCTTAAAAGGGAATAAGGAAAGTTTTTTGTTCTTCTTCTTAAGCCCTTGTATAACTCTGTATCCAAAGATGAGGTCACAGGCCAAGCTTTATTAGGTCAACATCATAATTTAATAACAATTCAAACTTTAGGATGACTGAGATGACTTGAAATAAATGGAGATCTCTCCTCCATCATCCATCTGAAATGTGTTATTATGTTCCAGTCTGATGTCCAGTTTCCCCATCACTCACCGCCTGATGTCCCTTAGTCTCTCCAACTCGCTGTCGATATAAGTTCTCAGATAACCGATCAGTTTCCTTTCAACGAGGATGGCTTGCCTCACGTTTTGGAGCGACGTAAATATTTCTCCAGCTGCGATGGAAGCCAGAGCCGTGGTCAGAAAACAACAGGAGAAAAAGAAAACAGCCTTCATCCTCTGCAGCCTAGTTTATCATCGGATGCGCTGCTTCCACACTTCATCTGAGCGTTTCTGCTCCCGTCTAAAGATCCACAGTTTGATCTCTGGGTTCTCATCTGCAGCCTCAATAAGCAGATCCAATAGGATGATTATGTAAAATATTTTTCTGATAAGATATACATATTAGTTATACGCCTTTATTTGAAGATTTTTAAACCTTATTATTATAAACCGTGAATTTATTGCGCATGAGTTGTGACTTAAAACGCAAGGGCGCATTCTCTCAAGTATTTGTCTAGCAGCGCCATCTACTGGTGAAATTACAAGTAAAAAAACTGACACCAGCTTTTCTTTTTTAAATTCTTTTTAATGAAGGAATGTGTCTGTCTCTCTGTCTGTCACCTTTTACTTGACTGGTCAAAGTCACAGGCCATAATTTGTGTTTTGCCATTATGTTTTCCACTATTGTCTTTAATTTAGGGATTTGCATCAGTACATTTACATCATGCCATAAGTTCATTGTGAAAATATTTGTGTACTAATACACCCTAAGTAACATTTGTCTCTAAAACTTTACTTAATTTGTAGCTGTTACAATATTTCTCTGCTGAATAACAAAAAAGAAAGGTTTGTCTTTTCCAGAGGTGTCAAGTAACAAAGTACAAATAATTTGTTACTGTACTATACTTCTGACTTCTGCTCATTACATTTTCACAGAAATATTAAATAAATAAATACATTTTTAAAACAAATGTTACTCGTTACTCTTGGCTTCGGTTAAATGTTTATAAATATTTGTTTCATGCCATGTGCGGCATCCAATGGAGATCATTGGAAACTAGTGAAAACTAGTGTAACTGGATGAGTCATATAACGCAAACACTCATTGGTTAGCTAAAGGAACTCATCAGAAGCAAGCAGGTGTTCTTCAAACTGTAAATGTGAATTGTCTATGCCATGCTACAATGTTTGATTCAGAAAAAGATGTTGAAATGTCTGAAAGGTCGGACACAGGCGAGAGCGTATCGTACCAAAAAGACCTCCCTCATCCATGACCCTATCTCCAAGAATTTTTTCAAAATAGTCGAAAAATTAGGCTTTCAATTTATATAGTGACATCTGGCTGTTTTTTCTTAAAGGTTACTTTATACTTTTATACTTTAAGTAGTTTTTGGAGGACATACTTTTTCACTTTTACTTGAGTAAAGAGGTCAAGTTGGTACTTCAAGTTGGTGTTTTTATGCTGCAGTAGATACAAGGAGGTTAATCATAACACTTAAAATGAACATTTGATAAGAAACATCTGAAAAAGAAAAGAATGGCTGAGTGCCTGAAACAATGTATTTAGGACATGATGCACTTCCCATTGAGCATTTGCTGTCTGATATATTTTTAATGCCATATTTATTTTACATCAAACAATTTTTTTGTAAAGGACCTCATAAGACTACAGATTTAACAGTATCAAGGCAATTGCTTAATCGTTTTAACATTTAACAGTTATGTAAAGTACAGAATTAAATGATATTTACATCAACGTCCATTGAAGGTTTTACAAACTAACTGACAGTTCAATTCTTACTCATTTTGGGCTACAAATGATAGACTGTACAAAATACAGCTGTAAATTTTTATTTTTATTTTTTTTAGAATAGAACTGAAAAGATTTACATTTTTAACTCTAATTCACAACATTATATAGAGGCTCAAATTCATACATACATCTAGTCCCTTGCACCTTGACTGTAGAATTGCAGCCATTGCTTTAATCTTTGTCCGCCTTACAACCATGCATTACAAAAATCCTGAAAAAACATGAAGAATCAACCTGGACTGAGATGACTATCAAAAAAGCACCAGCTGGCAAGCTTAAAACTGGATGGAAATGTACAGCAGCCCCTCAGGGAAGCATAATGCCTTCAAAGGAAAACTTTTATTGTGATAGGAGATGTGGATTTATTTGGAGTAAAGGTTGGGTTTCCAAACAAGGAACAATGTACCATCTGATATGCATGGGGGGGGGGGCATCAAGAGGGGCTTTTATCTGCTATGTAGTAGTATGGGTGAATTGCACAAGGTGTATAGAATAATGGAAAACTACTACCTTTGAATTCTTTTGCAAATTGCTGTAAAAAGTCAGGACAATTGAAAATTCATAAGAAGTAGCTAAAAGCTTGATTGATGCAAGAAACTGTTGGAAAAATATACACATTTTGCAGAAGTCAAATATCCAACAGATTTACAAATTATGGTTGGCGGTCAAACCATAGTCCTGGGAGACAGATTTCCTGGAGCCTTTTGTGTGCATTAAGTCCATCACCTGATTCAAAGGAATGAATAACCTTCTCATTCCTTCAAGTTTCACAAAGTATATCTACTGACTGAATTATGGGATTCACTTAAATTTAGAATAAGAATCCAATTCTTGTTCTTTGAAAGTATTAGTTTGTTATAAGCAATGAACTGTATTTGTTAAGGAAAGCTGGAAAATGTGTTGTAAGTCTTTTAAGTAGATTATAGATTTAAAATCTTTTTATTTACTGTTCTCTAACTGATTTACACAGTTGACAAACAATTCTGCACCTTCAGCCCTTCATTTGTTGACTGATAAAAGGTGAGAGGACAGACAGATCTACCATTGAGAAATGTCTACGTAGATACACCGCCTCCGTTTGGTTTATGGTTAACAGACACTGACCTGCAAACATTGTTGATCTTGTCTGCACAAATTGGGCTTTCCTCAAAAACAAATATAGAAACAATGCAAAGGAAAAAAACATTTTCTAAAGTAAATGAGTTGGTGTACAGTGAGAAGGAGAACAGAAATGGAGAATCATTTATGAAAAATCACACAATTCTTCAGGTTTTCTAAACAACAAGGGCTTGTTGATTTTAAAGCATTATAACAGGTATAGGACTAAAGCATCATTTGATAACAAAAACAGAAATTTGAATTTTTAGTATTTGGTATGATAGAATTACATATGTTTACTTATTTATCAAAAAAGGTTGTATTTTCAATTCTCAAATAGGTTTGGACAATATAACTATGTTCGAGTTGAAAACATGTCAATGCTGTGAGATCGCAACATACAACAAAATCATTTATTTAAGTTCTTGTGACTTTTAACAACGCATGACTTTTAATTTCCTTATTTTTCTTTAGCTTCATCAGTCAGCTTCTGCATAGGAGTCGAGTTTGGAGAAAACGTCTCAAAAACAAGTTTGCTGATTAAATCTTAACTGTACCTTTTGCAAGCCTGGAAAACAGATTGAAATCTTGCCAGATATTTTATGACATGTATGTTATAAGTTATTTCCTATAAAAAAGAAATGTATTTTACTGTTAGGTGCTTAGGAAACCCTGCTAACCCCCAAGAGCAGAACATAAAATCCTCCATTATTTAAACATTCTTAGTATTCCTATTTTTATTGATTGATCTTTTCAAATAAAGTTGTTTGACAGCACTCATACTTGAGGACCTGCTCATACTATGTTTGCACATAACTAAAATATATTATTTCTCTGACAGTTCAATTGTAATTGAAGGCAAAATCAGTATTTGAAAAGGGTGTCATTTTTATGTGCGTAGCAGTGGAACATTTTCCCAATGTGCTTCCTCAGACTCTGATCCCTGAAACCATAAATAAGTGGGCTGAGAAAGCGAGGCATCAACATGAAGCAGAAGAAATTAAAAAAGGCTACATCCTCAGCCGGCCATTTTTTGTGCAGCACGAGAGTTTCAGAAATGGGACTGGTAAAAGCCAACATGCATAGGAGCAGCTGGAAGCCATGCAGTAACACAGTGTGCATGGCTTTGCTTACTGATGCTCTGTCCTGTCTCAGTTTCCTGGTTTCCAGCAAAATCCTCACATAGGTGAAGAGGATGATAACACCAACCACTGTGAAGAAAAGCACATTCACGGCAAGCCGGTACAGTCCCTGGATCGGGGATGAGTTAATAACAGTAGCTTTGCAAAGCATGTTGGAAGACAAGATATCTAAAGCTGGATTGTGTTTCTCGATAAAAAACTCGATGATGGGGAATAAGAAGCTGATGAACCACAGAGGCAGAATAATTATCCAGATACGGTCAGAACGCCAGGAGGTCGGGCGGTGCAGGGGGTAGAAAATGGCAACGTAACGCTCCAGAGACATGGCCGCCAATATCAGGGTGGTGTTTTGAAAGGTACCGGTGGACACAAAGAGCAGAGGGACACAGAACAGGAGGGGAAACTTCACCTGACCCATCACAAAGAGGAAGAGCAGCACAGAGGACAGGATCTGAAGAGTGTCATTGATCAACATGTGTGCAAATAGGATGTAACGTGAAATGTCCAAAAACTGCCTCTGAGAGGCAAAGATCTGTAGCATGACAGCAATGCAGCACAGAAAGATGCAGAAAAATGGGATCACCACACAGACCTTTATAATCACAGAGAAGCTTTTTGGAGAAGTTGCATTGGGAGAAAGCTCAGTCAGATTCTGCATTTTGCAGCTGTGAATAGAGCATGCCTGTTCAAGAAAAACACATTTGAAATTTCAATAAAAAAAAAAAAAAAACAGTGAAAGAAACCAGAAAACAATCTATGTCTGCTCAACATTTTCATATACACTCAACTTTACTCACCTAACAATGCCCTAATCAGCCAGAGGAGTTCATTTTTTTTCTACTAATTTCTCTACTTTTCGTCATCGCTTTGGTGAGAAAGGTTTCAGGAAGAATCTCCTCCTTAAATGATATATTCTGGTCACATTCCAGAATGTAAAGCTGCACCTTGTTTCTCCAGAGACGCAGCGCCATCGTCAGCGTCAAGTCATATGATTCTCATTAACGACGGATTTCAGAGGGGAGGAAGGCAAACAACAAAGGTTCATAAAGCATTTTATAAAAGTGAAACTTTCCAGATAATAGAACTAAACAAAAAGGACCTTCTCATGTTCTCTGTTAATAGTCTCTGTTAAAATGACATGGGTGATGTTCTGAAAGGGATTTTAGCCAAAATGCATTATGCCAAAAAAGCACATATAGCCTTTAAGCTTTATAAAATTTAATTTGTCACATTTCAACCACAAGCATTAAGACGTTTTAATGTGGTTAATATGAAATATAACATTAAAGGAAAAACAAAATAATCAATTTTCTTTGCTTTTATATTTTATTGTCCACCAGGCAGCCGATACCTACTTTCAGCAGTCTCTAGGCGAGAGGGAGTTAAACCTGTACAGGTTACCAGTTCAATGTAGGGTGACACACAGGAGAGAAAAACACATCTAAATCCAACTTAGATAGACTGATCAACCTCACATCCACAGGAAGTTGGAGTACTCAGACAAAAAAAGACCCCATGCCAGGGTTTCAACCTCAGATCTTCTCCAAGGAAACAGTCCTACAGCAGCACATGAAAAATAATACATCACTTCTAAAATGAGTTTGACCCAAAGACTATTGATTAGAGTTTTGTGGAAATATAGAAAATAAAGCAAGAAGACATTTCAAAAGACTTTTTTCACGCATTTAAAATCATGAATGATCCAAAAGATAAATACATATTAAGAGAAAATCCAAGCATTACTTGATTCCCCTAAAATATACACATTACATATGAATTTATCAATTTTTCAGAAAATGGCAACAGTTTTTCCTTCAAGATTATAACATTGCTATCTTCAGCTATATGTTTAAACCTACCGATGTTATTATGGCTTGATCAAAGTCAACAGTACATGAACCTCTGATGGAGAACATCACGGAAAATGAGGCAAGCTGAAGAGGTGGCAAAGTTTCACTGACTGGACAATCAGTTATCCCTTTAGGAAGTGTTTGAGCAGCTGGGCCTCTCCCAGCAGCAAGGGGAGTCATCATATTGATTGTGATGAAATGCTGTTTCAGCTGAGTGAACACTTTTGGAACAGGGTCACAAGTTCCTGTACTGTCTTGTAAAAGGTACTCTAATAAAACTGATTATGACCTAAATGATATATTTTTTGGTTTACCATTTGCTTCCCAAAAAAGCCCCAATCTGTTAAGGCAGGAAGTCCACAAGATGATGGAAATAAAATTACCAAGTAAAACAGTGTTTTTGTCATGTTAGTGGCTCTAGAATTGTTTTAAACTAGAAAAACTCTGAGAGCGTAGAAGCAGCACACTTTCGCCCCATATTGTCACTTAAAGCTACAGCTAACACCCGCACATGATCTGGATCATAACACAATTTTAACAAATTGTTCCTCAGACCAAGATTCACTTTTGGTAAAATGTTTTGTTAAGATCAAGTTATCCTGTATACAGACAGACAGAGAAACACACAAACTCTCCTAAAAACACAGCCTCTTTGGTTGAGGTAATCAGCAGGAAAATTCCACTGCAGTAGCAAGGTTTTAATCCATAGAGTGCAGAACTAAGAGAGTTTTACACTAAATATTACATAACGATAAAGAATTACACTAAAGTATTAAAATTTTGCAAATAAACATGAACATAGTGTCAGGGTTTGGTTGAGATTAGAGGACCCAAATGCAGAGGCAGAGGTGATTTCTTGCAGTTTTAATAAGTGAACACAGGTAACAGAGGTAGGAATCCAAAAAAAAAAAAAAAAATCCAACATGAAAAAATGTAAAATAAAACCAGAACAATGGAGAAACCAGTGGAAAACAATCACAAAAAGCCATGGTAAGACAAGGTAGGACAGAGTAAAACTTTCCCTTCACACCTCAATCAAATAATTGAATTAACTGGACGGCTGTATAGCTGGGTGTGTTAAACTAGAGACTAATCGAAACCTTGCAGAAACCTTGCAGCCTCCCAGCCCTGCCTTAGTGGGTAATATAGACACTTGAACCTGTCATGGAAAACTGCAGTGGAATAGGTGCATTTAGCACAGGCATGGGGGGGGAAAACGTAATATTCTTTATGTACTTATTAAAAATCATAATATAGCAAATGAAAGAAGAAAGTTTTTTCATTAGCTTAAAAGCAGACTTAATTTTTATTAAGGCCACAATTTAATTATTACATTTTTGTTTTTCTTGTTCTGATATATATTCTAGTTTTCAATGGGCTTTTAGCAGTCAATCATACGTTTGAAGAGAAAAAGGGCCTAAAAATATCAGTTTGTGTGT
This sequence comes from Cyprinodon variegatus, assembly GCF_000732505.1. Lineage (NCBI taxonomy): Eukaryota > Metazoa > Chordata > Actinopteri > Cyprinodontiformes > Cyprinodontidae > Cyprinodon > Cyprinodon variegatus. Next base: position 2,658,314 of record NW_015150467.1, read on the forward strand.
ACTTCTTGTATACATTTTGTTTCCTTTAGGGATTTAAATTAAGGAAAAAAAATACTGTTGAATGATACTCTAATTTCTTGAATTAAATTAGCTATTTAGGATAGGGATCCAACAACATATAACAAATATGAGTAAATATGTTTAGAAAATCAAAAATACAGGAAACAAATGACAGATTTTAACCTGCTTTCCATTTCCTCGCTCATCAAGAGGGATTTCAGTGTTCAGTTCGCTGCTGACAAAAGTTCCCATTTCGCGAACAGATGATGGCCTCCAAAGCTTTTCATTGAATTATCTCCTTACAGAGATTTTTTTGGACTACGTAATCTTTTGACTTTGTTCAGCTATTGTTTCAAGATTAACACTGTAAAAACCTGAAGAGTAAAGCAGCTATGGATGTGGAATTTGGGTCATTTTGCAGGTCAAATTATCGTGTTTCTACTTCAGTTTTGCTGCACTGAGTGGAGCCCCAAAAGAGATGAAGAGCACAGAAATCTGTCTAGTTGGAGTTTTGAAAATAATTGAAAATTTCTAGACTTTAATAGCATTAAATTAATCTACAACTTTGTTGATTGGGATAATTTTAGTCTGCATAAAAAACAACAGAATCCTACAAATGTTTCTAAAAATCATGAATGATCAAAATACAGTAGAGTAATACTTATAGTTAGCAATTTAGACATTTTTTATTGATAATAATCAGAGCTTTGTAGTTCTGCTGGCATTAAGAACAATTTCCAAACAACCTATTTTTTTAGGTGTTTTAACTATCAGTTGTTCATTTCCATTGTGCTATGCCACTTTGCTTCATTTTTTTCATACTACCAAGGTGTTATCAGTATCTGGTCTGTCCAGTTGATGAGCAGCAGGAACTGGATCACACTGCTCTATTTTTCTGAGGTCTGTGTAAACACCAAAGCACTGCCTAGTGCCTTGTTGGTGCTGGTTATGTTCAGCTCTTCAAGGCATATTTAGGATGTGTGGAGCAGTGTAGTTACAATACTGCATTGTTGACATTTTTGTGAGGGAAGGTCGGTTTTGTAGGTTTGTAGGTTTGGATTTTTTTTTAGTTTTATGGATAGTTCTGTGATTCAAAATAAATTTCATATAGGCAAAAACAACATTATTATCATAAATCAATATCCGAATCAGAATATGAAATACTAATTAGTGTCTTACAGATACAGTGACAAAAATAAGAACTTGAACACCTTGCTCTTTTGCAAATTCTCACATTTAGAAATAATGGAGGGGTCTGAAATTGTCATCATAGGGGCATGTCCACTGTGAGAGACATAATGTTAAAAAAGAAAATCCAGAAATCACAGTATATAATTCTTTTTACTTATTTGTATGATACAGCTGCAAATAAGTATTTGAACACCTGAGAAAATCAATGTTAATATTTGGTACCCTTTGTTTGCAATTATAGAGGTAAAATGTTTCATGTAGTTTTTCACCAGGTTTGCACACACCAGGTTTGCAGGAGGAATTTTGGCCCACTCCTCCACACAGATCGTCTCTAGATTAGTCAGGTTTCTGAAAAACATGGAGTTTGAGCTCCCACCAAAGATTCTCTATAGGGTTTTAATGTGTAGATTTAGGTCTGGAGACTGGTTGATATTCTTCTTACCGAGCCCCTCCTTGGTTATCCTGGCTGTGTGCTTCCTGTCATTTTCATGTTGGAAGACCCAGCCTCCACCCATCTTCAATGCTCTAACGGAGGGAAGGGAGTTATTCCCCAAAATCTCACAACGCATGGCCCCGGTCATCTTCTCCAGTGCAGTAATCCTGTCCCATGTGCAGAAAAACATCCCCAAAGCATGAAGCTACCACCCCCATGCTTCCCAGTAGGGAAGGTGTTCTTGGTATAGTACTCATCATTATTCCTCCATGAAACAATTTTGAAATATTGCTGTGTAAACAGGGCTTTGGAAGACTGGTCAAAATTCCCCATAAAGATGCTTGTAAACCTGGATAGGCAAATTTAGATTGATGCTTTTTTAAAGTTTCTTTAGAATCATGGTTGTCAATATGCAGCTTCCTTCTCTGGGTTTTCCCCCCTTCGGCACTTTTTGTTATCGCTACTTGTTTCCTTTTTTCAGCCTGTGTTTCAGTTATCAGTTTTCTCCCAACATTGTTTCATGAGAAAATGCTAAGATGGAGTTTAGACTGATGGAGGAGACTCTAAGGTGTGATTTGTTGTTTTTCTATACTCTTGCTTTTGCAATAAAGTATTCATTTTTATAGAATAAAAACTTGAAAAATATAATTGGATCTTACATAATATAAAAATTCTAAATGTTGCCTCTTTTTTCTCTAATGCTGTCAGAGCTTCAAGCATCAAATAACCTTCCATGGATCTCTCTGAGAGCTGTCGTCTGAATAAACTTTATTTTAACATAACACATCTAATCTTATATGTTCCATAAAGGCTGTGATCGGGACATTAGGTCCTAATCTTATACCAGGGCATCTCCAGATTAAAGGGGAAAAGGTAAAAACATTTTGAAAAACATAGGTCTGACAAAAACAGGTGGTACATTTTATGCCCTGGTTTATCTATTTTGACAATTTTCCAGTGTCACCAACTTTCACAACAATACTGAGGTCAGAGATCGCTGCTCAGGGTTCCAGGTTTGAAAACAGATGATTCAATCAGCAAAGAAAGGTCCAAACTATAGAATGTAAAACCAGTTTTTGTATACACCACAGTTTAAGAGTGGATTTTAATTGAGATTAGGCCAATTATTAACAAGAATGTCTGCATCAATTGTTGCAACCGTAAGTTTAATCTGTTCGGCAAACAAGCAGAGTGTGTAGAGAGCAGCTTGCTGGGTTTCGTCAGCTCTTTACGTAAATTCTGCGTCAGTAAAAAGGTTGGACAAGGGTTGAGCTGAACTCTTTCCAAAGCAAACTCTCTAGCTGACCTATTTTTTGGCCATAAGCCAGAGTTATTCCTTCTCAAAGCAAAATGGTTCCTGGTTAAATATTAAATGACCCAGAAAAAAAGGTAAACAAATCCTGATATTTTCAAGTTGATATAGAAAAAAGTGAAATTTACATGGTTCAGCAACACCTTTGCAGAACGCAGGATGGACATGCATACTAATAGGGTCTAAAAATTTAATAAAGGTGATCCATTCTCATTCCAGTTTAATTTAAGATCCAGACTTGGCTGAGCAAGGTGGGGAATCTGCAAAGACTTTTTTTATCCACATTGCAGCTAGTCACTCCTGATCAAACTGGTTTCTTAATTTGAATTATAAAATAGCTCCCTGAATTATGCACTTTCTAGCACACTTACAGCTTGGTTAACGGAATGCATATATGAATGGATGGTCATGGATGGACGTAAGCCCTAAATAGCACTATTGGTTGCCCCATAGTTACAATGCAATAAGTCATACTTTAAAAATGTCTTAACCAGAATTGTGAGAACCATATTTGCCTGAAAATTTTCATCGATACCTGAGTCCTCAGCATTAATCAGCTTGCTGAGGTCGAAATGGGGCATTAGCTGTGAGCTCCATACCTAACCGATTTGCAACTGAACCTAAGCCTGTTAGGCAGCCTATTGTGGTTCTGTTTTGGCCTTCTATATACAAGGCCTGTGTGGATTATCTCAAATATGCGTATGAAATAGAACAGGGGAAGGCAATGTCCTTCCTCGAGGGTCACTGTCCTGCAGCTTTTGCATGCATCCGTGCTCCAACATGCCTGAAACAGAGGGCCACATTACCTCCTTAGGATTTCAAGAAGTTAGCAGAGGCCTGGCCATCAATCATTCATCTTTTTCAGGTGTGCTGAACATGGGATACATGCAAAAGTTACAGCAAAGTGGCACTCAACGACCAATGTTTCCTACCTGTGAACTAGAACATAGCTTCAAGCAAAACCCACAGTATCCCATAGGCCCACACAGATGTCCTTGCAGGACAGATAACTATACCTGTACAATTTCCCATGACCGTACACTTTGCTTTTACACAAAGCATTGTATGAGTGTTATAGGAAACATTTTTGCTTGAACATTATCCAAGTTTTTACCAAAGTATCTTTAAAATAGCCTTTTTATTTGACTCTTTATGACTAAAACGTTCCCATGCATCTGTAAGCCTTTGGTCTATTTTACAATTTTTACGTAGGATTAGAAGTTCACGCGCTGATCAGTGGATGCGAGCCTGTCATGGTAAATGGGTCTGACCTAGTAAATGATCAAATTTATTACCTCAGTAAGGAGCATATGTTTTTAGTAGAGGTTGTGTGTGTGTGTGTGTGTGTGTGTGTGTGTGTGTGTGTGTGTGTGTGTGTGTGTGTGTGTGTGTTTGTTTTTGTTATGTACAGGATGACTTGAAAATGAACTGATTTTGGTAAAATTTTTACTAAAGGTGCAGCTCAGTCCATGTCAGGATATGTGGAGGTTTGTATGACCCAAATGCAGAGACCAAGGCAGAGATAGTTGATAGTTTCTTGCATATTTAATGATGAGGTAGGTTGCAAAAGAAGCATAAATCCAGAAATAACATACAGAGAACTCGGTAACTAAAACTAGGAGACATGTGGTAGAAACATGTCCTGTAGGAATTAATAGAATCCAGCAATGAAACAAAAAAACCAAACACCAGAGTCCAAACAAAACAACCCACGCAGGGTGGAAGGAAGGTGATCAAGGAATGGCGGCAAGGACCAAACAACCAAAAACAAAACAAAAAAAAATCACAACTAAAACAACCCAACAAAGGTGGCCGGCTACAAAGCGGAGTCTCTAGGGGGCGAAGCAGAGTCTCTAGGAGGTGATGACCAAGCAAAGTCTCTGGAGGCCGGCGATGCCTCCACATGGAGGAGACAGGGGCAATGGCAATTTTGCAGCAGGTGAAGCAGCAGCAGAAACACCTGAGACCGAGGTGACAGAAGGAGGAACAGAAAGATAGGCCAATTGTGGTCTGAACGGTGGAGATTTGTTGAAGAGTTGGGCGAAGGCAGGTTGAAGGTTCCATTCCAACTCTCCTCATATAGTCCAGTTATTTATAGGGTATGAAGGAGTGTGGAGTTTTGAAGAAAAATATCCTTCATTTGGGCAACTGCCCTGATCCTCCTCCAGGGCGGGCTGAGGAAAAAAGAGGTTTATTTTGTTATCTTCCAGGCTGTGCTTTGCTGGGTCCATGGTGGCTGGATTAGACTGTCAGGATGTGTGGAGGTTCATAAAGGACTCAAACGCAGAGATGGAAGGTAGCAATGGTTTTTTGCAGATTTAATGATAAAGTAGGTTGCAGTAAAAAAAACAGGCAGAAAACTAAAGAACCAAAACAAAGAGATACTCAGGAGAAACATACAAGAGGAATTAAGATAATCTAGAAATGAGGAACTGCAGAAGATGAGTATATATGGGAAACAAAACAATGAATGGAGTAGTTAGCTAATTGGGAGCAGGTTTGGAAAGGAGCAGCTAGATGGGAGCTAAGGGGAAAAGAGGGGGGAAGAGTAAAATTCAAATAATATTAACAGCAAACACAGAAATAACAAAATAAATCAAAGCATAACTGAAACCCCAAATGGGATTCTTTGAATTTTTTTTGCAGAACAAGTAGCTTCGCCCTAAAACCAGAGAGTGGCAGCAGTGACTATTGACAGCTTCGGCATTATACTGAATTATTAGACTGAAGACAAAAACACAGGAAAAGTGAGCCAAGGGTTGATCTGCTGATCAAACAAGAAAGCAGAGTGAATGAAAAAGGTTGAGAGCAGAACAGACACCAGAGGCTGCAGACACACGTAGTGCCTTATTTATAAACTTTGAATGAATTTTAAGGAAATTGTTACCAAAGGTGCACCAAATGCCAAGGAATAATTCATTGAAATATGTAATCATCCAGATCATGTGCGAGTTTCATCTATAGGTGTAACTCACAATATGGGGCAAAATTTGCTGCTAGGCAGAGTTCTGCGCTCTCTGAGTGCTATTTTAGTTTTTAAGATAGATTTTGTGGATACTCAGTAGCATCCAGCTTAACTCAGATACCAATGTCAATTTCATGTACCGGTAAGCTGAAAAAAAATAATAAATAAATAAACTTCTCAAGTACCAGTGCGGGCTGCAAGAATGAGCAGAAGAGAGCTGCAGACTCTGTAAGGCCTTTCTTAAAACAAATAAAAAATAACATAGATATCAAGCAGTACAATATGGAAATGTTCAGACCTACTCATAATATTTTGTTGCATTGTACTGAAGTGGAGAAGTTACCTGATTAGACTTATTTAAAGAAGAGAAATACGTCACCAGCATTTTGCATGAACTGCAGAAGAATTGGGATTGAGGTTGGTTCTCAAACTATTTCAGATTAATTCCCATCTTCTGTTGTAACAATTGATATTTGCATTCATTAGCAGGAAGGTATATTACCTTACAGAATATCAATTGTTTTACCCAGTTATTATAACATCAGAGCTATTTACCATACAGTAAGATAACAAGTGTTTCCAGCAGCAAGCCAGAGATGTTTTCATTTTGCATGTTTTAAACATAGAATAATGTCACTGTGGGAAGACATGGGCAACCTATAGTCCTATTTGGATGCAAATAACAGAACGTTCTTTAGCTGGCACGACAGGAGCAGACTGAGGACATTTTTGCCCCAAAATAAGCAATAAAAAGTGAAACAGGTTCTGGAACTGCATCATTCCTGAAAATAAAAAAAAAAGATAAGCACTCAGCTTTTTTTACTGTTTATATACCACAGATTTAATAAAATCAGTGGAGCTTCACTAAAATCTGAACAACATGAACAGGACATATTTGACTGAACATCAAACTTAACATAGAGTGTCTTTCAGAGAATAAGAAATTAAAATGATAATAAATGCATGATCAAATCATCTTAAATTTTGATGTAAATGTTTTTTTTCCAGTAAACGCAAACATCAACATTTAAACTGTTTAGTACCTGCAGGCACACACAGAATAAGGTACAAAGGATAGACTTGGCTTGTTCAAACTGTCACCATCAACCTCACTATCTCACACGTACCAGCAGGACTTTAGATAATACGTCATTTGCCTGCAGCGTCAACAGATCAATATACCTTTTGCGTAACATACAGTGGCTCAGGCCTTATAAATACCCTCAGAACACAACCGTCAGTATTCATTCAACAGACTCTTTACTTTGTGGTAAAGCATCCAGAATCCAAACTTTTGGCTTAAAACTGGACTCTTTTCTTCATTCTACAAAGACAGATCTTCAGTAAGTTTGCAGGAATCTGGATTTATTGAAAACAGAAATTCTGCAGTTATAGCTAAAAAAAAAATCTAAAAAATAACCAGCAAGAGCAGCTAAACTAAATATTTGCAAAAATGCAAGCCATTCGTCAGTGTTCTGCATGTGCAAGACATGCTGTAGGAGGACTTGTACGAAATCAAGATGTATCCCTGTTGCAAAGAAGAAGTGCATCCAGCATCCGCTACCTCAGGTACGTTGTTTTAAAAGAGGCTGTAAGCAGTAGTTACTGCTTAGTTATTGTTAATGCCTGTTAATCTCTAAATAATTATTTTCTTTCTTTTATTTCTACAGCACTTGTGAGAACAGGAGGTCTGGAGTCCAGAAACCCGGAGAACTGACAAACCCAACACACATCAGCCTGGCCTCTTTAAGTGTTGGCCACGGACTTTGGGTAAGTCAAAGACTCAATTCAAAGACTGTAACAATTAAAAAGTTGTTTGCCTCACATAAAGAAACTTGTTAAAACTGATTTTCCTTTCCTCATTGCAGCAGGTGGAAGATCTTTCCCATAACTCACTGATCAGGAGGGCCGCCTCAGTGCTGACCGACAGCTCGAGTACCTTCCTCTCTCAGGCCACCTTGGCTCTCACGGAAGCGCTAACAGACTACTCAAAGGTAGATGTTCATTTTAAATTGAAAAAAAAACTCATTACAAAATTGTTGGGTTTGATTTTTAAAGAGATAAGAAATTATAGAAAAAATACTAAACCCGCTCCTTTGTTGTTTTCTTCACAAGGCTGTGCACTCACGGATCACTTTTCAAAAACGATACCTTGCATCACTGGGCAAGATGAGTCCATCGGAGGAGGAATCCCTCCGGCGGGCAATCAGTGGCTGGCGTGCAGAGGTAAGATTGAAAAAAGTTGTTCGGTTTTTTCATTAGATTTTTCTCTCTTAAAAAAGAGAGCATATTTCATGCTGATTATATTTTGCATGTGTCCTAACAGGCTGCTGAGAGACTCAATGAATGCAAACATTATGACTCAACCTGGATCAATGCTGTTAATATCTCAAAAATGGCAGCTGAGGCAGCATACTCATCAGGTGTGCAAAATTAGAGCATTGTACTAAAACTGACTTGATTTGAATATATATACGTATAAAAAGCTTTATACACATGCGCAGTTCAGAAAGTAATATTTGTGCTTGATCACTGTATTTACAGGAGCTCATCAGGCATCCATCCTGGTCCAAACAAATATTCAGGTGGCACAGTCCCAGGTGGAGGAGGCACGAAAACTGTCAGCAGAGGCCGACAAGAAGCTTGCTGAGACTAAAGTGGAGGAGATCCAGAGAATGGCTGAATACAATGCTTTTCTGGACGGCAACGAGCATGAGGTTCATGAGGCTTATCTACGGGAAGACTGAGCCAAGCAGAATAGAAAACCTTGTCAAAGTGCAATTGATTTCCTTTGGAAATTTTGATATACCTACAGTGTTTGTTTCCTCTCCCCTTTAACTACTCTCTGGAGTCTGTAGCATTGTATATATTGAGCATATTTATATTAACGTGAAAACCGTCTAATTTTAAAGGGAAATAACTGAATAGCACTTTTTAGAGCATTAACCACTGTATAACTTTTTAAGTCTATTTATTTGATTTGTGAATGTTCCACAATTAATGAAATTGAGAAAAAAGGCTCTTGACTGTGAGTCGTATGAGAAAAAACGATGTTGATGCTTTACTTTAACATGTGTGTTTTCTAATTATCACGTTTATCAGTTTTGCTATGTCTTAAAAAAAAAGAACAAATAAAAAAGTTAAAAAAACAATAATCTGCTCGTTTTCTTTTTTGTAATATGTCTAGCTTTATCATATTACCATGAAACAATGATATTTTCATATTTTTTTGGAAAAAGCAAAAGACGAGACATGACAGTGACTTACAAGCAAAAAGGAATTATTTATTATTTATTTATTGATGAAATATTTTATGTTCCAACATAAAATATTTCATTTTTGCATGTTTATCAAATCACAGCAGTTGCACTTGAATTAAACTGAAATATACAGGAAATTATTGTCAGGACTTTAATCTAGAAGCAAGTTTAGTTTGGGTCATATTACCAGTTTATACCAAGGTATTTTTGAAAAACTACAGTTGTCACACAGCTCCGAATACTCAAAATATTAACCTTAAACAATATGCCTGAAAGTACCACAATGATGGCTACAATATCCCTATGTTTACAGACAAGTACAATTTGAAATATTTCAAAGTTTATAAACTCCATGACAGCCACTGAAACTAAACAAATTATCTCTCTTATCAAGGGGATGTCAATTTAAAACTGCAGAAGCATACCTATGATTTACTTGCACAAGGAATGCTTTTTAATTTCTATTTCTTATCTAAAAAAAAAAACATTATTCAATGATTTTTTTATTAAATACCCTATTTTATCACAATAACAATGGGAAACTATGATTAAACTGTTTCTTGTTCCTAAAAGATATATTATGAGATGCTCACATTATCATTTCAGGTCAAGGTATATAAAATCATAACATTATAATCATTACAGTTACAGTTAATCAATGCATTGTGGACATATTTATTTATTTACACTCAATGAAAAACCACACTTGAATAAATGTAGCTGGCTCTACTATAACCTATTATTCAAGATTGTACGGAAAGAGAATTAGACTTTTTTATATCCATAAAAAATCCTTAGCTGGTTGGACAGAATAATGTTCACATAGGAATAAAATATTGTTCAAAAAAGTTATTTCATTCTGAGCATTTGATGCTTGGACGGTCCACAGTTAGTAAACTGTAAATTGACATATTTTTTTTCCTTTATACACGAACATCAACAATCACACCTATTTATACAGTAAAAGCTGCATATCTCAGCTACATTAAAAAGGGGCCCAAGAACTGCTGTACAATTGCAGACACAACCTTCTGTGTGGGGGCTAGTGTTTATCTCCAGCAGTCTATAGTTGAAAGGCAGATGCACACTAGACAATACTAACAATACTAATGATAATAACAACAACAATAACAATAATAATAACATTTTACAGGATTTTTAAGACAACTTAGACTGTGTATCTTTTACAGTAGCCGAGGCAAACATCGTTTTTGAGTGCGAGAAAAAACTTTTCATCCCTGAGTCCATAAATAAGAGGACTTAAGCATCTTGGAGCAAGATTAAACATCATGTAATTGAAGAACCTGATGTCCACAAATAAATTAACATCAACATTAAGTGCAGCAGCTTCAGAAAAGGGGGTCCACAGTTGGATGAGACAGAGCAGCAGCTGGAAGGCGTGAAGAAGCACTGTTCTGAGTCCTCTCTTTGTCGACTGTTTATTCTCAGCTGATGCAGCTTTGGCCACCCTCACTATTTGAATGTAGCAGAAAATGATGATGATACACATGATCAAAAAGTAAAACTGACTTACAGCAGACCTGAAATGACGTTGCCAAGGTTGCAAAAGGAAAACCTCCACTGAACATAAAGCCTTTTGTTTGTAGAGGCCCAAAGAGGCTGTTCCAAAGAACATAGTGAGAATCAAGATGCAAGGAACAGAGCTGACTCCATGAATGATGAGGATGCAATGCATTGATCGCCGTGTGGAGCACAGCTCCCCATGGCGCAGGGGTAGGCAAATGGCAACATAACGCTCAAGGGTCATTGCTGTCAGAGTCACAGGTGTAGCCATAACATAGAGGACAGTGACAACAGAAATAATGGTACACAACCAGACCTGTATCGTGAACTCAAGAGAGTTTACGATGAGCAAAACATCAGATAGGAGTAACACAAAACTGTCTGAAAGCAGCATAACAGCAAATAATATATACCGAGCACTTGTGTGGAAACACTCTTTTTTGAAAAAGGTCACAATAAGCAGCATATTGATGCACAGAAAAATAATCACGAACATTTGCAGTAACATAGCCCGGAAATTGATCAATTCCTGGAAAATGTTAACAACCCCAGAGCTGTTATTTGACATTTTTGTTTTCAAGCAAAGAAAAACATTGAATTATGCAACCTCCCACAGACTGCATTCTGTTTAAATTTTACTACAAACACTGAATTCTATCAATAAAATGTTTAGGGAGTGCCCACCCAAAGAGCTCAGATGTAATAATAAATACAGCAATTTAAAGCTATAAATTCTATGAGTCACATGCTTTTAACAGCCTGCTCAGAAAAATCTCCTTGCACGAGGGCTTTAAGTATTGGGTCTAAGAGGATCATCAAATGCAAATGAGCTATCAGGTGTCGTCATTGCTTCTGTTTGTGCACCTCACTGGTTCACCATAGGGAACAGAAAAATTAGCTCAGGATGTTTCTTTTAAATTAGCTTAATGGAATTTCTTACAAATAGTTAGAAAAAAGATTTAAAGATTTTTTTGTACAACTTTTGTACAGAGTCACTGAAGTTTGCTGCATTGAAAGACCTGCGCACACAAGCTATTTGAAAATGAGCAAGTGATTAACAACATTAGTTAGGGTGACCAAACGTCCGTATTTCCCAGGACATGTCCGTATTTCACGTCCTGTCCCGGGCGTCCCGGGTTTTTTTT
>NW_015150467.1:2673028-2675373 GCF_000732505.1 Cyprinodon variegatus
TATATATATATATATATATATATATATATATGACTATCTGACAGAGACTGGGACTCCAGGTTAATAAGATTCTGACTCATTAGCAAGATATAAATTCAATTTTGATTTTGTGAGAATTCACAGACCCAGTTTCTCTTTTTTAATCTTGCCATTAACATTTGCAATCTGCATGTATGTGTGCGTGCTCAAACATGGCAACAAGAACAAGAAAAAAAAGGATAACATCTGACTTACTTACAGTAATAGATATTAACGAAGTTCCTCATACTTTTAGAGTTGCAACTAACAGATGGCAGCAGCGTATTTGAAATGAACTGACAGCTAGTAAAGCTTTGAACATAGTGTGCTAATAAAGGGTAATGTCCATTTTTACAATTTAAGTGCTATAAAAGTTGGAGAAATTACAAATTCAATGTGCATTGTATTACTTTTTTATTAATATAAAAAATAGACAATAGACATCCAGCCAAAGAAAAATGACGAGTGATGTATGCCTACAAATATGTTTCTGTACATAGATTTGTCCTGAATCCCTTCAAGAACTTGGGAGCAACAAGGGTATTCAGACGTTCTGTAACGTTCTGTAACGTGTCATAACTTAATTGTGTGTAGGACAGTGGGTTTTAAAAGTAGTTTTTAGATCCTGTATATTTGCACACAAATTACACAATTTTCTTTATAAAATAGCTGGCCAACCACCTTCATCAAACTAAACAAAACTCTATACTACATTGGTGAAAAGTCTGGAACAAAAAGGCTTTTCATTGAGAGCAGGAGCTCAAAGTTAAAGAAAAATCTAAGGGACATGGAGAGAGAGACCGCAAGTGATCAAATGTACAGTAAGGTTGTAAAGAAGCAGCTAGCTTACCGTAACTCTGACTTTTGTGTGGAGATATTATCGTTGAAGTTTTGTCAAAATCGGTATGGAGTTGCTTTTTAACGTATATTACGCCGTTGAAACTTTACTACAGCACTATTATACTAAACAAAATTACTGAATTCGTTTGTAATATAAAGATAAGTTATACATGTAGATATTGTATCAGCCAGCTAGTATTAGAATTTCAAATAAAGTGAACGCTTGCTAGCCTAACGTCACTTGAGTTACTTGCTAGCAAAATACTAGAGAATCAAGTCATGGTAATTGTTAGCTAGCAGGAGGACAAATATAACTGACCATTAACGTACACTTAATAAAGACAACAAACAACAAATAGCTTTTGATAACAACAAAANTTAGCAAGATATAAATTCAGTTGTGATTTTGTGAGAATTCACAGACCCAGTTTCTCTTTTTTAATCTTGCCATTAACATTTGGAATCTGCATGTATGTGTTCGTGCTCAAACATGGCAACAAGAACAAGAAAAAAAAGGATAATATATGACTTACTTAACAGATATTAACGAAGTTCCCCATACTTTAAGAGTTGCAACTAACAGATGGCAGCAGCGTATTCGAAATGAACTGACAGCTAGTAAAGCTTTGAACATAGAGTGCTAATAAAGGGTAATGTCCATTTTTACAATTTAAGTGCTATAAAAGTTGGAGAAATTACAAATTCAATGTGCATTGTATTACTTTTTTTATTAATATGAAAAACAGACAATAGACATCCAGCCAAAGAAAAATGACAAGTGATGTATGCCTACAAATCTGTTTCTGTACATGGATTTGTCCTGAATCCCTTCAAGAACTTGGGAGCAACAAGGGTATTCAGACCTTCTGTAATGCTTAATGTGTCATAACTTAATTGAGTGTAGGACAGTGGGTTTTAAAAAGTAGTTTGTAGATCCTGTATATTTGCACACAAATTACACAATTTTCTTTATAAAATAGCTGGTCAACCACCTTCATCAAACTAAACAAAAACTCTCAGGAGCTCAAAGTTAAAGAAAAACCGCAAGTGATCAAATGTACAGTATAGCTCAAGGTCTGTGTGTGTTTGATGTTGGGTGAACATCAAGCACAAATAGCTTTTGATAACAACAAAAATATGCATTTACCTCTATACTGTATGCTTTTTCAAATTCGATGGGGAATTCTTGAAAGCCAGCAGTTCATGGTGTTTTGGTTGGCACAATTTGCAGCACGTTCGCCAGGAGTCATTCTTGATGCCTACTATGTCAAACATCTCTTTCAGATAAGGGCAATGGTGATTGGGAATGTCTAGCTGCTTTTCTGTCGAATCTCTGGGATGTCCGTTGTGTTCATTTTCAATCATCTCGTCGTCTTTACTACTATGCTAACGCCACCGCCACCAAGCTGCAATGATTTGCCGCGAATGAATACCGCCGAATCTGTCGATTCATCTTGTAGTGGTGCGTCAAATGCAACGTAGATTCC
>NW_015150467.1:2677409-2678916 GCF_000732505.1 Cyprinodon variegatus
AAGCCAATTAACCTAACAGTCATGTGTTTGGACTGTGGGAGGAAGCCGGAGTACCCAGAGAGAACCCACACATGCTCAGGGGAGAACATGCAAACTCCATGCAGTAACACTAACCCTGGGCAAGGAATCGAACCTGGAACCGTCTTGCTGCAGGGCAGCAGTGCTACCCACTGCGTCACTGAGCAGCCTAATCTAAAAAAAAAAAACTGTTCTATTTTAATGGGATTTTGTACAAATGATTAATACAAAAAGCACACAAATACAAAGTGAAAAACGATAAAAGGAGATTTTGCAAAAGTACTCAGTTTCTTTTTTTATTTGGGTACCTTTACTGTAGATAAATTTATGTGACAGAAAATGCCTTTAGAGTTCACCTGTGTTTAATTTTCCCTTAGTATAAATACAAACAAGAACACTATTCTAAACATTGTAAATGAACTGTACTGCTTTCATTAGAACCAGTTAGGAGAGACAGATGAAAAGGGTCCTGCAAAGCATCCTATGTAACATCAGACACCCCCAATTGGTAACTGCCCCACGTACGATTATATGCTTGATAACACAGATTTTCCATGCATAAGGCATACACTGGCCAAATAGTCAAGATGTGACGGGGGCATTAAAAAGCTTTTGTAAAGTGCAGTTAGCTAACCTGGGTTCTGAGGGAGATTTAATGTTGCTTCAAAACAGATTGAATGTTGTACCTGAATAAAAAGATGCTAAGTTAAGTTAAGCAAACAGCTGATTGTGTTACTGTAAATGTCACACTCAAGCTGAAGAACATTTTGGAGAGAACAGAACTTCTATCCACTAAATGACACAATCAAGTGGACCACTCATACAAGGAGAACATTTGACAATTGAATTCACTTCAGTTTATTTATATAGCACCAATTCAAAACACATGCCATCTCAAAGCACTTTACAATTCATCCACATCATACAGTCAAATTAATTCAAAGTTTTCTATCTAAGGAAAACCAGTTAATTGCACCGACTCAAGGCAATACCTCACACCAATCATGCTTTTAGCGACATTGGAGAGGAAAACTCCATATCAACAGTAAGAAACCTCCAGCAGAACCACGCTAAATATAAGCGGCCATCTGCCAAGGCTGACTGGGGTTCAAGGAGACAAAGACAGACATACAGAAAGAAGCAGAGATACAAAAGGCAACTGTCAACCAGGCCCTGTCCAGGAAACACACAGTCAGGCAGACAAGCTCAGAGCCAGCTCCCACATCAGACGATGAAAGAGAGTACAGACAGTTAGTCACAGTAAGAGAAACAAGACTACGCTGAAAACAGACCAAGCTCTGACATCTACAAACTTGATGGCAGAAGCACAGCTGATATTTCTCTCTGGGATGGTGCCACTGCCAAACAGGAACAGACCAGATTAAGCTACTATGATGAGAAAAAGTAGAGAGAGCATAACGTTAGAGATTGAACTAACAAATTCTGCAGAGTGGGAGAATAGAGATAGAATGATGAAAAAGGGGACCCT
>NW_015150467.1:2682608-2684609 GCF_000732505.1 Cyprinodon variegatus
CAAGACAGGAGTGCTACCCACTGCCCCACTTGGTACTTATATGGATATATTATAACTATTTGCACATATGCCTCGGTAGCATATTAATCTTCAACAACTCTAGTAAATTGCTTCCTTATTGATTTATGATGAGGGTAAGGATTATATTGTGCTCAGTCTTTGAACACTGAGTATGCTGCCTTGGTCACAGGTACAGTTAAGACACAAGCAGGGCAAAACCAATGGTTTAGAGAAAGGTTGAATCAATTTGCCATAAATCTGACAGTTCTGCTGACAAAAGCAGCCTTACTCTCCCTCAGTTGGAAGGACAGGTCTGGTGTATCCTATGTGGCCGAAAGTATCCCATGATTCATTTTAACTCTAAGCAAGCTGGCTGAAAAAAGAGAAATATAAACAATTAGTGGCGAATACTGTATGTGCAGTGTGTGAATAGTTTTGTTTTATATTAATGGAAATATTTTTATTTAAATGGTTAGGGAGTCATATAGGTTGCAGGTAATGTTTGGTTTATTGAAATGCTTTATCTGTCTTTGTGCAAATGTGTTCTATCAATCATCTTTGTTACTGAGTCAAGGACAGCAAAACTAAAACATCTAATGNAAATCCATTTTAAATAATGAAGGGACATTTAGCTAGAATCACCAGGTTCTCAGGAGGAGGAATTTCAGATTTCAATTTTATTCATTTTATCTTTTCCCTAAATATCCATCTTCCCTACATCTAATCTACAAAGCCATTGTGACTTTATATAAGTTGTCAGTGTTGATGGAACAGCTTCAGGTCTTCAAACATGAAGCTGATTTGGTCAGGCTTTGTGGATGTAGCTGTGGACACAAATGCAGAATAGAAGAGGCAGGAATGATTGATCGCAAAATTTAATGAAAAAGTAATAATACAGAATCCATAGTCCAAAACTGATTGTCAAGAAAACTTAAGAACCAAAAAACTAAGAGACAATAGGGAGGAATAAACCAAAAGAGTGAGGAGGAGCAAACAATGCGTAACTGAGCAGAGGGTGTATATATGGGAGACAGAAACAATGGCAGGACTAATTAGCAGATAGGTAGCAAGCTACAGAAGTAACCAGAATGATCTAAGGGGAAAGGAGACCAGCACAGGGGGGTAAGAGAGAGTAGCCCAAAAATAACACCACTGGTTAAAAATAATACAAAATGGAAAAGAATCCAATGATCAAGAAAACACAGAATTACATTAATCACAGTGTCACTAAAATCTTAAAAGAAACTCTTGCAGTTGCCATGGCCCGTAGTTTTATCTGCATTTAGGAAATCTCTGCTGTCTAATTTACTGAGGAGGACATTTTAGCTAAGATCTCATTTAAGATTCATATTCTGTCGTTCATATCCTGTCTCTCATGAATAAAAACTGGTTAACAGGATCCTAATCTGATGGAGGTTCTAAAAGACCATAGTTCACTTACTGTAGATCCAATATGCCAGATGACTTTTTGAATATAAGTTGTAAGTAAGGTATGAGGTAAATCTAAACCTAAGGTTCATTTAGAAATGATAGCAGGTATATTGCTTAAATAAATTGCACGGTTTGCTTGAAGAAATTAAAAAGGAAAGAGACATTAATGTAAATGAGTACCTTATTAATTTCATACAGATTCTATATGACTTGGTAGATCCATCCAATTTCCGTTACACTTAATCCCAAGCGGGGTCATGAGGGGTGCTGGTGCCTATCTCCAATTGTCTAAGGGCGAGAGGCGGGGTACACCCTGAACAGGTTGCCAGTCAATTGCAGGGCAACACAGAGACACACAGGATAAACAACCATTCACACACACACTCACACCTAAGGCAAATTTAGAGAAACCAATTAACCTAACAGTCATGTTTTTGGACTGTGGGAGGAAGCCGGAGTACCTGGAGAAAACCCACAATGCTCAGGGAGAACATGCAAACTCCATGAAGAAAGACCCCGGGAACGTTCTTGTTGCAAGACAGGAGTGCTACCCACTGCCCCACTTGGTAC
>NW_015150467.1:2690082-2690329 GCF_000732505.1 Cyprinodon variegatus
TTGTTTTTTTCCGATTTGATCTCACCACACGTTTAAGTGATCGCCGATCACGATCATTCATGATTTTTTTCCGGCCACATTTCTTCCTTGAAGACGATGGGTCCCAACTATCCTTCCAGTTATTAATAATGCATAGGACAGTTCTTAACCCAATTTTAGTAGTTTCTGCAATCTCTTTAGATGTTTTCTCTGCTTGATGCATGCCAGTGATTTGACCCTTCTCAAACAGACTAACATCTTTTCCACG
>NW_015150467.1:2690430-2690825 GCF_000732505.1 Cyprinodon variegatus
AGATAATCATCCACGCAGTAATTATCCAATAGGAGGCTCACACCTATTTGCTTAGTTGAATCCAGGTGGTGACTTTTTTTTGGACAGGCAGTGTAAGATGATGGTATGATAGTATAGAACTGCTATACTTCTTCAGTATGTAGTTGAATTGATGTAAGTGGATTTTGCCAATCTTAAAGAAGAATGTCTTCCTATAATTTCTGTGGTCTTATTAATTAGATAGTTACATTTAAGGGTTTAAAGAACACCAGCAAGTCTTCCTCTAAATGACTTCAAAATATAGTTAAATCAAGTTCCCAAATCAAAATCTGGATGTGAATCTTACTGGGATTACAGGTCTTTCTCAAAATATTAGCATATTGTTATAAAGTTATTATTATTTCAATCATATAATG
>NW_015150468.1:0-1515 GCF_000732505.1 Cyprinodon variegatus
CAAACAGGAACAGACCAGATGAAGCTACTATGAGAAAAAGCAGAGAGAGCAGAACGTTAGAGATTGAACTAACAGATTCTGCAGAGTGGGAGAGAGTGATGAAAAAGGAGTCCCTATGTCCTCCAGCAGTCTAAGCCTATAGCAGCATAAATATAGAGATAGCTCAGGATGAAAGTAATTGTATTTTTGAACAAATAAAGGTTGATTTAAGGTTGAGGGTGTTCATTCATCTCTTTCATTTACATTCAATAAAAAAAACAAGTACTTTTTCAGTCTTTTCAGTTACTGTACCAATTGACTTTATGTTTAGTGTCTATGCGCTTAATATTGGCAGCATCATTTTTGAACTGTGTTACTAAAAAAAATCAAAACTGAACTGTAGTAATGATGTGGATTTTGAAATAGGTTTTAAAACTAAGTGAGCTAAAAAAAAAAGCTAATGCTCATCACTAGAGGTTTATTAATCCAGTTGCAAAATTTGAAGGGAGCCTCAGCTGAGAATGTGTTATTCCTGTACTGTAGATAAAAGGGCTAAATGGGGAGTGGAAAAAAGGGCAAGAGAATAATAAAATTAAACAGGGATAAAGAGCAACACATTTTTGGCAGAGTGTGCATCAACAGTTAACTGTTCTCCATCCATCTGGGTTTCTTTCTTTCTGGTACGTCAGACAGCAGACACACTGTTCTGCTAGTGAGTGTCAATCTCATGTCATACCCCTTCTGTGATCTCAGTGCCTGACTGACAGCTTTCTCTCTTGGGCATCAGTGAGGCACACACATCTTAACAGACTTCCATAAACATACACACACACATAAACAAATCTATGATGTTAACTTCAGGGCTGCAAACGGAGCAGAGTTAGCTCACGTCTAAAAGAAAGCTTTAAGCAACAATTGCCTTTTTTTCTCTGTTTCAGAGATTGTCTCCATTAACGTGTCCAATTTACAGCCTATGACTGGAATCTGTGTTAAATATACTATAACCTAAAGGGAAAGATGCAGTGAGAGTTGCTGCAGAACAAAAACAATTGAGTTCATTTATGGTTATCACACAGTTTTGTGGCTCGATATAAAATATGTAAGAAAATACGTTTAAAAAAGACTGCAGGGTGCATACAACGCCAAGGAAAAGTTTCTCCTTTAATGTAGGTCACACAGAATTAATGAAATGTCTTAAAGTTTAGCAGGATAAGAAAAAAAAACTAAAGAGCTACAGCTTGAATACAACTTAGAACCAAAAATAAAAAGCAATCAATACTGGACCTTGAGCTCAGTTATTACTTTAAGGCTGTTGGGCACAGTTTTGATTGACAGCTTTCTTAAAGTTAGGGCATCCTCCAACTTTTATTAGTGATAATTTAAATGTAACCATTCACTTCTTCTTTAAAAGAATTGCAGATTTACATTTATGCATCTTAAATCTGTGCAGTAGCAGCTTCTTTAAGTATTTGGACATGGCACAGACTTACTTTCATCCTCTCTAATGCCTCTTTTTCATTAATGCTATAAATAACC
>NW_015150468.1:3682-17575 GCF_000732505.1 Cyprinodon variegatus
ACAATAAGTTTCAGTTTACTCTTTTACAGTTACCTCATTTTACAGCAGAAAGTGTATCCATGTCTGGTGAAGGTGAAGAATGATGGAGTGTGCATGTATGGGACACGGTGTGACCAGGGGCATAAGCTGACCCAGTACTATACAGGGGCACAATAGGGTACCAAATAAAATGCGAGGGTGCAGAGCACGCAATCAAAACAAATTTGGGCAATTATTTATTTTATAAAAACATGGGCACAGATAATTAATGCAAGCACGCAAGCAAATATTTTATGGCACATATTTATTATTATGAAGCATCATAAATAAACTGTACAATAACATTGTTATTTTCTGCATCATGAAATATCTACCTGAACCAAACTGAATTGAATTGGCCCACTTGTGAACTTCACTGTATATCTTTATTTATCTTTACTGATGAAGGCACAATTTATCTTCATTAAGTCCTTGAAACTGAAAAGGTAAAATGTGCAGTTGTAAAAGGAAAAACATGTCTGTGCTTATCATTTCTATTTGGGCCCATCCTATGATGGTGTGATGGTGATGATCCTATGATGGTGTGTATATCATAGCCAAAAAGATGGGAGAGCTGTGTGTTCATTTTTTTAACAGTTAGAGGTAGCATCTCGCGCCAGTGGCGGCATGTGGAGTTTTCTCCAGGGGGGCTATAAATTCAAAATAGACGTATATCAAAACCCAGTCAAACGAATCCTAAGTTATCACACCAGTATATTCATATGAATGGTCCAATATTATCAGTGCCCCAGGCATACCCAGGCACTGCAGATCTGCAACAGGGCACATTCCCCTGTGAAAAGGGCCTGCCGACGCCGATGGGTGCGGGTCGGTTGTATATGGCGAGGGCGGGGGGCTGTTCAATAAGCATCTCACTGAAATTAGTTTTTGGAACTTGGGATGTCTGTAGCCAGCGTGAGCGGATGATGTCATACTCACTCCGCTTTGTTTTTAAAAGATATAAATATAAAAAATATAACCGCGGATGTCTGGGGGACAGTGATTTGCCTACATGCTATCATTAAGGCACATTTCACAATAATCTGATATAATCTTCCTTCTACTTCAGTGGGTCTACCCTTCGTCTCTATCATTGCAAATGCTTCCATCAAGTAGGCACAAAGGCTGTTCCTCAGTGTGTAATGTACCTTCGGGTACAACTTAGCCTGGGTTTCATAATCCTTTGTGATGTCTATTTCTTAAAGTTAATCCTCATAATGCATCAATATTTCCATGGAACATGGTCAGTTGTGGTTGGTGCTGCTGATGCACTATGTAAACCGTTTCTTTACAGACAAGGGCATAATTTTGATTAAATTCCTACAAACAAATTATTTGGCATCATTCAGGCACATTTTTCCACCAAGAGTTCTTCCAGCTTCTTTTGCAGATCACCAATATCTTGCTTGTTATTGTTTGTTTGTCCTTTTCTGTATTTTCTGCAATCTTCATCTAAAACTCTCTCTGGAGATCTGTTTTAGTATCTAAATACTCAGTCTGCCAATCCATTTTAGCCTTTAGCACAAACACTGCTTTCCAGATTGAGTCTATTTTGTCCTTGGGTGATTTGCCTCTTTTTGTCTTCTCAGGGTTAAAAGCTTTGTTGGTATGTTATCCAGGTTAATATATTTCTCTTTCTGAACATTTTTGTCAACTTCCTCATTCACATCTCCTTCATCCAGATAGATTAACTTAATCTTGATCAGCAATTGTAACTCATTCACTCATGGTCACATAAAAGCTCACCCAGCTGAGATACAAATGCTTTTTGGCTTTAGGTTGTAATTCGTTAGCTTTGAAGATATTTCATGTCGCGAAATGCACAAAACATTTAACTTTAAGGGCTAAAAGAAACATATTTCAATCTACTTACAGTATGCCACCACCTTTGAGCGGCTTCCAACAATTACTTCCTTTTTTTTACAGCTCTCATCTGTATCGATCTGTCCTGCAACACCTGACCTACTTCTGGCTATTGTATTGTATTTTTAAATGATTTGTATGTTTACATTTTGTGTGACTTTCATAACATATACTGAATAATTTAGAACAGGGGTGCTCAAGTCCAGTACTCAGTAGCTACTCTCCTGCAACTTTTTGATGCACCATTTTAAACACACCTGAATCAAATGAGAGGCTTGTTACTATGCTTCTGCTGAGCTAAAGCAGGGGATTGAGACTTTAGACTCAGGTGTGTTAGAGGAGAGATGCATCTAAAGCGTCTGTCACATCTTGACCATCTTAGCATAAGCATGAGAACACTCTTGAAGAACTGGGTAATAGACAAATAGACGCTTAGCGGATCAAACTGATTTTCTCCGTACTCATTTTCAACAGACCTCTGATCCAGTCAGTGAAACTTTGCAGCCAGCAGCTCCCCAAGCTCCAGTACTGACCACGTTTTCTGACTGCCAGCTGCCCAATCGACCCAGGTTTGATGGAGATCCTAAGAAATGCCAGGGGTTTTAATGCAATGCACCATTCAGTTTAATCATTCTCCCAGTAAATTTGTCCAAGACTCTTATAAGATCTCCTACATTATTGCACATTTTTCTGATTGCTCTTTGGATTGGGCAGAGGTTAAATTATCTTTGTCTTTTAAATACAATTGCACTTTTGAAGAGTTCATTACAGATTTTAAACAAGGTTCCAACCAGGATACTGATAAAGTGCTTAGTTCCCGAGACCTGTTGAAGCTTAAACAAGGACAAAGATCTATAGCAGACTTTTTGTATTGAGTTCCACATTCAAGCTGCTGCTTCAGGATGGAACAATGCTGCACTTAAATGCGCTTTCTCAAATGCTTTAAATGATTCCATCAAGGACAAACTAGCCACCTTAGATGAAACCGAAACTTTGGAGGACCTACTTAAACTATCAATTCGACTGGATAATAGAATTCGAGCCCATGCTAAATAAAGAAATAACAGAAATCCTCAACCCAGGTCATTCCCAGTCTCCAGCTACACAAGTCCAGCTGAGGTCCTCACAGAGCCTTTCCAGCCCTGAATCAATGCAGGTTGGTCACACTAGGTTGTGTCAAGAGGGGAGACACCACAGAATGCGTTCTAAGCTTTGTCTCTACTATGGTGAGGCTGGGCAATTTGTCTCTGTCTGTCCTATGCTGTTAAAAGCCAAGGTCCACCAGTGAAGGCAGGGGAGCCAGTGCACCAAAAAAATATCACTAATTCACCTTGTCTACTTTTGCCAGCATCACTCCTCATTAATAATCAGTCCATTTCCAGTGATGGGCAGTAGTGCCGATACATGTAGCGAAGCTATTCGTTTAACTACATGTTCCAGTAGCTTGACCGTAGCGTTGCTGCTTTATTTATCAAGTAACTTGATAAATGTAGTGACGTTATTGCTTTGATCAAGTAGCGACGTAGCGTCCACAAACGCTACAAAATCCAGGGCATAACTAAGAAATGAAACCAGGTTTTCTATTTTGAAACAACAATCAGCCACAAAACTACTGTAAATAGCAGTTTCAGCTGACGCTCTTATAAGTGGCGTAGTAACACAGGCACACTCAGTAGGGTTAAACAAGTGCACCCTTTCCGAGGCTGTCGTTCTATTGGCTGGAAAGGTTGCTAGGCGATGATCCAACTGCAGTCCGAGAGAGAGCAAAAAAAATCCGCAAGCAGAGCCTACTAGTAATTACTTCAGTTTTTATTTAATATGCTGATCATAATGCAATGTTTACACTGTGATATGTCATTGGCTGACCTTTAATAAATGTTTTAACTAGTGTGCCAGACTCATTTTGAATTGACATTAGCTTGGTACTGGTGGGATCTGGAGATCTGCCACCTGTCTCCAGCAGGGTGCGCTGTGGATCTCATGGGCTGGAGCCCTCCAGCACAGCTGACGTTCATCAGCCCATCAGGAGACCTGCCTATATAAGCAGCAGCCAGACCTTCCTTCAACGCCGCAGTGTTGACCAAGTTTGGTTAGCGAACCTGAGCCCCTGTCATTTTTAGAGAATCTTAGTTGGCTCTTGAGAGAAACAAGATTCTAACCTGCCTTTGTCTTCTTTGCTCACAGTAAACCCAGAAGCTCTTGATGAGCTTTGTCTGGAAACCTGCCTGCCTGCCCAAGGAAGCCAAACCAGAAGATATCAGTCTGGATTCCTCCTACAGCTCTCAAGGAAGAGCAAGGAAACTGAGTCAAGGTCAGAAACCCAGAAGCTCTGGATGAGCTTTGCCTGGAAACCTGCCTGCCTGCCCAAGGAGACCAAACCAGAAGATATCAGTCTGGAATCCTCCTGCTGCTCTCAGGAAGAGAGCTAATCACTCAAACCAAGGTCTGCCACTTGAAGTCAGAAGCTAGACGCTGCTGCTGCTGAGCACTCTGCTGAACCAACAGTCTCTGGACCCAACCGGTTCCCCCCCTCTCAAAGGATCTGCCAGAACCCCTCCAAGTTACAGACTGAATTAACATACTCGACAATCCATCAAACTGCCTGGCTAATCAAACTACCCATCTGGCAGATATCAGTGATTCCAGTCCCGGACCTGAACCAGAACCTGTTTACTTTTTGTGTGTACCTTAATAAACTGTTGAACTTTTACCCCTGACTCCGTGGTGTGTTCTGCATGTGGGTTTAGCTCTTTAAACCGATTCATGACAGGTACAACGTTAAGAAGCTTCTGATGTAGTTAAGCTACTGTTAACACATTAGTGTAACTTAGCTTGCTATTATTCTTTAGGTGGTAGCTTTGGTGTAGTGAAGCTTAATTTATTGTTGAGTAATTGATAGCTTAGCTCACTACACTGGACAAGTAGTGTGGAAGCTCATTGGTAGAATTCCCTTATGACAGAAAGAAGGCCTCAATTCACTCCATCATCCGGAGGGGGGAAACATTTATTTACAAAACCGAATTCATACAGCTGTCTTAAACACTTCATACATTCAGCGTAATGTCGTCACATCTGTAATTTCCCCCACCTTCAATCCATTGTGGGCGGCCTTTTATAGGCTCCCCAACGCACTGTGTGGATGCACGTGCACGACTGGACGCTTTGAAGAACTTCCTGGAAGTTCTTGGCCTGTGACCCGATTGCGTGCGAGTGAGCCAGTAAGAACCCTGTTTTTGCCAAGATTCGTACGTGACTCCCAGGTTGTAGACTCTCTGTTTACATATTGCATTCTCTGTGTTGCTAAGTGGGCATAAGGTCAGAAACAGGACTACATAACGCAGTACAACTGCTTCCATATTTGGCAAGCCAGCTAGATATTTATATTCTACAGCATTAGAGACTTTATTTATTGCTAAGACTCATACTTGAACTTCAAGATGTACTGTTTTGTTTCTAAGTAAGTATAGGGCCATGTTTAAGGATATATTCTGATTCTGATTTCTGATTCTGATATGATATAAGACAATAAAACTGCTACTACAGTAGCTTGCCCAACACTGTCCATTTCCCTGTCTGCCTTACTTCATTCTGGTTGTGAACGTAATTTGTTGGATTATTGTTTCGTGCAGCAGATAGGTATTAAGACCATTCCTCTTCGTGCTCTCCTTCGTGTTTCTGCCCTTGATGGCAAGAAGCTGCCGCAGAATACACATCAGACCCAACCCATACAACTCACTATTTCTGGCAATCACACTGAATTTGTTTCTTTTTTACATTTTTCCAACTGCTAGCTCCCCGTTGATCCTTGGGTTTGAGTGGTTACAATTACACAACCCCATATCAATTAGTCAAACAGACACATGGACATTTGGTCAGTTACCTGCGACTCATCTTGTCTCCGCTCTGCTGTTCTGCCAGGCTCCCAACCGGCAGAGAGCCATGAGGCTGACCCACCTGATCTCCCCTTTGTACCCGCCGATTATCATGATTTGGTTCAGGTATTCAATAAGACTAAAGCCTTATCTCTACCTCCCCAAAGGCCATATGATTGTGCCATAGACCTGTTACCCTGAGCTCCACTACCTAGTAGTCGACTTTACAAAATCTCCAAACCCGAAAGAGAGACCATGGAAAGATACATACAGGAGTCTTTAGCGGCAGGCATTATTTTACCCTCCTCTTCCCCTCTAGGGACAGGTTTCTTTTTTGTTGGGAAGAAGGGAGGCTCTTTCAGATCTTGCATCGACTATAGAGGTTTGAACCAAATGACTGTTAAAAACAAGTACCCTTTGTCGCTCTTGTCCGCTGCATTTGAACCTTTTCAAGGGGCCACGGTGTTCACTAAGCTAGACTTAGGAAACGCTTACCACTTACTTTACATAAAAGAGGGGAATGAAAGGAAAACAGCCTTCAAGACACCACTTGGCCACTGCACTGTTCCCTGGGGCGACAGTGGCGTTGGATGTAGGAGTTTGCCCAGAAATCGAAGGATTGATGGTTCAAGCCCCGACTACGACTTTCAGTTTCGTTGTGTCCTTGGGCAAGACACTTCACCTACATCATCTACTGATGGTGGTCAGAGGGCCCGGTGGGGCCAGTGTACGGCAGCCCCGCTTCTGTCAGTGAGCCCCAGGGCAGCTGTGGCTACAATGTAACTTGCCACCATCAGTGTGTGCGTGACTGGGTGAATGAATGTAGTGTAAAGTGCTTTGGTCAAGTCTCCTGACTTGAATAAAGGTGGTATATAAGTACATGCCATTTACCATTTGCTGATGAAAAGGACATCTCGGTCACATCTGTTCAGCTCCATATTCGCCAGTGTAAGGCCATCTGGGACAAGACTATCGCTGCGAGTTTGTGGGGTTATTTTGTTTTCTTTTTCAGTTCCACCGATCGTCCACCAGATGTTGCCATCTGGTTACTTCTGTCTTGGAGGGCTTGCCTATATATCTAAACTACCCACACCTGCAACAAAACACCTCAGAGGAGTATATGAGCAGCTGAATGTCATCACCTCCAGTGTGTTTGCCTCTTTTGGGTACTCTAGACTCTCTGAGCTTTTGCTGAGTTTTTCTCTGAGCTTTACCAGTGAATTCATGCTCTTACCTATTTTTTCTTGTGAATCTTCGACAGGAAACCTTCAGATCCTCTGGGATTTTTCATATCCTTCCAGCCCTGGAAGAAAACCTCTCGAGACGCTGAGAGTTCCACAACTCACATCTTCTGAGCTCCAACCTCATCAAGGTCTTCAGTTGACAGTCTGCTCCGCTGCTCCTCTGGGCTACCATAAACTTACCTGTCCACCCTCCAACGACTCGTCCACCTTCAACCAGCAAAGGCTTCCACAAACTGAAACCTCTTATCACCCTCCAATTCAGGCAGTTAGTTCAAGTAAGAACAGCGCATCAGTCTTCTGCATTTTTCCCCCACCAACTGTGAACTCAACTAATCTCTCTCTCCTTATGTGCAGTCGCACTTGGATTCCTGGCAGCAGGTCCCACCAAGCTGAGATAACCCGGTTTCTGCTTTTGCTTTAGGGAAAAACAAAAACTTTTTAACTTTTGCTATCTCTCTGTGAGTGTTTCTGCATGTGGCCAAGAAATATTAGACCCATCATGACAGACACCACGACTGAGCAGTTATGTTAATTTGGGGTTTGACCAGAGCACAATAGTTGGGACCAACCAAGTAATCAAGGTCAGACAAGCAGATGTACTAAACAAGGGAAACCAAGGTTGGGGAACAGCTTCTGGCAGACAGAATAACTGGAAAAAAGAGAAAGAAAAACAAGCAGGTTAGATTTTACCAGACTTGTTTAGAAGAAGCAAATGGTCTGAATGTCTTATCACTGGGATAAGACAAAAATCTGACGCTATGCAGTTGGTGGATCCGTTCTTAAATGGCAGCTGCTGATGACTCCCAGGTGTTTAGGTCACAACACAAGAGCAGTTGTGACAGTTCTGACTCAGCCTCTGTTCTGTTGTCCCTGCAATCATATCGGTCCCAGATTTATCCAAAAATTATCCATGAGATTCTTGTCACCATTTCTAGGGTGGAGAGGGGAGGATGAGATGTGAGATATTTTTATGGGTTCCCTCTTCCGTGTAATAACTAATGACTGAGTTGGCTTAATTGCTAAAGAAGCATTGAAATGCCTCAAAATGCATTGAAATGGAAAAATCAGTGGATAGTTAGGAATTTTAAGAAAATAGTTCTCAGTCAGTGGCAGAGGGAGTTGGATTCTAAGAAGACAAGAAGTCATTATTACATGATTGAAAAGCTTGTGACTGGAGCAGAGATAACCAGGGAAAACAACTAAACAAGTCTACTTTGTTGAATGATGAACTCTACAAAGAATTTGTTGGGGAAAAAAACTGAAACTGAAAGTTAAAGGCAGCTTTTCATCTTGTTGTTTTACTTGCCTATCTCTCAGATTTAAAAAAGAAGACAGTGTTTCACCAGTCCTGCTGCTAGAAAAAGAAGTAGAGCATAAACAGCGAAACTGGTCACTAAGTCCTGCATTAGAGCAAACATTATTCTGTTCATGTAACTTGAAGTCTCTTGCTAACTGTTTCCCCTGTCAGGATGCAGGTTTAACTGGAACTGCTACATTTTTTTTTTTACATGGCCTCAACTTTAACTATTCACCTCTGCAACAGTTACAACATAATGTTAGCTTAGCATGAACAGAGATGCCAATTTAAACAACCCTTATTAAAAAAAAGAAGAAGGGAAAAAAAAAAAAAAACAGGACAACATGGCCATGTGTTTTTCTTGTCCTAAAATGACCCAAGATCCCTTGAGGCTAATCAAACCTCACAGGACTTTCCAGTATTATTAGGTGCTGGGAAATGTATTTGAACCACATAAAATTTTAAGTTACTTTTCTGTTACAAAATTGTTCACTACCATTTAATACAAAATCCAACTGTCAAACAATAATTAAAGACAGAATTAATCTAAATAAACCAGGTTATCTGTAAAAAAAATATATATATATATATAAATATATATATATATATAAAGTAATCCCTCCTCTTACTAAAGCACATGACCTGTATTACCTGATTACCTGCATTTCAGTATTTCATGTATAAAAATCTTATTCAGTTAGGGCTTTGCTGTTACAAAGAGTAAAATATTAAACTAAAAGTCTACAATAAATACTTTGACCTTGTTAAGGTCATTTGCTATTTTATCAAAGACCTTTCAACTATTTAAACAAAGATATGTTTTAAGGTCAATTTGACCTTTTCTGCAGATTTCCAAATAAAGGGTAAGCAATAATTTCTGTGATCAATCTTTTATAAGCACAAATAATAAAAATCTCATAAAAATGAGATCTCCAAAATGTGTCATGTACTTCTAGACAATTTTAAGATATGTGTGACACCAAAATGAGAAAACATGTATTTTTCCTGTGTCTCAGTTTTTTCTCTTGAGCAATAAGATGTATTAAAGTTTGATTTAGTCTCCTTCCAAGTTTCAGAAAAGATCCCAACAAGCTCTAATATAATTCTCAGAAGTCCTCAAATGTTGAGGCTCCTCATGATCCCAAGCAGAGAAAACAGAGAGCAAGAAACAGAGAACAAGGAGTCATTACATTATTACGAAAACCAGGAAAAGACACATTGATAATCTGAGGCCAATAACTTTACTGAATGCAGATTAAAAAATATTCACCCTTATTTTTTCCAATCAATTTGGGACAGATAGTGTGTGATCAGGATTAATTAAGGACTGGTTTATACACAAAAATATTATTGTCACGCCAACTGACAAAAAGCACGACAAAAACATCAAAAACCTCTTTCATTCACTTTCATAAATAAAACAAATCTTCAGGCAGACCTGCAGGGGGCAATCAATCATTTGCATTTTGCAACATCACCAGCAAAGCACTCCAACCAACTTCCTGTCAAGGGGAGGAACTTCCTGTTAAACGGCCATCTTGAACACCAGTTCAATACATGCTGTGGAGGATAAAGGAGGAATGTTTGTTGAGAGCAAAAGTTTGAAGAAACAAGCCAAACCAAGAAAACTAAAATCCCTCAGTTCACCGTCAAATGCAACTGGTAGGAGATTTGACTTTCTTGAATTACTCACCTGTTGTTGTGGAAGTGGAAAGAATTAACTTCTGCTCTCAAGAAAATCCCAGAGGAGAACACCTGACCATCAGTTTGTGACCTTATGATTAAAACCTTAGTTATCCAGCAAAATGACGATTGAAAGCATACCAGCCATTCAGTATCTGAAGAACTAAAAAGGCAACATAAAGGATTAGAAACAGCCTTTACAGATTCAGATCTCATTGAGATCCTGTGGCATGACCTTGTTTAATTAGTGTCAAAAAGCAAAACAGAGAAAATTTCTAGGGAGGCAAATCCCCTATTAGAGCACTGTCCAAAGGGGATTTTAACAGGTTGAAGAGCAGGTGAAATGGTTGACGGAGGAACAAGAGCTGTGAAGGCTACAGAAAACTCAGGTACTAATGGAAACTACATAAAGGGACTGGGTTAGCATCAAAAGCGGGAAAATGAACACAACAGCACATTTGGATGAGCAATCAAAGGCTACAAGGGGAAACATATAAACCAGTAAAACAAATTAGTACTTTAAAAAGGAACAATAAATTTCCCTCAAGGGACACCTCCAGGTGGCTAGGAGGAGTAAAATTGGTCTGCAGGGAGGTTATTAGGGGAAAGGAGTGTTTCAGTATTCTGTGTAGCAAACTCTTATTCAGTTAGTGCTCTGCTGTAACAAAAAGTAAAATATTAAACAAAGTCTACGGTAAATATTTTTACCCTGTTTGGGTCATTTGCAATTTTATCAAAGACCTGTCCACTATTCAAACAAAGATAAGTTTTAAGGGCAATTTGAACTTTTCTGCAGATTTCTAAATAAAAGATAAGCAATGGTTTCTGTGATCAACCTTTTATAAGTACAGTGTAAAAAAAAATTCTGTTCCAAGGGGAAAGGAAAATCTGAATTCTCCAAAATGTTTTATGTACTTAACAACCATGAGATATGCGTGACAACAAAATAAGAAAAAGTTTATTTCTCCTGTGTCTGTTTTTTCTCTGGAGCAATAAGATGTACTAAAGTTCGATTTAGTCTCCTTCCAAGTTTCAGAAAAGATTCCAACAAGCTCTAAGATAATTCTTAATTCTCCTCGTGATCCAGGGAGAGAAATCAGAAAGCTCTCCTGATGAACTCAGTATGCACTCATCACAGCCTCATTATCCTTTTTTGGAAAACATTAAACACATTATCATCCAAAACCTTAAAATGTATTGAAAATGATAATTTATTTCCTACTATCTGCGATGGACTGGCGACCTGTCCAGGGTGGACCCCGCCTCTTGCACATAGCACCCCTCGCGACCTAACTCGGGATGAAGCGTGTCTGATAATGGATGGATGGATGGATTTCCTACTATGAAAAAAGGAGTCATAACATTATTACCAAAAACAGGAAAAAACACATTGATAATTTGACGCCAATAACTAGACTTACATGTCTCCATATGTGAGTAAATATCAATACACGATTATCAGTAAAGCAACTTATATGGGATTCCAGTGAAAAAAGAAATAAAATATTTAAGCTTGACCTTGAAAAAGGATTATAAGACAAAAAAAGATCTGAATATTTGGCTGTCATAAAAAAGAGTGAATGCATTCTTACTTACTGGCTTCAAAGAGATACTTAGACAACTTTAAATTTTTCTTTTTTTTTTTTTTTTTTTTTCTTTTTACACCTTTCAGAAAGAAAATAAACATTTTAATCCCATAAAGTGCAGCAGTGGTCAAATGTAAACAGTGTGGGACAAAAAAAAAACACGCTGCAAACATGTATTGATATGTAAGTTCAGAGCTTTTAAATATAAATATATATGATGCGAATATGCACTATTTTAGTTTGGTGTTATCAGTGTGTTGCATAGTCTGTGAATGGATTTGGCATTTATTTTTCAACGTTTCACCAATCTGAGTGGGGAAAAAGCTGTTGCAAAATTTGCTGGACCTGCATCGGATGCTTCGAAGTCTCTTCTCAGGGGGCAGCAGGGAGAACAGTCCATGGTGGGGGTGTGAGGGGTAATTTATGATGTTACGGGCTCTGGACACACACTGCTGGGATGAAATGTCTTTAATGAGGGAAGAGGAGCCCCGAAGATCCTCTCTGCTGTTCACACCACTAGTCTCACACTCTTCCAGTCTGAGGTGCAGCAACCTCCAAACCACACAGTGAGACAGCTGGTCAGAACGCTCTCTATGGTGCTTCTGTAGAAGGTGGTGAGGATGGGTGGGGGCAGATGGGCTCTCCTCATCCTCTGCAAGAAGTACAAGCGCTTCTGTGCCGTGTTGACCAGTGAGGTGTTGTTTACAGTCCAGGTGAGGGTGTCTGTGATGTGCACCCCCAGGAATTTGGTGCTGCTGACCATTTCTACAGCTGAGCTGTTGATGAGCAGTGGAGCGTGGTTAGGCCGGTTGATCCTGAAGTTAACGATGATCTCCTCCGTCTTCTCCATGTTCAGAATCATGCCGTTATCTCTGAACCAGCCCACCAGCTACTCCAGCTTCTTTCTGTATGCATGGTCAGTGTTGTTTTTGTCAACGATGAGGATGACGCTTTCGTTCAATTTCGTTGAGGCTCCTTTTTTCCATGATGATAACAAAAACTGAAGAGCTAAACATGGATCAATGACACAAGTTGAGACTAAATAAAAATTAGTGGATTGTCTGTCAGACGTCCAAATGCATCATTGGGCTGTAATCAGCTAAGCAGTATCAGCTATGCTGCTGCGTCATGTTTGATCCTGCCGCCCACCTGCCATGCAGTTTTGCACATGCTGTAGGAGCAAAGATGGATAATAGCAGTAGCGGCAGGGTCTAACAAAATAACCCGGAATGGTCCTGTACTGCACGCTTAACTTTGACAAACTCTGCTCTGATCTTCCATCTGTGCTTGTGCAGAAATGCATCTTTGCGCATGCGGAGCTCTGAGTCTGCGCTTTATGCTCCACTCTGATGGTTTACTCTCATTAGTATGGCTCTTCCTGCTCTCGCTACTTAATAAACTATATGGGGCTGATCATCCTCTGTCAAGCGTAAAAAAATCCCGTGACTATCAATATTTTACTTTGTCCAGCTCACAAGAGGTGATACTAAATATTCTTTAATTTATACCAAAATGAATCCCTAAATTATATCAAAATAAAATTATTCATTGTATTTTTTTTATTTCTGGATAAAGAGCCAGGTTCATTCAATTTCGGTCTGGATGAACCCAGATAGGTTCTCTCTGTATTTCTTTTATTTAAAAAAAAAATGTAAATTCAAATCTACTTTGACCCTTCAGCAGCAGTAACAAAGGGGTAAATTGAAGAAATAAAACCATAATTGCCAAAGTAGAAAGAAGAATGTTTTTGTTATTTGCTTTTTTGGAGTAATGACGATTTTATTGGTCTGTGTGTATAATTCATAGTAGATCAGGAAGTGTTTGCTGTATGATGGAAACCCTGTATGTCTAAAACTATTCCTTTATGGTACATTTTGTTAGGATGTCTGTCTCCTATATTAACCAATATGATGTGTTGAACTACATTTGCTATTTTACACGTTTTGTGAGACACTTTTTAAAAAGTAGAGCATTATTTCATAAAAAGATTTTCTGCCCAACAGCAAAGATGAACTGCATGGCCGCATTCTATACCCAGCAATTGTAATATCTAGGCAAAAGCTGTCAGTCTGGTAAAGAATCTGGTTGTTATTCCAAATTGAAAAGGTTAACTTTTTTTGCAACATAAAGCTGACTAAAACTAGACTAAAATCTTTTTTCAGTTTTAGTCGACTAAAACCGGCTAAAACTATCAGATATCGTAATGACTAAAATGCGACTAAGACTGATAATAGTTTTCGTCTTGAAGACTAGGACTAACACTAAATTTAAGATGGCTGTCAAAAACAACACTGGTCCTGGTCATTGTCATCTCTGATGAGGCCCACCAT